>NC_058499.1:24666474-24980342 GCF_020382885.2 Scatophagus argus
CATTCCTAACGAGCCGGCTGGCCAGTGAAATACTGCTCTCATCAAAACTTTTCATCATCAACGTCTCTGTAGCTTTGCTTTCATGAACTGTAAATAAATACACACGGTCTCATGAGGACTGTGTGTGTGTGTGTATGTGTGTGTATATGAACACTGGCAGGAGGACTTGTACACAGCAGCAGGATTACCACCCCCAGACTGGGACCACCCTGACTTTAACACTTAATCCAGGAGGAAGTGGAACTGCATCACAAGCTCACTTAGGGCCACCGCCCCCTCTGCGCGCACACACACACACACACACATACACACACACATACACACACGCAAACGTCTTTACAAAGTGGTAATTGTGTTGCAATGAAGTTTAGAGTAATAAAGTTTGTGTCCTCACTTACACACATTTGCAAACATACACACACTTAATTTGAGCACTTAAGCTAAAACAAAACAGTTAAGATTTATACTGCACAGCTGGTCTTCTACAAGCCCAACATGTTTGCTGAATGTGTTATTGTCAGAGTGACTGTGAATGCATCATAGTTATGTTTGTATGTACAGAGTGTTCCTGGAGTGTCAGTGTGTCTGTAAAATACATTAGTAAATCTGCATGTGCTCTCTCTCTCTCTCTCTCTCTCTCTCTCTCTCTGTGTGTGTGTGTGTGTGTGTGTGTGAATACTACATGCACTTACACGAATGTTTTTTTTTTTTATCATCAAGAAGAAAACTGAGGGCAAAACAGAAAGGTTTACTGAAGGGGAATTCAACTTTAATCACCAAAATATGTGCAGCAATATGAAATATATGTGTTGTGTTGAATGTCATACAAAAGCATAACAGATGTGGTCTTAAATACAACATAGAATAGAAGTCGGCCTTCACTTGTGAACCACTTTAAGGGCTTTTCACAGTGTATTCTTAGTCCGGATCTAAAGCTAGCCCTAAAGAGAGTCAGGGTCAGCCCACTTTGGAATGTGCCAGTGTGAATGCTTATGCATTTCATCTGCTTTCACGCACAGCTGAAGTTCCTCATTAATGTCATTAAGAGCGACACAAGATGTGCAACACGTGCATCTTTAACACGCTAACGGCAGTTAAAACCGAACTCGTCTTGCACATTTGCAGAGAACGCGTTGAGATGCTCAAACATGCGCTGAAGAGACTGGATGGAACATATAATTTTACACATGTAACCGCACTTAGAATGTGTGATGGTGGAGTCACATGTGGAGAAAAGGTGACAAAAGGTGACTGGCATTGTTGCAAGAGTGTGCCATGTGTGTTGAGGTCTGGTATTAATTAGATGGAGGAGGGTGTTCATGGTGTGACACTGCTGACTGGCCTTTCACAGCTCATTACATGGTGTCCAATCAGAGCACAGCAAGCGTGACTGCTGTTTATTTATACACAGAGATGGAAATGGCAGAGTGCAGGCAGCTCAGACTTAACCTCAAACACTGGAACACTTCAGCACATTGTACTGATACAGAGGGTCCCAATCAACAGCCTGCTCTTATTGATACAGACATATACAAGCTCTTAGATCAATAAAGTCTGCCAGTCAGACTGGTCCATCGAGGAAGAAATATCATTCTAACCAGGGAATATAACACCTTACATGACACTTTAAATCTCAAATGTTCGGATGTAAAACGAATCACAAAATGTGTTGTTAGCAGCTTCGGCCAAAAATATTACTGGTCTCTCTACACGCTCGCAAAAAGCTTTAGGAAAGCATGTTTCACGATCCAAGAAGAGTTCACAAAAAGTGACATCGAAAAATGACATTTATTACAGTACCAGCAACTTAAATCAACATGATAACAAAATGTCCAAGCAAAGCATAAACCGAAAAACACATCACAGTAAAACAGGCTAACACCTCTGCTGGACACGTCAGATAGAGCAGATAGCAGGATAACACAGGACGTGTGATGCTAAAGATTCCTCAGTCAGTCTGACACACGCACACATCGTTCACCTTGTGTTCCCGGTAAATCAGGGGCTCCGTATGTCACATAGCAGTTGGCCTACGATTTCTAAATGCATCATTTGCTTTCAGTTTCTACCCAGGCAACATTCAGCAGTGTCATTTGTGTTGCGAACACCTCATCACAGCTAAACTAATCCAAGACCTGTTCGCCATGGTAGCAGTTGGCTAGCAATGATGAGGATTTAATGCACATTAAGTGGGTCCCACTGTGGCAATAACATTGATATTGTCACTAGCGCTACTGCCACTTTCACTGGCAAGACCTAAATTACCGCGTCTGCCCAGACTCATATAAGTATTGGTGACTTTGAAAGAATTTAAGGAGAATTGTTATATTTTAAACCCTGGTCGCTATAGTTACATAATTCTGTGTGTGTACCAAAAGTTTTGGAATTAGTCCAGCAGATCAGCTCAGCTGGCAGCCCTAACTGCATTAGCTGCAATGTAATCCTCTGGGACAACTATGACCGTTAAAGTTATGTCCACTAAAATTGCTTTTGGAGCTACTCACAGGCTGACATTATTAATCCAAGTGTCTGACAACCTTACAGAAAGGATCCTTACAGAGAGAGACCTTTTTGTTAAAGAGTAAAATCCCTTTTCTTGTGAAATGGAAGTTATCACAGTATTGACACTTGGACATTATTTGTACAGAGGAGCTTCATCACATGCTGCAACAACAATCACCTGAAGCGCAATAGCAGCAAAGCCAATGAGCTTGTGGTGGACTGCTGCTGCCTTCTACGTGTTCACAGGCTGGGACAATAAAGTTGATTCTGACAGAACACAAATTTGTGGCCATGATGGTCGGCGATGCTTTAAATAAGGATGTTGGTGTTCAATCTAGCAGCACAGGAGATCTATACGATCAGCACAGGAGATCTATACGATCAGCACAGCAGATCTATACGATCAGCACAGGAGATCTATACGAGCAGCACAGTTTCAACGTGGACACCCAAATCTGGTCTCAACAGCTCACTTTGAGTCCAACTGGACAAATTTGGAGAAATTCACTCAGTGTGCTCCTGAGACGTCAATAGGACACTGTCACCAGTTTGGAGGTGTAAAAATGAGACCTTGAAGCTGCTCTGCCTCTGCTAATTTTCAGGCAAAAATTTCTGTTTGTTGTTTTTTTGCAGAAAGTGACAGTGTTAATCTACTCCTAAACACAAGCATGCTCACCTGAAAATGTAAAACATTAACTATGGTGAATTAGGTCCTTCATTTTGTTTCCAGTGAATCGACTGACCATTCATCTACTTTAACAACATGCCTAGAAGAGCTGTTTTTGCTTTAAATCATTCTGGTTAGCTAATATTACTCAGTACAATGTAAGCTGCAACATGACGTGGAACCCCAAAGTAATCAGGAACTGAGAACACAAGGATTTGGAGACTGAATTCTCATTATCACATGAGTTAATCAACAGGGCAAACCCCCAAAAACTTAAAGCGATACTTTAATGCTAAATTTCACTTAGTCGATACTTTACACAAAGTCAATATGATTATCTATGCAACAAAAGAATCTACTGTCAACATTTCACAACCGATATGGTCGATGTCGAGACAGAACACGCACTATAAAACACATCAATGTAACATTTTTCAGAGAAAGATGAGTAGTGTGAGTGTAGAGATAACTGTAGTGCACATGGTTCATGCTGAGCTAACAAGTACAATAAAAAGGTCAATACTCGAATCAAGCCAGAAGGGTACAAAGCTGTAGAGAATGATAACATTTACATTGCATATGCACAACACGATATGCTAATACTTTGAATATCTACGTCAAACAGAGTTGGGGGTGTACGGGAGCACTTCAGGGACATTTATTTTCCTCACGGAAACAAGGCTCACAATGCACTAGTAACACCTACTGTTGATACGCCTGCAATTAAAAGACCCAGAATTCACAAACAGCAGCACGTGATCAATTCTTACAACATAAAGAAACATACAGTATTTACAAAATGTCTTCATCAACACAACAGATTGAAACAGATTATCAATTTGAAATGGGATTCCATCTGACAGAAGGTGCAAACACGAAGATAAGCATATTTTATGATTTGAACATTATTTAAAAAGCACATGTTGATATATACCTGAAACAGCTATTAGGACTTCTTTTGGGATTCAGGAGTCACTCATTGAGAAGTGCTATGAGTGAAGAAACAATGTTACCCCCTAGTGGTAGGATGAAGTAATACAACTAGTGAATGTCACTTCACAGTTTCAGTCACTTGTTTTACGTTTGCTGGATGCTGTTTGCATACACTAGATAGCTAAACAGATAGATACACATGCAGAAGGATGGGAAACAGAGTGTATGGTGGGACAGTCTTTTATCCAGGTGACATGTTTAGCTTTACTGTTGGCATCACAACTACCACTACCACTTAGATCCATCACTGAAAACTCAGACAGCGACACAATGAATTTTATTTGCATGCATAAGTTGTTCATATATCAGGGAATGAGTAAAAGAGTGAACTGTGCAGGCTCTGCATTAGTGTTTGGTTGGGCAGTCAGTCATAGCATCAGAGGATAAAGAAGAGGACACTGACTTTGATGGAAGGCACTTTGGATGGATCAGGAGGCTCCAATGATCTCAGGGTAATAAAGTTTTGAATTAAAAAACATAAAATGAATAAGATTAGATTATAAATATGTGCCAGAGTAAAGGCTGCAAAAATGGGACTAGGATAGGCATTAACATTTCTCTGAGTAACTACTCAAAAGGAAGACTTTGTTCGTTTCTTTCTGGCCCAGATTCCATTGTCTGTTTAACATGAGGCTGTCACAGGCAGACGGTTAGCTTAGCTTAGCTTAGCTCAAAGACTTGAAGCAGGGGAAAACAGTGCGGCCTGTCAAAAGGTAAAATGTCCACCTGCCAACACATGTGATTAAAAGCTGATATCTTTTGTTTAATCCACACAAAACTTGTGTTAAAATGACAAGTCATGGTTTTGCCTCTGAAAGCAACCCACAGAAAACACCTTGTCAGTTTTCCACTTTGCTTTTGTATGGACGGAATAAACAAAATATGTGTTAATTAATAAGCTTAAGAGGTACTGATAGGCAGATTTGTTCACCTTATATGGAGCCAGGTTAACAGTTTCTAGGCTTTATGTTATGCTAAGCTAACCATCTCTTTTCTGTAGCTTCATATTTAGCACAAAGACATGGGAGTGTTAATGTTTTTGTCTAACTCTCTGCAAGATAGTAAGTATACTTCTCTGAATGTTGAACTTGGCGTGGATGGATACTGTTTAGTTATATGTTAAGTAATTATTAAAGCTGCATTTTTTTGTTGTCGTTATTGTTCTCCCTGCATGGATAAAGCGATATAAAAACTGGATGGATGGATGAAAGTTATTGTTTTTGATTCTAAAATGATTCTACAGTTTTATAAAAAGCACAGACAAGCATAAGTTATTATTGCCATGTACTATCACAACCCGGGTCTGGTTTGAAATGCATGTAGACATTTATGTCAAATGGAACAAGGCAGGGAGATACTTCATACAATGGCTGTTAGACTTTACTACACTAACATATAATAAATATAGTTGCCAAGGAAACAGCATAGAGGATAATATAACCTACACACCATGTATATAATGTGTAAATCCTCAGAGTGTGTCATGATACAGATCCTGTTCAGATTTTACACTGAATGAGAGATATTCGGGTATACGCCAGCTGATGATTATGTATTATTGCTGATACAGGACTGGGTGCAGAGGAGCACTACCACTGGATAAACTGGGTTTGCTACAATATGGCACAGTTCAGTGCAGCAGGTTATATTTTTCAGCAGTGTACCACACAAACACAACATCAGTCAGAAGGAGAGTTGATCACTGCGATGTTGAGTTGGAAAGAAGTTGCTGTTGTGTGTGTTCTGTCTGCCTTCGTCCTGTTGTCTTCAGACTCACTCTGCTGCCATTTTCTCTATATGGTCAGTCAGCAACTTGTACTGTTCTGTAAATGGGTAAAACAAAGACATGCTGTAAAGTGGCATTAGCATTACTGTTATGTAATGAGGCCAAGACTCTATTTCGACCTTGCATTAACTTGCAATTTGTAACTGGATTCATTATGATTGAATCACAATATGCAAATTAGGTAGATGGAGCTGACAGGCTTGTAGACGAACATCCTTGGGTGAAGGCTTTAGACTAATTCAGATAAAAGATCCAGATGAAGACCATATGTTAACACCAGATTTGGCTGAAAGTAGATAGGATGGGTAAAGTATCAAGTTTTACTTTTACTGAACTTTACTTTACTTTGATGCTCTTCTTCTTTTGCAGCTCATTCCATGCCTGCAGATGGCAAACATTTCATATGGCAACAAATTTTACTGCCTTTGCCAGTAGGAGGCGACATTGACATGTCTATATTTCTGTAGATCTAAACAACTGTGGCTGTTATTTTCCTTCTCTAAAGGAAGCTCAGACTTCTGTGTGTAGAGACTGAACGGCAGAGAGCGTGCAGCTTGAAAAATGCATGTGGGTTCATGAGTTCCAGTGTTTTACTCTTGTGCTTTACCTTCATTCAGGTTCCCAATGACTGCTTGCTTCTTCAGGAAATCATTGCAGAGCTTCTTACTGAGCCCAAACGCCAGCATGTTATGAGTGAACGTCCTGAAAATACAGACACACACCTCCTGTAACAGCTTCATCCTTCCCCAGATGGTGAGATACTTTACAAAACCCTGCGGTGGCTCCCTCACCCCAGCTGGCCGAAGGCAATGTTCTCATCGATTTTGGAGCTGTCGTCTCTCTCCTCCTGGGTCATGTGACACCACTTCTCCCTGTAGAACGGACACAGTCAGAGTCAGGCATTAATAACAGTTTCCTTTTGACCTTCAGCTTCTCCACAGAAACAGGCCAGAGATGGGTGTCAGAAAAAATGTTACCTGTCAACATCAGGCTGACTTATCAGCTATACTACAAACAGCAGTGGTAGAATAACTGTTGGCAATGTACGTTTCTGCAAAGGCACATGCGGCAGGTGTCACTGAGCAAAAAGGGGAGGTGCACCAGATATAGTATAGGAGGGAGGCAGTTCGCAGTGCTGGTTTAGGTCTTTAGCTGATGTCTCAGTTGAAGTGGTCTCAAACAGCGGCCTCTAGCTCTGCACGCCACCACTGTCCTGAGTCAAGTAGTTTGAAAGCAAGATGATATCTATTGTAGAAATGTTGTTCACAGAAATGCACAGTGCCGACATAGCCACTGGGCTTAGTGTCCACATAAATCTTCAAAATGTTGTACGGCGGCTTCTCTCACATTTTTTTTTTGTGAGCTAAAAGAACATCTCTATAAACCTCTATAACGCGACATCCATCCCTGTAACTGCTGCGTAATGGGATGCAAAAAGAGAGATTCCATTACTCAGCAAATACATCCAATCATACCAAAGGGCACATTAACCAGCCATCAGCAAAATAATAAAAACAATGATTCATTCACAAAAAATTATTGTCATTAACAAGCAGATGAACGCCGTAGATTTGCACAGTGTACTCACTGTAAAGCAAATATTTAGTAATAACCATATTTAGCAATGTTTTCATGCCTGAATTCACCAACGCCACTGAAGTCAAAGCAAACTGAGTAAAGTGAGGATGTTGCTGCGCTGCACATGACTATTCTTCTTTTTGCAATGTGTCACTGAGGTATGATCTGACTGAAGTACTTTCCTTTGGTCTCTGGAACTGTCCTGAACATTGAAAAAAAAAACAGATTACATATTGATGAAATCATAAAATAAGAAGACAGTATTAACCAGCATCCCTTTCTTGCCTAATCCAGTGGGGGTTCTTTAAAACTCAGTATCAACAAACAGAAATCCTCTCTCAGATTGTTGGACATAATCAACCTGTGATGTTTGCTGCATTCCAAACTTCATTCGGTGATTCTGTTCACCCCAGCGGACAAGTGGACATGTTAAAGTTGCACTAATCAATACTTTCAACTTTGTGTGCAGGGGGCTTCTTACAGTGATGAACCCACAGAGGATTATCACACAACACAACAGCTCCAGTGATCTCAGTCTCTGTTCTTGCATGTAATCCATCTCATTTTCAGCAGCAGCAGGCTACTGATTCAGAAAGAAAAAAAAAACCTCCAATAAACTCATTGTAAAGGTCCAAAACTAAATGCTACACAAAGTTAGCGACTAGCTGGTGAAAACGGGGGAAAAAAATTAGCATGCTAAATGAACGCTAACATTGCTCTGTGCCTGCTGGATATTTAAATATGCAACTGTATATTAACACATTCACTCCAGCACATTTATATGTTAGTGCTGTAATTTCAGTTTGGTCAGTGCTACTCCTGAAACAAAACTGTAGCTGTGACATAAGTAAAAGAATGGGGTCACTGTAACTATTTTGCCCCCCCCAAAAATGGAGAAAACTGTATTGATACATTTAAAATCAACCATAAACACACTGATTTTAGAAAGCTGTGTTGACCGTCTTACAAAGAAATATCGCAGATACAGATAGAGATATTTTTGGCTCTACAAAACCATTACTCGTCTATGGGAGTACTCTGAATACCTCAACGTGACATCACCAACAGTATGTTTGGCAATGTATAGGAAGGAGCACATTTTCAAACTTGAGAACTGACCAAAATGCAATGTAATACAAAGGCAATTACAGTTCTTGACTGTTCCAACGTGGATATTTCTAATTACGCATGTTTGTTCATCTGTTTTTTGTGGCATGTTGAATTTTCACGACTGGGCAACAAAGTATTCATACTCATACTCCTATATGTATTTGTATTATGGCATGTACAGCGTATCAATGCAATCAATCCGCAGTAGAAACACAGAAGCAGGCAGATAGAAAGAAGTCAGAGACAGCAAAGGCAACATGCAAATAGAGGGAGAGAAAAAATATCACATGCAAGAGATAAACGGTAAGAACATGCAGCGAGCTGCGAAGAGGAAGAGAACACCTTCAGACTCTGTTTCATGCTCTAGACATAAACACCATCCCAGACGTTATGCAAGTCTACACTTTCAGGATTGAAATGTGGCCGTGATGCTTTCACTTGTCAAAGAAAAAAAAAATCATTTCAACAGCAGCATGACAAAATACCTAACCACAGCAGCATGCCGACAGAAACCAGATGAAGACAGGTGAAAGTCACAGAAATATGTAACTGAATCTGGTGATGAGCCCACATAAAGCTTTAAAACAAAACGGGGTGCACCATAAAAAACCAACATTTACTCACAGTAACAACACACAAAGTAATCCAATCATAATTACAAACAAACCACTTCCAATTTCCAATTGTGGTTGATGTGGACATAATTGTCCTGCTGTGATTAAACAGATTCTATCTTTCAGTTTACACACAACACAGTCTCACCCTGGGTTCCTGTTGTCCAGTCTGATGAGTTACCATCACAGACTATGCTATCACTGCTCACTAGAGCGCATCTGACAAGCTGCAGATTAGAACCAGGGCAGACTCCCAGCCCTTGAGCCTGGTCCCTCAGCACAGGGCTACACACCATGCTGCTCTCACATCAACCCTGTTTCTGCAGATGTCTCACTGTGTCCCTCAGCTTTTCATGGTTCTCTTACTGCTTACTTTTATGAGTCTCACGTCAGAGCTGATGAGGAGAATGTGGGTTATCATTATGGAGGTCATCGATCTTGGCAACAATGGAGTCCTGAGTGTGCCATGAGAATAATTATAGACTTTTACCGTACTTGATTATACTCAGCTACAAATAGATTAATCAGATTTTCCTTTAGTAAACTCAAAGTGCATAAACAAGTAAAATGAATCAACTAACCCTTCTGAATCTGATGAAAGTATTCCATCACATTATGAATATGCTTGTGAAACTGTTGGTATTCATCTTATCAACGCTCTACAAAGTGGTACATGAGCTAGCTGGTTAGGATGCTAACTTCGGTAGACATCTAGTTAATGTCTTCTTTGATGTTACATTAATACTGTTGTTCCTGGTGACAGCATTAGTTCTTTCTTAATGTTTTAAACTAAAATTCCTAGTATATTTAACAAATTTGCACCTTTAAATATGCTCATGAGCTGGCGGTTACGTTTGTAACGTTTACGTTTGGCTTGCTGATAACATTGTAAATGCTGCTACTGCGTCCAAAAGACTCAAAAATATTTTATGTTTTGTGCACACACTACAAGCAGTCACTGTCTTCTAAGACTGGTGGCTAGTTAGTCCTCAGAGTCAACGAGCTACCCATCTGGCTGGGTGTACAGCCTAACCTCTAAACACAATTCATTGTGTTCAGACTATGAACAAATGGGAAAATGTAAAGTAACCAATTTGCATCACCAAACAGAAATGTTTAATACTGTCATTATCATTATTATTACTATCATTATTATTATTATTTTAGCTAGCTTTCTTTCTAGTTAGCCTTGCCATTATTTCAGAACAACTGAACCCCCATGACAGGTACCAGACGCTGTTTCTAGAAAATCTATGATACAACTGCAAAGCCTCTCCCCTTCTTTGCCCCCTCTGCCTGGGTTCTTTATGTTTTGCTTGTTTCTGTTTTAGGGCTGCGGACAAATAGAAGGACAGACCTCTCGACCTTCTCTTCATCCTTCGTTCCCCTGCCCGGCAGCAAGGCACAAGGAGACAAAGGGTTAAAGTCAACATGCAGAAAGAAGGAGAACAACAACAGCAGTGTTTAGACAGGAAGAGAAGAGAAGAGAAGAGAAGAGAAGAGAAGAGAAGAGAAGAGAAGAGAAGAGAAGAGAAGAGAAGAGAAGAGAAGAGAAGAGAAGAGACAGTGTGGGGCATCAGAAGATATCAGCAGTAGTGTTAGGCTGAGGCATACTGAGCACTGTGTGATTGTCTTTAGATTCTGCAGTACATCACTCACACCTTTGTTTCAGTTTCAGCAGACAGGTTCAGTGACACACCAACACACACAGAACAACAGCCCACTTTTGTTTTAAAAAGATACTACATGTTTTCCATAATCAGTGCCACTGTTTATTATGTGACTAAACTGTTTCATGTAACTGACTAGATTTGAATTCAGACTCACCTTGTAGTTGGTGATCTTTTTTTCCTCTCACAGTGGACAGCATCAAAAAATGCAGCATTCCAAAATCTTAGTGTATGCCTGACACAGAGAGAGCAGAGGTGACATTTAATTCCTGTCTAATCTACTTCACAAAACCAAATGACAGACAGTGATTACCAAAAAATCAAATGATATAATTATCGGCTTGGTCAAACCTGTCATATTTTATAATATCGCTGGGCAAAACATGGAGGCACGTGGTCACTAAGCCGTGCTATGATTCATTCTACAATGTTTTGATGCATGAACCCAACAAGATGATGTCCTAAGATAAATTTGGGGACAACAGAGGTAAGAAAAGAAAAAAAAACAACAAAACACGCCTCTCCTACACTGACTTTTCCCTAATTCTTGAATTTTTCCTCTTGTGAAATACTTCACACTTTTACCCAATAAAGCCACTAACTCATAACCACACAATGGCCTCAACCTGTGATCTGACTCAAGTAGTCACTACTTTTTTGTAAGTGGTCACAAGCCAAAAAGGTTGTCCACTACCGTTCCAGTTAAAAAAAAGTAATAGAATAAAAAGCAATTACATTGAATTCCTATAGTGACAGAGAGTGGAAAGACATGTCACAGTGTGTCAAAACATATCCTAAGGTGTATTCCAAAAATGACAAAACTGGGAGCATTCCTCACCAAAGCAAGGGCAGAGATTTGCATATGGATGACATCCCTACCAGTATTCGACATTAGATAATTCCAGTATGCCCTCACAGACACAGTAACTATAAGTTATGCATGAATCAGCTCTGAGTTCAACCAAATCTGCATGTACACATAACCATCCACCCGCCACCCACCCATACTGGATTTTGAGATAAACACCTACATGGACATTTCTTTGCACTCTTTAATGACTGGAGGGGCTGCTTTCAGTAATTGAAAATGTATGTGTGCAGCACTGCAGCAAATATCACTGGACATTTCAGCAGAAAAACCAAAAGCTGTGGTTTTAAACTTGACAAGACAGAGAAAGTCTCCAGAAGAAACACAGTTAAACTTTGAGCTTCTGAAATAAACATTTCAGTTCTGTAGCTCAGGATGACAGAGAGAGAGAGAGAGAGAGAGAGAGAGAGAGAGAGAGAGAGAGAGAGAGAGAGAGAGAGAAGTTCATAAATTCAGAAACAACAGTACTACTCGGCCAGTGCTCTTGTGTGAGCATTCTGATTAATAAATGTATTCTTTTCTCTTTATGTAAATCATTTGGTAATCATGGTAACACATGCATGTCAGCACAGATACTTCCCCTGATTAATAGTTGAATAGCTGTTGAAATTTAGGTAAAAAAAAAAAAAAATTGCTAAAAAATATCCTACTTTGTACTGTTGGTCCATTAAACAGCATGACAGAGCAATCCCACAGCAATAATCCCTGAATCTGTCTCCTTTTCATCCTGTCTCTACCTGTTCCCACCCATAAAACCAAGTCAAATTAGACAGTGTCACTCACCACCCTTTTTGTTATGTCGAATAATTAATTAAAACCAAACTTAAACTCAATAAAATGAGCATGTCAAATTATTTGATGTGTACTTAAACCACCACCATCTGCTAACAGATGCTGGTGGTTTATGAACTATACTGCAGTCAGCCACCAGGGGGCGATCAAGATATCTTGGCCTCATTTTTGGGGGTCAGTCAATATTGTATATACAGAGCGAGCCAAAATAATGTATACACACATCAGGAAAAAAAGGGTGATGCCATCTGTTTGGAGAACATCGTACAACAGTACACAGTGTTATCGTAATTTGATCAAACTTCAAAAGAGGTATCTATATGTATAGAAGTACTTATACAAATTAAATATTTACGCATGTTTTTCTTTTTCTGATGCGTGTATACATTATTTTGGCTGACTCTGTATATATATTTACTGAATAGTAAATGGGTAAAATTTCTAACCTATCTGTTCAGGAGCTGCAGATGTAAAGGTTTCTTACATACTTTTTGGACACAAGAAGAGGAGGAAGAGGAAGTCATTCAGACTATTCCTTCTTTGCTGGTTTTCATAAAAACTCAACAAGAAATCTACAGCTAGTTCAGAAGGCTGGAGTCTTAACTAAAGCAACACAAATGGGTCATATTACTCTTCTGCTTAAGACACTGCAGTGACTTCCTGTATCTTTCAGAAATCATTTTAATTCTTTTATTCTTTTATAAAGTTTTGAATGACCTGCTCCTCCTCCCTGCATTCTGTCCCTAAACTATGAAACTCACTGCCTCTGGATATAAAAGGAAATTTAAGACCTATATTTTCAATCTGTCTTTTAATTTTAACTTAGAGTAATGGTACAGCCTTTGTTTTGAAGTTTTAATCACTGATTTATACTTTAAACAGTCTCTGAACAATTTTTAATTTTGATTTTAATTTTAAGTTCATGTGCCGGGTGTCACAAGAACAGCATTTTATTATCTGCAGAACACCTCAAATGTGAGTGCGTTTCGTTCTCTAAGCAATACACAGAAACTGACACATGCTGTTCTAAATTCCAGGCCAGACTGCTGTGACGTTCTCCTTTCTGGTCTACTGAAGAATACAATGAGTCAGCTACGACTGATTCACATATCTCAGTGGCCAGAGTTTCCTCTACTTACCAGATGGGTTGCTGCTTCAGGTGGGTGTACAGGTAAACCTTTTCTGTTTTTTTTTCCACTGGAGCCTCAGACACTGGGGTAGAAGAGAACACATGACAGGAAATGGCACTGCTCAGTTCATGTCTAAATCATATTTTATGAAAACTAACAGAGCAGTGGAACAGGAGAAAGAAACTGCTTTTTTGTACTGTCTACTGCACTGTAATGCAGCTCAAGCCAAGTTGATTTTACGTGCAATATACCTGGTGACATGGGTTTGGTCTCAACAGGGCTCTCCCCATCCCTAGAAATAAGAATGCAGAAGAGGAAAAGAGTAAGAAATTGAACAAGTATATGTTTTGTGTAAATGAAAAGTATGCATTTGCTCACTTTGGAGCGATTGAGCTTCTCAGCTTGCTCTCGAGGCCTCCAAAGAAGCCTTTGACGTCAGTCTTCGATGTGTTTTTAAGGAGGCGCTCAGCAGCATCCTTCTTTCCAGACAGCCAGGAGTTGGCCTTGTTGAGGTATGAGTCCAGACCAGCTGGAGGACCACCACGGTCCAGCAGTTCTGAGGGAGAGGGCTGGGACTTCCCTGAACAGGAAAGTGAGTTCAAAATAATGACCTCTAACTGTATATCATTAATCTGCCTTGTTCACTCAACGTCCCTGTGGTATTCTTGGTCTAAATTAATACAGACTGGACAGGCTGATAAACAGTACATACATATTATTCAGTTGACAGGCATTACCTGGTTGTTTACCCTCTGAGGTAAGGTTAATATCACAGGCGGTCACATTGTGAGACACCCCGAGGCATTTAGAAAAAAGGGCCAGTCTACAATTTGATGGACCAATTAGGTTCATGCAACTCAATGAGCTGGAAATGAAAACAATAATCAGCCCCTCAGATAGATAATTATATTATAATATATTATATTGTTATAACCATTAGCCTTGCAAAACCTTCCCTTCTTTTCAATCTCACAAGTTTCTTTGCGGTTTATTGTTTGTAGCTGTCATCATTATTCAAAGCTGTCTATAGTGCATTTAACAACAATCTAATTAATATAATGCAATAACTACAGCAGACTTGACTGCAGACAGATGTTGATGTAATGTGCTAAGCTGTGGTGGTACACTAATCACTCAAAGCTTCCTGCTTGCATAAGTACAAACAGTACTGTCTTGAAAGCCCACAAAGGCATTGCATATGTTTGTGGTGTTGCAGCAAGAGAAACCACAGCACAAACCTGTGGCAGAAACCATGTCTGAATCAGCACTGAGGAGGGACATTCAGCACAACATGCACAGCTCGGTTTTCTTTTGCTGTCCAACTCTTTTCTCAACTCGTCTAAACACCATGCTGAGTTTATGTTAAAAATGACTTGACGGAAACAGAGTGAAGATGAGACAAATCAGACCTTACCTATGTAGTAGTATGTGAAGCACATAGTCATGAGGTTTTTGGCTGGAGTGTAGTCATCCATCTGATAACATCTGTAAACACACAGTTTCTTTAGAGATGAGTCCGTCATCACCTCAGTGCCAGAACTGACGTAATTTACTGGAGATTTATGACAGAAAGGGTAAGTAGGTCATGTTCTATATTTTTTTAATTGTCAAGAAGACCAAACCCAAAATGAGTTGATCTTGTTAACAAGTACTATGTGTACATACACACTGACATATCTTCTTCCTCTGTGCTTTAGAGCTCCACTGTTACCCAATAAAAAACCATCAATGAGGCACTCTGTTGCAGAAGCTGATGTTCCTTCATTCCCATGAATCATATACTTTTTTTTAGTACTATTTACAACTAAAGGGCTAACTGTCACATACAGGGTTAAAATCAGAAGAGATTTTTGTCTTTTAAGAGAACTGCTAACTAGAGGTTATGCTATCTGGTAATTACTGTTTTTTAACAGTAAAAATATGTTAAAGTATTGAAGTATATTTAAAGCTCTCCAGCCAGCTGCTGAGAGCTGGTGAGCTCTAGAGGACAGAGTTTTTGGAGGAATAAAGAACTACAAGGTACTCTGATCCAGAGCCGTTCACCACGAGAAGGAGTGACAAAAAAATGAGAAAAATGGATTCATCTTCACTCTTATTTCTCAAGCTGTCTGCAGCAGTGAGCCGTGGTGTAGTAGGCTACTGGAATTAGTCTCTGTTCATTTTGTTGATTTCTGACTAGAAGGGAAATGTCCTTTACTACATGAATATAAGGGAAATATAACTAAAGTCTCTGGTGAGTAATAAGTTCAGACAGAGGCAACACACACACTTGATCATTGCTGTTGCTCGCTAGCTTACGGCTAACGTACAGTAAGATATTCTGGCTGTTTGGAGTTAACACAAATTATCCTGTGGTAAAACATAGCTAAGTAATGCAAATTTAACGCAAACGAAAATTTGATTTACTTTCTGAGTGGACACAACCATACTTTGAATTAAAGGTGGAGCAATTCTGGAGAAAGACAGTTGACAGTAATGTATGGTAATGACTTTTTAGATAAATGTAAATACTCACTCAAACAGTACAACTGCAAAAGACTGCACCAGCCTGTAGAAGGTGGCTTCACTCACGCATTTAGAGTGGCAGCGCTGTGAATGCAGTACGACAGTTACAAGCTTGCATAAGATCAAGTTACACACAGTTAAAAAATTTCAAAGATTCAAAAAATTATTTATTATTTCATCACATCATTTTAGAGCGATTGCCTGTATTCATGTAGGGATTTTTTGCACTGAAATGAATGACTATTTGTATGTATTTTCATTCATTAATAAGAGACATCCATCCCTCCATTTTCTATATTGCTTATGGGGGGGCTTACACACTCACACCTAGGGGCAACACAGAGTAGCCAATTAATCTGCATGTTTTTGGGAATGTGGGCGTAAACCAGAGTATTTGGAGAAAAACCACGCAGGCACGGGGAGAACCTGCAAACTCCACACAGAAGGGCCCAGACTTGAATTTCAACCTGAAGCCCTCTTGCTGTGAGGAGACAGTACTAACCACCGCACCACCATACTGCCCTAAAAAGGGACAAGCATTCAAAAACAGTGTACTCAAACACAAGGACATTAGGTTCTTGTTTACAGCTTAACAGCCACTTAGAAATATGAAGTAAGCATTTTACAGTAAACGGTAAAGCAGAAGCTGATCTGTGCTGGCTTTCTCACTGTGTGCTTACGGTTCAACAAGAACTGGTAATTCTTCTCTGACTAGTTACCATTTCCATCATTTCCCTATAACTCACCTGTGCGCTGACATATTTGGCAAACCACTCCCTGCCTTTGCCATTCTCTCCACTGCACAGCTCTCCAAAACGAGCCTTTTCTTCCTGGTCAAAGTCCTCCCTGTAAAAACACACCCCCAAAACATATTACAGAACAAGAACCTCATATAGACTCTAAGTCTGAAACAAAAATTAAAGATGCATTGAGCTGCTTATCAAATTTGGATTGATACAAGCTACAAAAAGATAACATAAATCAACGTACAAGACTTCATGAACAAATATCTACTGCTGACTGAGTTGGGGTGTTTTTTTCAGTCCCACTTATACATATTCCTGACCCTGGAAGGATTGAAAGACCACAAACAGGTGGAATTCAGTACACTATATTTTGTTACACAACTGGTCATCTCACATAATGAAGCTACTTCTCAAAGTCAAGGATGCTTCCTTGGTAGGTCAGGTCCTTAGAAATCAAGTCCCACAGAGACTAGGCAAGGCTCCTTCCCAGCATTGGTAAAAACAGATCTTTTGGCAGAAGCTAGCATGTGTGCGTCATTCAAAAAGTCCCATCTTTAAAGCATGTTGTGCTGCTGAGAAGCTGTCCAATGGCTCTCCTTCCCCATTTATAAAGAAGTCTGCCAAACCTTTGTGCGCATAGGCCACAGTTGGTGGCAATAATGCTCTACCCAACTGCTATTAGCCAATAACAAGAAGAAGGACAAGAAGAAATGTGTGCATAGGATTATGGGTAATTTTGAGGGATCCTAGACATCGGAAAAGTCCTTCAGCAGCTTTTAGTGACGTAGCTTTCTTAAAATTCAGCTGTTTGAGGATCCTCACTTGACCTTGGGACGGACCACTGGGTGAGGATGATCTGGCAGAACCTCAACAGTGTAAATGCATTTGTTTTCCATATCCCATCTATCTATCTTCATTGTTTCTGTCTCTTTTTTTTCAGATAGGAAGGAGCTGATATATGCTAACCAGTCATGAAAGATGACTTTACTGTTCCATTCAATTCTTTTAGACAAGATGGATCATTACATTATGGGGTCAATATGTCAATTTGCTGTGGGCTACTGACCGGAGAGGTCGGTGACCAACGTGTGGTAAATTACCTGACAGATTCAGGTATTCAGCAAGGACAAAACAATTGGGCCTGCAGTAAAAATGCCAGATAAAGTTCAACAAATGTCTGTCAAATTAAATATGAAGGTACAATGATATTTAGAAGCACCCTTTTAACATTTCAGCCTGTTCACATCTGATCTCTTGTCAAATACTCGTCGTGCGTTGGCCAGACTGTTGTCCCCGACGGGCCTCTGCTGGTGAGTCATGAGAATCTGTGAAAGTGTCCTCATCATTCCGGGTGACAAAAATGGAACACTGTTGATCTGAATATAATTGAACACATATTTTAAAGTAGGATAAACTGTCAGCACCAGTGAGTGGCAAAAAAAATACTGACAAAATAAATAACGTAAACAGTACAGGAGAACTCACACATTCATTAGGAACACCTGTGTTCATGATTTAACACTAAGGTAATGTCTCTTTCACTTGGACCTGGTGGGTCCTGATGGGCAAAAATGAGTCATACAACCTAATGATACATGGGATTATCTGAGCTTAATGAGAAGGCTGTGTGGCTGCAGAGTATTAAAAGCAGACCTGAAATCTGCAAACAGCAGTCTGGCGTAGGTATTGGAGTTTTCAAAGTGTTGCAAAGAAAAAGTGTATTATGGTTAGCATTGCATAATCTTTGCCCCGACTGTAGTAACACCCCTTCAGAGATTCAATACCGTAGGTGGAGCAGATAACAGTTTTAACAAGAGGTTTGCTTAGATGGGAATGAGCTGAACAGTGCTGCGATCAGAACTGGACAGCAGCCGTTTGGCTCGAGCTGAATATGTGTTCTGGATATTTCCATAGCATTTGTCAAGAATTTTACTTTTCGCAGTATTACATTTAAAATAGTGTTCAAACCAAACTTGATCTTTCGAATTAGTCTGATGTGATGGGACAGTTTTTGTTTGAAGAAAAACTGTATAATCCAGGTGAAAACTTGTCAATCATGTCTTTTAATCATTTTTTTACAGGTTGTAATGATTGTGTTGTGCAAATGTCAGCAGACTAGCACTGTCATTGTGAGCATGTCAGCATGATAGCAAGGAGCACTGCAGTGTCCAAGAGCAGCCTGACAGTTTGCATTCCATCTGTGATAAATGTTTTCCAAGTAAATTCATTTGATTGGTGTGACCTCATACTGGTTTATTACAGAACACATGAAGGGAAAAAGCAGTTTTTCCTTACTTTCCATGGAACACCTTCTCCACATAAGCCTTCATGAACTGCCTCCGCTCCACCGATTCAGCGTCAGCCTCCTCTCCACTGTGAGTGGACGAAGACGACGACCTCCTCAGCTCCCACATGTGAGAGGGCGGGTCCATGTCGTTCTCGCTGTCTGCCGACTCTGTGGCATCGCTGTTACTGTCTCCCTCCTCTTGGTGGTGGTGATGGTGAGAGCTGGGCTTGGTTGGTACCATAGGCTCTGGCAGTAAAGGCTGCTGGTGGAGTCCCATGGAAGACGCTGGCTCTGGGGAGAAAATGTTTGTATGGCCTTGGTGTTGACCTCCATCTATGCCAAGAGCTGTGGTCCCTGAGGGCAGGTCAAAGTCTATTAGGTTATCCACTGTCACGCCCTCCATGCTGGAAATAAGTCTCTTTCTTTGAGCTCTGTAACAGTGGTTTTAAAATGAGCTATTTGGTGCTCTGCACGAACATGAGAGTGATCACAGATGTGGGTGCTTGTTAGAGGTTTCAACTGAAGTCACTTGGATGGATTTTGATTGTGCAGACCCTCCCATCCTCTGAGGGTGCTGACATCAAGTGAACCTACAACCCACTACATCTGTGAACAAAGAAAGAGGAAAATTAGCATCGTGGTCATCTTAAACATCCAGTCAAATACAGTGGACATTTTTATATTTGCTAATAAGGCTGTAGAGTCAAAAGGGTTGACGGGTTTATTAACATTATATCCCTGTGTGCCTCAAGTCTTTGTGTTGACTTGTATCCTACACTTGTTGCTTTTTCAGTTGCTATTTTATGGTTTTGTAAATTCAAGTAGCGAATCAGAAATTATATAATCACATGTATTAAAAAAACTTTTTTTATTTAAATTTAACTTAGTAGTACAGCAACAGTCCACACCTTTGAATCACATCTCCAGTCTTATCAGCAATCAAGCAGACCTGCACCAGACCTATCAAGTAAGTTAAAAGGTCTGATTCAGGGCTACAACCAGCCTTCCAAGCCAGCCTAAAGATATTCTATTTATTATATTGTGATTCACACTCAGAACATAAGAAATGTACCATTCTCGCCGCAGCTTTAAACCTATTTTGTCTTCTTCTTCTCGTATTTAGGAAATCAAATGACTATTGAAGTTAAGGATTAACATTCTAACTAGTTCCTTTTTTTCATACCTTAGCACTCATATCATGCAAATAACAGGAAGTTGAAATCAATAACTGAAAACCACAAAGAGCGGAAATTCAAATCTTAAACTTCATGTCTGATCTGTTCAAATAATTTCCCACAGTCAAACAGTATCTGTGGCATGTCTGTACATCTGCAGTGTAACGGGACTGTACACAACCCTGTTCTGATTTTGAATAAATAACCCATCACTGCACAATATCCTACTGCTACCTTCCACTCAGGGCTTCCCACAACTCACCATAGCCTCATTCACTTTGAGGGAAAACAACAGCTGTCCATCTTTCATACACACTCAGTCCTTGAGCTAATCTCCTACTGCTCCTCGATCACAGGGCACTGTTGGTCTTCTGACTGAACATACGTGCGTGCGCACACACACACACACACACACACGCAACCCCAACACGAGGAACCCTCGGGCCTACTGTCGTTCTGGCTGCAGCCTCTGAAGATGAGGTAGTTACATAATGCAGTATTTAGTGAGTGAGACCCAGTCTGACACACAGACACACACATATACAGCACAAGGGCAAAGATAAACCAAACACACACTTAAGCACACATACAGCATGTAAACTGTACAGATATATGCAAATTATCTCAATGTCTCCTTTAACCTAAATTTGGCCGATATTTAAAGCCAGCCTGCATCTAAACTGGTCAACCCACAACCAAGTGAGGACAATCAGGCTTTAGATCTGCTCACAGTGAAATCACAGCTGCAAACAGCTGCATCTGCTGTTGATGAAGACACTGTTAATTCCCTTGATGAAAAGAAACATTGAACTGGACTAAAAAAAATCTGTTCAAAGCTTTTGATAAAAATATTTTGTTCCATAAGCAGCTTTTCATTGGCTTTGATGATTCTGCTTAAAGAGGATTCATGTAACATCTTTCTCGTAGAGTTTAGACTCAAGTCCTCAGACAGCTGCTAGATGTCCCACAAGGATTGATATCAGGAGCCCTGTTATTTTCTTTAAACATGAACATTTCTTTTCAAACCTATGCATTATGATCATTTTTATGCGCACCATAAACATCCAATAACCATTGGCTCTACCATAGACTGAGCTTTACGTGCGCTGGTTTTTCTACCTTTGAAGAGCTCCAGTGTGTGCAACAAGGGTGATGCCATACACTTCTGTGCACCAATCAGGATTAGATTTTATTACACCTGAACAAAGCTTGTTTCTCTTTCAATAACATGGAAAAAATGTCATACATTTCACTATGTATGTATCGACACAGAATTTTGTTGCTATTCTGTCTGCTAATGCGGCTGTCATTCTTAATCCTCCGCCTCACAATGGTATGATCTACTGACCCCCATGACTGGTGGTTGACTTCTAGTAGTTCAAACGAAGGATATGTTACAAATCTCTTTACTTCTAAAACTCAACAACTAGAAACAAAACCTGAAGACTTTTAAATTCTGTTTGTTGGTGTGTTTTAATGTGTATGTCTTTATGTGTACAACAACTGCCTTCTATGACGTGCTGGGAGGTCGTACACAGTAATTTTCACGTCTCTTTTAACACAAATCTCCCTGAATAAATAAAACCTGAGGCTTTCTTTCATGTTGAAGAGGCAAACTGACTTCTCACCAGGAAAACTGAGGATATGGCACACAGTTCACCAGTCTTACTGCCCATACCAGAAGTGTGAAATGTCACTTGCCATGTCTTTATGTGGAGGCATTAGCCAAGCCAAGCACGCAGCATGATTTCCTGCTGGGAATGGATGGCAGCACTACAATCACCTGCTGGCCAGTGACGATATTTGGCCTGATTAATGTGCCTTGGCCTCCTATCCTCCTATGTCCACAGAAAATACACACACGAACACATGATGGGGGACTGAGTAAATCAGTGTTTCTTCACTCAGACCAGCTGCAGCATTGCTGCTTCCATGTTCAGGAAGGGAAGTCCGCCCCCCCGCTCCCCCTGAAACACCTCTCGCACACATGCAAAAACGGACAACCTGCTCCTGCAAAAACACTTCGCTCCTATCACGATGGAAGATAGGGAGCCAAATCCAAATCCATTTCCTGATATTCCTTGTATCTCTGAATGCAGTGGTAATTTGTGCTCCACCTGCTGGCGCTGAGGTGACAGGAAGACATCAGGAGAATAAACAGGAGAAACAGCACAGCCTGATAAAAATACTGGCAAATCTAATACACTGACAAACCACTGTTTTGTTTTAAACTGGTAGATAATTATAATGTTACTGGTCCTTTCCTGTTGTACCTGCAATATATGAAGTGATGCTAGGGTTTGTTTAAGCAGGAAGAGCAGACTAGCTGTTATTTACTAGCTAGTTAACACACTGTGACCTCCGCTCAGTCAGACTGTGTGATGAATGAAGATATCACACTGGACAAAGTGAATATTTTTTATTGGTATTCCAGCAAAGCTGCTGTGCCACTTTTTCAACTAAGCAGATGCAGTGAAGCTTGTTTGACTGAGAGGTGATTAGACTTGCGTTAACTTGTTAACCCTGTAACTTAGTCTATATTGTTAGAATTGCAGAAGCAGGCTTAGCTTTTTTAGCAGGTGAATGTTTCAAAAGTGAGCTCCATTGTCAGTGTATACTCGACAATTTACCTCCATAATTAGCAGTCAATCTCTGACCACTCATTTGCTGTCTCTCAAGCCCTAGCTCATCTTCAAACATATATTTGGAGTAGAAATAGAGGAGAAGGCGCTGCTGAGCCTGCTTGCAGTGCTCCCCCAACCATAAAAACACGAGTGCTGTCTGGCACATTTCACAGTCAGTAAAGATCCAAGATGACCTGTAAGTGTCCACCGAAGCGCACAAATGCTGTCCTGCAAGTCACTCTTCTACATCACTTAGCTGCTTTTAATGCAAAAACAAAAACATGATTGTTTTACCAACTTAGACTTTTATTCCAACACAAATACAAACAGATACAGATACAAATACAAATACTGAGCTCTCTGCACAGCCCTAAGGGATCTCTCCTTGCTGCTATTAGCTGTACAGCACAACAGCACTACGAGAGCTGTCCTGTACACTTTTCTCACCATTTTCAGTGTATGCTGCACTTAGTATGATTCACACATGGTCGGCAGCACCGTTATGCAACGTGCCCCAGAGCCTCTCCCACCCCCAGGAAATATTATTGAGCACACTCATCCGCGAAAACATCACTTGAGCAAGACATGAGCGAGACGCTTTTACCCTCAACACTCATGGTGTTTCACAGTTCATCTATCTCTGACACCCTGGCTTTATGAGCAGGATGTGGCACACACCAAGCAATTAATTGGTTCCTCTATTTGAGCTTCACTACTATAGATAATCAATGTGACCAAGGCGCTTTCAAAGTCCCTTTCTCAGGCTACTGGTCCATTACCCAAAGTGCTTTCTTAGGCATTCCTGAACAAAGCTCAGTCTAATCTATGAGGAACCAGTAAGGAACCAGAACCCCACTGGGGACTTCCCTGACCTACAATCCTTTCTCTTCCTTGTGTAATCTGAACGGGGAAGTTGTTCGTAGTCCTTACTGTTGTGTCTTTTGGGACCTCTCAGTCACCAAAACATGAACAGTGAGTACATTCTTTGTTATGGCACTTTTGATACTTTGGATGAATATGTCCAAGAAGCTGTGGTTGTTTCCCATCCCCCGTAGTTTCTTTACTTAACCCCTTAATATGTGAATTATCTTCCCTCTCTTCCCTGTAAGTGGCTTTAAGGTTATAATCTTATTCCACACTATCTGACAGTATTGCAAATATATTCTCTAAACAATTCCAATTCTTTGTTGTTGTGTTATTTTACAAAAATCGTCCCAAAAAGTCAGCCCGACATATCTGGAAACTACGGGAACTCCACTTGATTGCCTCATAAATTTCATTAGTTTTGAAGTGTTTGACTGAACACTAAGGTCGGGAAGCTTTCTATCTTTGAACTGGTCTGGTCCAATGTGCAAGTGAGACTGAATTGATTTTATGTGAGCACTTGTCAGGTGTAAGTGGAGAAAGCTAGCAGGACGCAGCGAGTTAGCAGGAGCGCTGGGATAGCTGATTAGCTCAGCATCACAGGGTGGTCTAACACACTACAGTACTTTAATACAAAGCCTTGTCTGGATCAGTTTATTCTGTTAAAGTTACTGCATTATGCTGTAAATGCAAATCTTTGCTGAACAGTTAAGTTGAATGCTTGCTGTGAGAAAAAAACCACACAACTGCTCACTCAGCTGCCCTGATGGATTGTGGCGGCACCCTTGATACGCTCTTATTCATTGACTCTCAATATGGTCCACTAAGAAGCATCTGAGTTCATGTGACATCCAGAAGCAAAAAATAACACAGTATTCTATATAACAAAGTACTCTGCACATTGTGTGTACTTTTTTGTTTTTCATTTAAATTAAAAAAGGTAAAGTAGTGTTCTAAAACTCTAAAGAGTGAAACCTACTCATTACATAATAGATCCTTTCAGAGCGCATTATCGTTAAGAAAATTATATAATTGGTTCCCCAATGGTGGCACATTAACCTCTAAGCAGAATTTTAATGTTGTAACAAGTCAAGGTGCAGCCAGTTATAAGTACCTGATATATTGTGTGATATTTTAGAATCTTATTATTTCAATCAGCATAGGAACTAAATAGCTATGGCTATGAAATCATTTCAGGGGAGTAGAAACAAACTAGATTTTACTCTGAAATCCTGTAAAGTAGAAGTATGAAGTACTAATTCTACTTTATTAGAACTTGTCCTCTTTTTGTAGTTTGTCACAGAAAACATTTTAACATGTCATAGTAAATGGGAGTGTGTAATAAAGCCCTGCTGAATTCCCTTTAGCTGCTACATGCTATCTCACAGTAGCAATGTAACAGAGCAATTGTTGGGCAATTGTGAAGTCAAACAACACCAGACTATATCAGACAGAGGTGTTTGTGTGTGCTCCCTGATTACAGGCGTTAACATGGGCGGCAATGACTTTTATCAGCTTCTGTCACCAACAAGAAGGAACTACTGCTCTCTGGCATTGCTTTGCATGACTGACAACAATAATAAAGTCACATTTTTACAATACAGCTAGAGAGCCATAAACCCCACCACTTAGCCAAAAAAAATCTGTGATTTACTGTCACTTATATTATGGAAGTTTTGTTTTATGGACCAAAGAATATTTAGATTTTTTGGGTACACAGTGTGATCATATGCTACAATAGGTGTGTGACAAGCAGAAGTGGCTGTTGGCAGATAAGCTAGGTGTAGAATCTCAGCTGAGCTTAGCCAGTGTAACAGCACACATGGAATCTGCTCACTGCAGGAAAAACACTCCACACACAAGAACACTGAATATGTTTAAAGGGGACAGATTGGATTTCTGTTTAGAGACCAGCTTGTTTTTTGTTTGTTTTGCTTTTCAGGGCTAATACCCATGTTATAAACTGATTATTATACATTTGCAGCAAAAAGAAAACAATTAACGTCAAAATTTAGAATAACTACTGCTGGAATATAGAGTAACTAACTCAGTACAATTTACTGAAGTACTTCTGCATATTTATGTACAATTTTGAAGTACCAATACTTTACTTTACTTACTTTACCATTTCCTGCTGTTTTAGACTTGCACTGAATTCTGATGGAAAATATTGTAGTTATTTCGCCACTACATCAGAATCAGAATCAGAATTCCTTAATTTATCCCCGAAGGGAAATTCTTTTTCGTACAGACATTGCAGCATTGCAGCATTCCCAACCAAGAAAGTGAAAGGTATAAAAATAGGATAAACAAAACAAGTGTTGATTGAATTGATGAGTTTTTAAAAATTAATTTATAAGCCCTTGGTGAGGAAAAAAAGCTGACACTGATAATCAAAAGAGTTTAGAAAAAGAGTAGCACTTGTGTGCTTGCGCATTGTAAGACAGTTATCAGTAAACTTAGTTTGTTTGGAAGTGACTACATTCTGTTTTTACTGACAATTAATTTTTTTAGGATCAAGGTTGTACATTAGGAGTGAAAAACAGAAACTATTAAGGTTTGGTTTTAATGCACTTCCCAGTAAAGACACACACTTAGTCACAACGCAAACAAGGTCAAAGAGGACATCTGAGCGGCAAGCAGTTCAATACCGACACTGTTACCACTTCTCGACCTAGAAAACAAATCTTTTGTACATTTTCTTCCCATGTCCCTCTGTTGTTTGCTTCCCATCCCAACCTAAAGCCCCAGACACCAAAGACTTCTGCCAACAACAAACCAGCACATATGCTCTGCGCCTTTCTCAACTTTGCAAGAGGAAATTGTTCTCCATACCAGCAGGTGGCGCTAGTCTGCATTGGGCATGCAGACTGTGATTATGGACATACAAGCTATTGCTACTGATAAAGCAGCATTTTCCTTTACTAGTCCCCACTTATATGACTTCATTTGATCTTCAGTTGATTCATTCCAGATGGCCACATGGTTGTGAAAATATTTGTATATTGGAAAGATCAGTGACAAATGAGAAGAGCCTTCTGCATGTGCCCTCTTCACTCTGGTCATTTGATGGCTTTCCTCACTTCTGTTTCTCTTCTCGTGCACCGATTTGCTTAGTTGAACAGCCAATTGGAGTGATTTCTCTCACAGTCAGGCTTCAGCATTGATTCAGTATGTTCAATCATGAGAGACACTGCCAAAAAGGACCAACTAGTGCTAACTATTGCACAACGCAGAACCTAGACACAGACAGTCACTGACTGCCTGCAGCATTGTGTCCTAACACCTAGCATAGCAAAACACAAATAGAGACGAATTGCCTGCCTGTGCAATTCAAGCTGAATATATATTGAATATAACACATTTTCCAAACGTCTCTATCTTTTCAAGACAAGTGAAGGACAAAAAAAAAAAAAAAAAAAAAAAAAAAAAGATAAGCCCACAGCCATTAATAGTTACAAACATGCACGACTAAATAAACACTACAGTGTCATGATGATATGAGCCAGGAAGTTCTCCTCCATGTGCTCTTCAAGATAACTCAAGCACTGTCTTCATCTGTCAACCCAAAGAACTGGAGTTTGTTAGGTTGGCCTGCCCTTCACTGGCAAAGGACTAGAGAAGCTCTATAGTCTAGACTAATATAATGGAATCAGGTAAATGGTATGAGAGCAGATTTTGAAGTGCAGTACTAGGATTTATAATTTAAATCACGCACGACTGTGTAAAATGACTTTTACTTGCATATTTAATACAGATATGTCTCCTGTGTGTGCAGTTTTTCCTGTATATGGTTCTCATGTACTCATCGTGTACTGCTTTGTTTAGGGATATGAATCATCTACCATCTACTTGGGTGCTGCTACTCAATTGTATGTGCAGAGAACGTCACGCCAGACTCCATTAAAAAAATCTGGTAATTTTATAACATATCGCTTTTCAGAAAGCGTGCATACCTGATAAACCAGAAAATGATCGTCGCTGCTAATCTAGAGGAGCTATTCTCCAATGCGGCATACGTAACAGTGCTATAAAGCAGCTCGTCTGTTCTAACTTGCTGTTATTTTTCGACACAACTCGCTACAACCGACCATGTCCACGATACAGTCATTAAGTAACGTCACCTTATATTGCAACCTTACTGGATGACATTTGGTTTATGCTGTCGCCACATAGGACAGCCAGAATCTGTCATGAATTAAACAAAAAAAACATGAAGAGTTAACAAATATATGAAAGGAGCGCACGCTAAGACTCCCAGATCATAGCTTATTATTTAACACAAATGCTGACCAATGAGTTCACGTTGGCTGGGTGCACTTGACAGCTGAGATAGGAAACAGCACTGAATAAACACAGTAAAGGCTGGAGTTTCCTGTAACGTTAAACGCTGGTGTGTCCAGACAAACAGGGAAACCCCACGTCAGTCATGGAGGTGAATCTGCAAGTGAACCCAAATACACATCCAAACAACTCTAATTAAACGAGTGCGGCCGAAACGACGAGAAGAAGGTAAATAACCATCCGCGTAGAGCCCAGAATCATTGAAATAAACAGAAATGCCATGCAAAAATGCCGTTTAACTTACAAGATGTAAAGAAAATAAACGTATGGTATGTGTAAAATGACATTTTATGACACAACAAAGTAAGTAACAGCTGTACGTACATGAAACGTCCCATGCAGACCGTGCTAGTAGACTGCTCCTAGCTACTGCTTGAGCGTCGTAGGTTTAGCTCGAGACTCTGACACTCAGGCAGGAGTGCGCAAGCGCAAACAGCGAAGAGCGTGATGAGGGGGGGAATCCAATGACGTCGACAAGCAGCACAGCCAGGAGAGAAGCAGAGAATTTCTAATAGGAGAACTCCCGCTCTCAGAACGCCTGTCAGTGCCTTTAATGTTGCAGCTCATCAGTCTATTTCATTTCATTAACAAAATGACAGATAAACGGAGAGTCGACGAAGATTGCTATTTTTTCAAAATGACAGCTATATTTTTTTTATAATCAGATACTATAGTCTCAGCCTGTATTACTCAACATTGTTCAGTTGCAGAATAAATATGCTTTGCAATTGTCGGTTAACTGTCTGTCAGGTGGGCCAAGATATAACTATTCAGAATAATGCCATTCCTTAGCACCCGATGGTGTATTGCTATATTTTTCTATGGTGAATTTCAACAAGGCAATTTGCACATATTTTGAATAATTTACATATGTCCACTCCACTTAGCTACCTGATTTAAATTTGCTCTAAAAAAAAAATCATTACAAATTGCATCCACAAACCATGTCATTACAGTGCTTTAACAAGAGACACACCGTTTCACTTTGCAATGAAAGGGTTTCCTTTAATTATGTTATGTTACAAACTGCATGTCCAAAAAAGTCACTTACAGGAAATTAAAAGGAGAGTATGGTAAATCCACTCTAAAACATTATACCAGTTAGTATTGCTGAGGAGGCGTGAAAGCTTGCAGCTAGCAGAGATCAGTTTCCAGCGTTGGCTGCTGCTAACTGTTGCAGCTTCTGAGGAAGGGTGACGGTGGCAAAATGGACCCTGTCCTCCTTCAGTTTCTGTCTCACCGTCTGCGTCAGGCCCAGCTCCATGTACTCCTGTTTCTGCCTGTCATACTGAGGCCAACTGACCAGACCAGGACTGTTGGGAGAGCTGAGGAGATAATCAAACATACCAGCTGCAAATGTTAGGCCAATCTATTCAGAAAATAAAATCATCTCATGTTTCTCACTGATTTTATCTGATTATTTAGATCATTTTCTCTTACTTTGTTGTTCACTGGTTATTGTGACAATAAATATAATAATATAGTAAAGATAATAATAATTTAATAAAGAGCAAATTAGCTGATCTATTTGACATTCCTTTCAAGCACAGCCTGGCAACTGCAGAAGTATCCTGTGAAGTACATGTACCCCTGGATGGAACTCTTTCATGTAAGGAACATACTTTTGATTCAGCCTGGAGTATTCTTCCTTAAATATCTCAGATCATGTTTGATTTGACTCTATCCAATGAACAACTTATTTTCTGCTGCAACAACCCAATCTGAACATACTGTTTTTATCCATATACACACACATTCTGATGAGTATCACCGTGTTCCCATGGTGCATCACAGTAGGTGTTATGAAATGAGTCTAAAACCAGGAGAAGGATCGAAAATAGCTCTGGACAAACCAAAATAACAGACAGGGGATGGGGAGAAAACGAGACGAGAACAAACCACGATACAAGGAAGGCAGGACACAGGGAGAACAGGAAGTAAAACTGAGTAATTTAAAGGTACATCAGCCGACCTTTTTTTGGCCACTTGGCAGTTATTGGAACAAACTTTAAACATAAGTGTGACATCTCAGTTGCTATAGTGAACACGCAAACAGTTTATTCATTATTCAGCTTGTATGATACTGTGGTTCTCAGTGCTTACTCACCCTGTACGGGCAAAACTGGCCCAGTATGTCATCATGGTCCTGCAAAGTCTTTCATCCTCCTTGGTGACATTACCTGAAGACGAGACAGGAGGAGCTCTATCACAAAATCAAATACTGATACCCATTAAACAGACTGGAAGTGATTCTTTGTGTTGTAACAAACAAAATTGTAACCTTAGACTTCACAAGTATTTAATGGGAAAAGATGGGAGTAGGAGCACCCATCTAATCTATAAATATAAACTATGGGTAGCATATTACATGCAGCCTACCTATGATTTTTATACGTCCATTCCAGAAACATCCACCAAACATGAAGCCGACATCATCTGCATGATCTGCCTTCACAAAGCTGGGCCTGGTGTGCTTGTGTATCTCAGCACGGTATACAAACTCGTACATGTAAACTGGAACGCCTGCATCTAAGAAGCCAAAAGACAATCAAACAAGTAGTTACTACAGAGCGATGTGTGAGGTCTATGAGGTGCCACACTGTATGTGACACGTTTGTGTGCATGTATTCACAGTACTCTACTTCAGTGCCTCCGCCCTCCTGACCTGAGTGATATCCAGCCGCCATGACAACCGGCAGCGTCATCAGCAAGTCTCCCATGACTTCAGTGAATCCATCCCTGATCTCCTCTGGGGTTTTAGCATTTTTCAGGTATTCATCTATGATGAGCTGGTTTGTAGATGAGGCCTGTACCAGGGAGAAAGATCGGACTATCACATGTTCCTCTGAGGTATTTTTCTACTGGAATTTATTTTAAGCTGATTGACAAGAAGACAAGATCATTTCATGACCTTACCAGTCACTGACCATGTATTTGTAGAACAGTGGTACACCTGGAAAACAGGTCTAACTTATGTAATATTTTAGAAAATAAAATAACTATCTTAAAATATCTGTGCATTTTTAGTTTCAGATGTATGAAATTTAATGTAATAATCAGTCTTGCAACACACATCTTTTTCCAGTCCGGTCACAGACGCAAGCTGTATTTTAAAGCCAAGAATACTTCATTAGGGTAGGGTCTTACAGAAGCTTTCTAGTCTTTGGAGAACGCATATTTTAGAACAAGCTAGTAATTGTGTTCCATTGTATCACTGAAAAGGTCCCATTTGAATGCATACTGAGCTGTCTGTGCTTTTGTCCCTTCACTCTTGTTCACCATTAAAAAAAACGATCGGCAAAGCGTTGTGATATAGCGTTTACCCAAGGTGATATTTCAGTCACTATACAGCCAGTTAGTTAAACAGACTGGCTTCCTATCACAATTTCTAGTACAGCTTCTAGGTATACTCATTTTGTTTAACGTTTGAACATTGTAGTTCCAGCAGGCGGACTGGAGCTGCTTTCGTGGGACAGAGTTCAGAGGATCACACATGACTGATGAGTAGCATCAAATAATAATCTGACAACAAAGTGGACGGCAAGCAAAAACTCTTAAGCTGTGGTAAAGTTTTCAAAGTTATGACGTTTAGTGTAGTGTAACCGTGTAGTTTGTCTAGTGCTGCTGCTTTACATGACAGTAAGGTTAATGGCACTTGGTAGATTGGATAACTTAACTCTTTTGCTTTTTGTCCACTCACACTCACAGGCTTTTACATTTTCAGAGGAGTCAATGAAGGAAGTAGGAGATAGGAGACACAAGCTATGATGTTATGAAAAGTCCTTTGAGACAAACTGCTTGTAAAAATGGGCTACACAAATAAAGTTGTCTTGTCTTGTTGAGTTGAGTACTTGCTTCATCCCAAATGTTTCCAACAAAATTCAGAAGTGTGATTTTATTCAAGCTAATGGTGCATTTCATTTGGTCGCCTGTCTCTATAACCCGGGAAAGAGTCAGAGTGAGGAGGGATGTTGGTGAATGTGACTGAATGCAGCAGGAATAAAACTTTCAAACGCATTTCTGTGTGTCATGTCAGATTTTCATCAGCACTGGGGATTGTTTAACACTGAAGAAAACATCTCAACTGAGTGGCCTAAACTGCTTCACAAGCAGCCAGCATCCACACAGACATCCACACACTGGTGGCAGGAGATGCCATGCAAGGTGCCAGCTGCTCACCTGGATAAGCATTCACACAACCACACAATGAGCAGTTTGGGATATTGAACCACTGACCTCCCAATTAGTGGATAACTGCTCTACCTCCGAAGCTACAGCCACCATCAGCATAAATCAATACTGTGCCTTTAAACCAGTGCCACCAGGAATGTGTGAAATTACTTGCACGAGAAAGAAAAAAAAAGATTATACTCTAAGAAAAGTTATGCAGTGTTAGAAACAGATATTCAGCAACGGCTTTGACATACCCTTTGACATCTACAAAATCACATTGTGTATTTCTGGACAGGTTTTCATTGCGTAGATGGACTTGTTTACATGTGCTTCTGCTGGCAAACTCACTTGTCTCAAATCGCCCCCTTGATGAGCAAATTAAGTATTTAACATTAACATTAAACTTGTTGTTATAGACAGCCTGCTAACATCACATTTTGAAGGAATGGTGTGTGTGTGTGTGTGTGTGTGTGTGTGTGTGTGCTCACCCCTGTCGGATTGAACATGTTCACCACTCCCAACACAGCTTCTCTGCTCATGCCTTGCTCCCAGCCAGGAGGGGCAAAGCTCTGTGATCAGCATGAGACAATGTTCAGTCCTTTTCTGAAAAGACTGCCACTCACACACACACACACAAGATAGGAATAATATAACAGTCACAGGAGCTTGGCAAAGTATATATCTGAGGCAGTGAGAAATGTGGGACCTGAGGCAGGATCCATCCAAACTCATGGTTGGTTATTCCCATCAGCACTGGAACCTTCAGCACCTCTTTCCTCTTGAGGAGCTCCTCTGCTGTATCAGTCAGAAACACGCCGTCCACCACGGCTCCCAGGTATACTTTCATCTTAACACAAGACAGAACTTACTGTTGAGTGTCAGGGGAATTTTTTTGCCACTTTTAGCCGAATGGACGACGGGAACCCAAACCGTCAATGACTGTTTTCCCAGACAACAGCGTTCACAGGCTGCCATCTTGTGACCAAAGTCAGGCATGACACCTGATATTCTGACTGGGACTTGAGTATGGTAAAAAAATTAAAATTCCCTTTTTGGTGAGGTTTCATGAGCAGTTAGCTTTTACAAAATCAGGTTGAATAACTTTGACTAACTGAATAACTTGAATAAGCTTTTTTTTTTTTTTTATTTCTGGTCAGGAGTTATTCAGTGCTCTTCCATCAGGAAAAAGAAACTTTGTAAAATAAGAAGACTTCAGTGGCCTTTAAAAAATGCAACACACACAAAAAAAAAACACAATTAATTTGAAGTTAAATACATGCCATTCTGTCTCCAAAAAGACAATGTACCTTTTTAGTCGCATCAACGAGTTCATCTTTGCTCCTTCCTTTCATGCACTGGACCAGTTCCTCTGTGCTACTGCGGTCACATTCAGTAAGGTTGGCAACAATCTAGGTATAAGGAAGAGAATAACATGAGTAAATATACACTGTTGCTCTAGCTTCATTTCAAACTTTATTTTACAACAAAGTCCCATTGAGATTAAAATCTATTTTACAAAAGAGACCTGGCCAAGATAGCAGCCACAAATCACAACACACTAAAATCGACAAACAGCACATTACATACCAAAATCGCAAAACTAAACACAGCTAATAGCTAAATGGCTATTTTAGGTGGCGCTCAAGAAAAACAATCACATGCCTCCTTCACCACATATTCTAATAATCAACTTAAATTTATTAATGGATACAAATGTATCTATTTTTTTTGCAGTTTGTTCAATGATCAAGGTACATGATTCTCCAGGGTGCATCTTTCACTTTGGTAGACGTCTGAAAGTTGCTATGGAAAGGTGCTTTTTATCCAAATGCACAAAAGAGCCACAGCAGGCATATCCAACATCTGCAGAGATTTGGTAGCTGCATCGTTGATCAGCAAAACAAATTTTAAGCTCCAGTTTATTAATTTGGAATATTTTCTTTGGATTTGTGCAGGGCAAATGTAAAATGAGTTTGTTTAAAAAAAAAAATTAGAGACCACTAAACTTGTGGAACGAGTTCTTTGTGGTCACTGGCACAGGCTGATAAAGACGTAACTCCGGTTATAAACAGAGACCAGAGCACCGAGCAGGTAGCGTCTGCTTCTCTGAATTCAGACAGTGCATGACATTTGCTGTCTGGTTCCTGAGACCAAACAGTGTTTATAAGACTGGACTCACACACTCCTCAGAGATCATGCTTTCTTTTGATCTGGACAATCAGCAGAGAAAATCTGGTTGCTGTTCCCACATTACACACAAATCCATGGCTTGAGTTGTATTTATTGAATGATCTATTGATTGCTTTGAAGTTCTTATATTAGCAGTTCCTCACAATACGTGACTATTTGTAAAGTACTGCTAATATAAACACAAATGACTGTAAAGCACATAGAGAATCACCATCACCTCTACAGTTCTGTGGAGATTTTCAGTCTACCCTGTGGCCATTATTTTGGTTTTCTGGCATGGAAGTGTGCTCTCGTTGACCTCTTTTCCGACAGCTGTAAGCAGCTGTGTTTAGTGAAAAAACTCTGATAGGCCAAATATTTTTCTCAGTAGTTGGTGGACATGAAAACCGAATTAGGAGTAGAATGAATATTGGACAGTTGTTAATATGTTTACTAGTGATAATATGTTAGTTTTGTGTTTTTGTCTTAATTTTTTTTTGTCCTCCAAAAAACTACTTACTACTACTACAAATGCATGTTAAGAACAATGGAAACAATGGGCAGATGTTTGTTACCTTGGCATAATTCAAAGGATGGTTTGTAGTGTAGGTCCCAAGTGTTGCCACTCCACTTTGAAAAATTGCCCTCTGAAACAGTCCTTTAGCTTGTGGAGACAGAGTCTGCTCAGGAGGCAAGAGACGTACGAAATCACCCAATCAGTGGACGTGATAGTAAGAACCGGAAGATGCATACAGACATTCATTACACTATAAATCATTATAGTTGGGTCAAAAAGTGCGTAGATGTGTGGTTGAATTCAATACATCAGCACAGGCTGGTTGGGTTGACGTGATGGTGAACTTATTTTCTTTGTTCCAGTGATTGTATTTTTTTACCAGTATGGATGCGCTGATGGCTCCTGCAGATTCTCCAGCGACTGTAACAGTTTGTGGATCGCCGCCAAAGGCCTCGATATTTTCCTGCACCCATCTCAAGGCAGTCAGCTGATCCAAGAAACCCCAGTTTCCCTGAGCATGTTCATCTCCGGTGCTTTGAAACAACGAAAATCAAGACACTCGCTTTGGGTTCTTAAAGAATCATTTTATGAAGAAAAGCATGCAAAACGGTTTTAGCTTATTTCTTACAACACAATTCCTTACCTCAGGAATCCCAGAATGCCAAGACGATACTGAATAATAACCACCACTATGTTTTCATAAGCAGCCAACGGAGAGCCGTCATACTGAGAGGCTGCACCCATTGCCAGACCTCCTCCATGGATCCACACCATCACCTGACACACAGCACACACAGGATCCTGCTGTTTACGCCGGCTGCTCTACACACTACAGAATAAGCTACTCTAACAGTTACACCGTGATTACATTACAAACACAAGATTGGATCTTGTCACTCGAGGTGATTCAACTTGAGGTCTTTTTTTCAATCTAAACGTAGACAGCGACCTCTGGCGGAATCGAGCAATACAGACTCACTGTACGCATTTGCTCCTAGAGTCATTGACATAAAGCTCCCTTGTATTGTTATTCTGGTGATATTTTTATTTATGTTTGATCATGCATTCAGATGGCCCACGTGCCGACCCTGAGGCGGTGCTTTGCCAGTTGAATTGTAACTAAAGAAAGGGATGAAAACATTTTAAATGTGGAAAGAATGAAAACACCTGAAATGTAATCTGAAGTGTAAATACTGTAAACTCGAAACCAAGGTGGTAGTTACCTGCTCCTCGTGGTTACTGTGCTTCTTAAATCTTGCTCAATAGTGAGACAGTTGATACGTCAAATCAACCAATAAACCGAGCTGATATTCTCCACCGAATGTGTGCTGCTGTGTAGACACTTGACTGGTGACATCACACATACACTGAAGCTCTGTTTGAATCAAGTTCATGTGCAGCCGATACACCCTCTACACCCAGCATGAAGGCAGAGAGTGGACAAAGTGATATGAGCACCTTAGGTTGGAATTAAACTAGTCCCTTTGTAAAGCTGGTGTTTAATGCAGGACTTGTCTTTACACTGTAGACAGACTCTGTTATCTTGTCCACAGCAGTATACACATGCAGCCTCTTTAACTTACCGGCAGTTTGTCCCCTTTTGTTGCCTCAGCCGGAGTGTATACATTCAGGTACAGGCAATCCTCTGAAAGCTCTGGTGGGGTGTATTGCATTGACATGATCCTAGAAACATTCACAACTATTTCTAAATCCTGGATACACCTGCGACAGAGAGAGACGTAGAGGTGTGTGTCGCTCATAGAGGAAAAACTTAAAGTCTTGCCATGTTCAATGCCCCTTGGTGATTCTGGGGCCGCAAAGATCTTACATGGGGGGCTGGTGTGTGCAGTCTCTCTCCCCCTCCCAGGGCTCCACAGCCTGTGGAGCAGCCAGGCGGAGAGGCCCCACAGGAGGGCGGGCAAAGGGGATTCCCAGATACTGCTTCACCCTCCTCTCTGTGCCTTTCGCCGTCATGTATTCTCCTCTGATTCGGCCATTTTTTAGAGACACCACAAGGTCAGCGCTCCCTGCTGAAGATACAAGTTGGCATTTTGTGTGGTTCAGGGTGTATGAGGGCAATTTGTGTTTACACTGGTAGCCTTATGAAATCAAGCACACTTAACAGTCAGAATGTTATATATTTAAAACACATTTGTCTGTTTGTGTGCTGTTCAGCTGGCAGTGACAAAAAGGAGTCTTGCATCACTTCCTGTTAGCGCCAAAGGGTGTGATGGATTAATTTTTTTGCAGACTAATGCCAAATATATTGAATATAAGCATTTTATTTACTAGCAAAATTTCCATCTAATTTTATCACATAAGTTGAAAAGATGAAACTTGAAATGAAATAACTTCGGTGTGATTCATTACTAAGAACTAACTAAAAACTAGTTTGACATGCATTAAAGTTTATGTATAATAGTTAGAATTAACACATTTTGTACAAGCTTTATATGTGCTGATAAACACAAAAGTTTTTCTGTATATATTTCCATTAACTTAACTAAGCTGGACATCAAATATGAAACTTTACGCTGATTAGGTAACAAAATTACGTGTGAATTTGGAATGTAATTGAAATACTTAAAGTCAATATTTTGGACATTATTATCAGTGCACACAGAAGAAATGGCTTAAACTGTAGCTATAAGAGTCCGTTATGTTAAATATTTTAATTAATCTCTCTCCTCCTCTCCTGTCTCTCTCTCTCTCTCTCTCTCTCTCTGAACTGAATTGAATTAATGAAAGACAAAAACTTGGCTTTTGCATTAAAAAAAAAAAGTGCAGCCATCATTTCACCATATTTGTCTTGTTTTCTCTTTGCTATAAAGTCCAGTCCATAAAGCAGGCTGCAGAGAATGGTCAACAACAGCAAAGTTGGTAAAACACATTCATTAACATGAATTTATTTATTACAAATGACTAAACTCAAAACAAAAACTGTAATGTCAGACTGAGGATTACTTGGTAGGTCTTAAAAACTCCTTAATCCACTTATTGTTCTTTGAAACCCTTTCAGAATTCCTCAGAAAACCGGTGGTCAAGCCACAGCCAGGCTGTTACTGGTACGTCCTGAAGAGCTGACAATGCGAATGGGGTTTCTTCTAGTTATGACCTGATCACGCCTCATGTAATTTATTTTTGTTTGACTGCCCTCGACATTCCTTGGGCCTCTAAAATACAAAACAATCTTACAAAGAACCTACACACACGTCAACCACAGCTGCTGTCGCATCAAAGTCCTGCGCGTTAGCATGAGGCAAAATAAAGAGATTTCTTACCTGGTGTTGCCTGTGCTAGTGCTGTTAGTGCAGGAAGGAGATAAACAATGAACAGCGCTGTTCTCATCGTGGCTGGCCGGAGAAAACACTGGGAGAATTTCAGTGTACTTTGACAGATAAAGCCCTCTGCCCCTGTTCTGGCCCTCTGGTACCACCCCTCCCTCCCTCCCTCCCCCTCTCTCTCTCTCGCTCTCTTTCTCTCTTTTAAAATTGTGAATATATGCAAACAGAAAGTGAGTGCACACACTTTCAACCTTAAACTCCCCCACAAACCACAAACTCATTATGTCAGAGCCACAGCTCAGCATGAAACAGTAAAATCTTCATTGACTTAACCTTCAGTGCACCCAAAGCAGAACTCTGACCGCTGAGTCAAAAATGACAAAATCCTGCTCTTTGACCACTGCAGCTGCAAACCATCAATCCTATACTACTTTGTATACTTACACTAAACACACAGTGTTGTCTTACTTAAAGATATTGTTAGTTGTTATTAGAGATTTCTGACTCTCGGTGGTTCCAAATATTTTGACAGCTGAATGACATTGTAGCATTTTGTCCTTCACTAAAAACAGAAGAGAAGAGAAGAGAAGAGAAGAGAAGAGAAGAGAAGAGAAGAGAAGAGAAGAGAAGAGAAGACTGGCTTTAAAGGATAATACAGGCAACACAATATATTCCTGTTGAACAGATTGCATGTGTGTTTGTGTTTATGTGGTGTATGAGTGTATGTTTGTGTGTGTGTCGTGTTTCCATCACTTTTGAACTTAAATTCATTTCCTAGAAGCTTAATCACCACCTAACCTTAGGTTAACCAAACCCTAAGCTCAACCTAACCTTAAAGCAAGTCTTCACCCTAATATTTAATGATTGTATTGTATTACACCTTATTTGAATGTTTCTCTGTCTGGACCTGAGAGTTCACAGTACAGGAACTTTAGTGTACTTCCTTACTTGTTTAGGATGGGGCAGTTGTATAATGAACACACACACACACAGAAAGAAAGAAAGAAAGAAAGAAAGAAAGGCAAGTCACTTGGATACTGATGTGCTTGTGGGACAAGGAAAACATTTTTCACTGATGTGAATTTTATTTCACAACATCTTGTAGGGGCACCGTTTCAGCTCCTGGCACCCAGTTTTATTTTCCTAAGCAAATTTAACTCTGGAGAAAGAAGAATTAGGATTTACAGGGGAGATGTGTCTGGCAAGAAAGTTGGCCACGTCAGTGGGACTGGTTTCCTGGACAGCAAGTCCCTGGTGGGTAGACATCAGCATGGGAAAAGATGTAGCACTTAAAAGAACACTGAAACAACCAGAAAACTCTGGGTTTAAATAAAAATTCAGACTGATAGTATTCCTTGCAAACTTCCTCATAAGAAAGTACCGAAAACAGATCTTTTTACCTTGCACATCACGTTTCCTTCAGTAAAATGCCATGAATTTGAAGTGGATCGCTTTTACGGGGCATTGTAAATGTTGCATAACTTCCTCTCCCTGCTAGGAACACAATGCCACAAAGGTGTGACAAAAGAACCAAGAAAGCATATAAATGAGATTGTGATTTACTGGAAGAGTGGAAAACATTGTTATGTGCTCGGCAAGGTAGGGAATACTTCATCAAGATTCAGACTGGGAATGGAACTCAGCAAGCAATGGAACAATACAGGAAGTAGCTGAACGTGTTTGTCACACATCACACGAAGGCGGTGACTGAGTACTGCTTGAGCCTGAGGTGTTGCCAGTGATCCTCAGAGAGCCCTAATTTGGTGAAAGAGTGAACAGATCTTTGCTGGTCAAATAAATCTTCCACCCCAAAGCTCAGCTTTGGCAACACTGTTTATCTTTTTATAATGAGTAGAGAAACAAGGTCAGGCTGAACAAACATGATGAGCTCTGTGAACTTGAGGAAGGAGCAGTAAGGCCATGTTGTTGTAAATATTCAACCTACTACAGATTGTAGTCTGCTGCTACAAGGTGGAGTCATTCATGGATTGTATAAAAGAAGTGGATGCAGCTTCAGATTCCTGTGAGAGAGGGCTGTCTGATGTAAGGTATTACAGAGAAAATATTCCAAATATAGCATACATTCAAACTGATACTGACTTTTTATACATTTTAAGTGACTGAAATTCAATTTGCTGCTGCCCCAGTTCACAGCAGTACAATGTTTAGTGTCCTACACCAGTACTCCTGATGCTGATCTACTCTTCGTCAGTTTACATGTCATATATGTCACAAGTCGTACTAATTCTGATTAACCTGCCAGGTTTGTGAGCAGCTTGAGCAATTAACTTAATAATTAACTAACTAATTAAATATTGTACAACGGACATCAACAGACCTTTTGACAGCACACATTTTGACTTTGACAACATGTAAAACACAGGTGTAAATAATAGCATTAATGGATGCTCTGTTCCTACCTGGGAATGTCAGCTAACCATCACAAGACTCATTTCATCTCACTGAGATACTTTACCTTGCTTTTATCTTGAGTTTTCCTTGGTGTGATATCACAAAATTGGCCCAATCCACAGACTGAGTGGGCGGTCCTGAACTGCCTGCTTGTACCTTTGCCTGATCTTTGGACCCTGGACTCCCAGCCTACCCCTTGTTGGATAAGTTTGCGCGTTCTGCTCAGTAATCTGGCTTTGTCCCTTGCCTCCAGTAAAATCAACTTTGAGTTTACCTACTCAATGTCCTTCTGGGTTCCTGTCAGCCTGATTCAAGCCGTTACATTTTAGCACCCTAACATTTACTAATTAGCACTAAATACCGAGTACAGCTGTGGCTTGGAGTGAAACACGTTTTGTAGCTATTTGTTCATACACCAAATTATTGGGTAAACATGAATTTTGACAAGATGAAAAATCGGGAGTTTGCTAAAAGTAATACTACTCATCCTGTAGAAAATGGTAGCAGTCTGAAATCTGTTGGCATCTCCTAAGCCCCACCAACAGCACTGGATTTATGCATGAAAGTGCCCCGTTCCAAACTTTTTGTCTTACGAACCCTTAATGCGAAGCAATGCTCACTTGCAATTCTTCATGATTAAAGTGAACATTTGAGGGATTTTTGGAATTGTGACTCAGAGTGAAATGGGATGGGTGTACTGCTTTGACCAATGTTAAACAACCTGCTCTAAAACCTGAACCATGGCTGATGACTTACTAGACATTATTGGATTTTTGAAAGGCTTTAACAGATTTTATTGAATTGAATTGCCACAATAAATACACAGACAGCTACGTGATGCACTCTTATTGCAACACACAACAGAAAATCTTAGTTAATATAATTTTTCTGCAAGACCCAGAACAATGTTACCTACAACATTCATTTCCTCAAAGTTACTCATTGTTTGGTTGCATAGAATTCCAAAAATGTGTCCTGCTGTAGTTTGCATGACTTTCCATGCAACAGCAAAAGTCTATGCTCTCTTTCTTGCTGTTATGCCCTTGAAAAGCAGACAGAAGGGATTCATACATTCATATGTGTCATATCACTCATTCTTGGCATAGATAAGAAGTTGATGATAATTTCACTTGCAAACAGTGTTAGGTTGCTTTATACATATTGCACAATGTAACTAAAATCTGTTTTTAAATTCTGAATTTTAAAAGGTATACATGCTAATAAAACACAATCTGACAACCAAAAACATTTTGACGACAAATAACAAAGATTTCCAAATCAAAGGAATGATGTGATGGTTCAAACAATATATATATATATATATATATATATGGAGAAAAGGTGAAATATATAGATGGAAAGATGGCCACTAGGTGGCACCAGTGAATTAGCTGGTAAGTAGCCAACTCCAGCTTCTCTCCATGTTAATGTAAAAAGGCAGTGGCATCTTTGGAAAAACAAATGTGTGGATAGAAATAATTTCATGGCATGAACCATTGACTGGAGGTTACATAAATTACTGTTCACTGACTTGGTGGAAATTTTTGATTTTCGGTGATGTACTGTTATCTGATTATTAAAAAAAAACAAACCTCATAACAAACTTGAAACCTTTTCATCTTATGAATCTTAAAAATGTATGTTAAAACCTTTCATTCCTAATAGGTGCTAATTATACATTTACCAATGAATCTATTGTGCCTTACATAATAATAAAGATGTTAAGACAGATCATCAGATGAGACTGTTCATGGTCTCATGTTGATTTTAGAGAATGAAACAAGTTCAGTAGTATTTTGTCTATAGATAAACATCCATTCACACATGTGTGTATCTAAACCCTCAATTTATATCTTGCAGTGTAATATTGCTATCATACTATGTGGATACGTTCATAGTGCAATAACGTCAGTCTGAGTCATCCATGCAGGCAACAAAAGCAGCCTGCCATCAGCCCAAAAGGAAATCCTTGCTAATCTCATGTCTGTATCACATTTAAACAAGAATCAAAGTACAGTACAACAAAGCACTCAGCAACACCATTTGACAAACATAACAAAACAATAGTAATATATGTTATCAGGTTAAGTGGAGTGACACACTTTCCAGGAAATTATAGGAAAATCAAAATTTGGACAAAATTCAAATATTTTGAGAGCTCCATGTCCAGGAACTGCAGCTGTTTCTTTGCCTCCCATTGGAAGACTATAGCAGAACATCAAAAACATTTCTAAGAATATTCACCTTCACAGTTCATATTTACATTTCCTCATAAACTTTTGGATACGGAACCTGACAAATGCAATACAGATTAAATGTTATGTATTTTAGTTTCTATTAATTTACGTTGACACATTAAGAAAATGCTTGTTTTACATGGGACAAGTGTGAACCAATAGGACACGAGTGCGGTGCCATACGTCAGACGTAAGGGGCGTTCCAAAGGCGCGTTTTCCCCCAGTAGTAAGCAGAGTTGACTGTAGGGCTCGAGCTCCATTGAAAGTGGCTCCCCGGTTCAGGCACAGTGCAGGCGGACAAGGGGGCGGACCGGCGAGAGGAAACTTGACAGAAAACAATAGCAGTCATTCCGCTGACCGCCATATAACTGTTATTATTTATCAGTGTTGTAGTTCTGAGGATAGACAACTGCTCGCTGACAGACGCGCTAGCGGTTGTGACGGAGGGGGCTCAGCGAAGGAATCACAATAGCCCGAAAAAACGAGAGAAAGGTGAGGTGAAGGCACGTTTGGGAAGAAGAGAAGGAGGGCAGTGACAAGTAAGCGGACTCACAGGTAGCACTTTGCTAGCTGTCGTGGCAAAAGATATCAAAGTGCAGCCGGGTCATGCGGGTTTCTCCGGTCGCTGATCGGAGCGCCGCGTCGCAGTAATAAACGGAGGGCAAAGAGAAAAGAAGCAGAAAAACAGAAGAACCAGAAGGCTTCTCTGCCACTCTTTCAGTCCGTCCAAGCGGACTCCTCGTCACTGGGAAGAGCAGCCATGTCCCGGAGAAAGCAGAGCAAACCAAGGCAGATAAAACGTAAGGACTGAACAAGTTCATTGCTTAAAATCTGTTGTTTTTTGGTGCTGGTGTGAGTCGTGATCCTGTGCGGTGCGCCATGCGCGCGCTGGCAATAAGCCGTATGTTTGTGCGGCGCTTCAGCTGAACTGTGCGTTCACTATAAAGTTAATAAGTAGTGTGAAACCCAACCGTTAACGCCTGGCTGTCTCGTCAGTAGTTTCATGACACCGGTTTATGGGCAAATATCCCCTTCAGTACAACCTAGACAAACACAGAACACTTAAAGTAAGCTACAAGTTGCACAAGCTACAAGAGTCCACCTTCGGCATTTTTACACCGTTCTTTGTATTCAAACGCCACTTTGGCAGCCTCGCTATCTAGACTGTGCAAGAATATATAAAAAAAGTTTTCGTTTATTACCCTGTAAAGAATGTTTTGTCCATAGGCAGCTAAACTGTAGCCGCGGTTTCCTGTTTAATTCTGTTGTGGAAACGTCAGTGTTCTCTGAAAAAGCCGATGTGAACAGAGATAAAGCAGCGATCCGATGTGAGCCCAGATAAAGATTAAAATTGGATCTTTTTTATTTGTTTTCTGTCTGAGGCAGCGCCGAGGCCGCCGTTGCATTTTCCCCCTGGCTTTTCACTTCTCTTTTCCAGAGATGGGGCGTCAGATAGGCCGCCTGGCTGATCTCTCCGGCTGATAGCTGCTTACAATTGGATCTTTTTTTTTTTTCATCTATCCTTTTAACTCAATAATGCATCTTAGGTCCGCTTGAAAGGCTTTTTTCTTGGTCTGGCGCTTGGCTGGTCTCCGTGCTTGACGAGTTCTTCCTGTTTATAAAATGTGTGAGGTTTATCGCTGGTGACTGATGTTCAAAGTTGATATAAAAGCATATTAATGATGTTGTCATTAACCCCTCCTGGCGCTTTGTGAGGCCTAAACGCTCTGAGCTGATGAGGAGTCTCAGTCTTAATCTAATGACATTATGCTGGAAATGAAAGATAAAGGAAAAGTGGGCAGGTATTTGTTTGGAGACAGCAGCTGGAATGGAAACCATGACATCAGTAGGACAGTTTGTTTGGGAAGTTATCACATTGAGCAAATAAAAATATCTTGTCATCAATGATTGTGTCACTGTGTTCCCAGAAACCTGGTGTCTGAAAGCAACATTTGGATGTTTAGGCTGTATGGTATCACATTATACACTTGAGTGAGTTGACATTTCTGACCAAAATATCGTGGCTCTAGTGACAGCAGGGAGAAAACACAGGAGAAAACGCATCACTGTGGAACTTCAGGAAAAATAAGGGAGCTTGGATGTAGATGACTGACAGTTTTCTCTCACATGATATAGTTGATGAAGCTTGACCCCCTAAAAGCTCCAGGACCCAGATCTGTGAAGCAGTGTGTCCTGTCAGTCTCTGAAGCCAACGTTAAAGCAGCTAAAGTGCAGAACTGTCAAGAGTATCATTGTGGGTCATCAGGATGGTGTCAGACATTGTCAGATGTGACATACTTTTAGTTATCTTCTGCCCTAACACAACACACAGCCAACACAATATATTGTCACCCTAAGTGGTAAACCATTTAATGATTGCTAATAGATAGTAATGCGATGCTACTTTTGAACAGTTGATTATTATTATTATTATTATTATTACATTATTGATGTATTGTTAGTACTGATGTTGGATCTGAATGAATGTGGGCTGCATTTTGTCTATAGGAAAGCTAACCAGGTTTGCTCAGAAGCTGTCTTCCTCTGACTGGTTTGAAAGAATAGCCCTTTGAGGAGTTCCTAAACAAGAATTATTTTATTTGTGATTTTGCTTGGTGCAAACACATCTTGTTTGAAACTGTTGACCGCCATTACACACCAGGTTTTTACTCCCCCAAATGTTTACAATTTAAATTGTAATTTTGGCATAGAAAAATCACAGATATTTAGTCAAACCCTTCAGCCGTATTGCTTAATTAGCAGCATTAGCCGGACAAATGTAATGCTCTTTGTTGTTCTTTGCAGATGACGATGAGGTGTTCATTTCTTTCTTCCATTGGTTGCCCCAAATAGCACAGAAATTAATGACGTCGTCTATCGTGATCAAACATAATCTGCTGGGCTGCCATTAAGGATTTCTCTTATTGAGGCTTTCTGGTGTGTCACTGCAAGTAGTCTGTATAGTTTGTCACTTCCTGCTTTTTCATTTGTTTCCATAGAGGGGGCCTCTCAGCTGTAAACTCCCAGCAGACTTTACCTACAGTAAAGCATGGAGATGTATTCTAGACCCTGAAGCTGATAAACCAGGCTAGACTTGGTGTATATAAGAGAGAGGGGAAGAGAGAGAGAGAGTGCATGTGTGTGTACATATGTGTGTCTCAGGGGTGTCATGGCCGTCTTTATCAGTGCTTCTGGTCCACTATGCTTCCCCGTGCACCAGGCCCCGACTGTGGTCGAGGCCAGCCAGACTCTCAGCCCTGTGACTCTCTTGTGATTTGGCAGACATTTTGATAGGAAAGAGTGAAGAGTGATAAGGACTTTGTTCAGCTGGGGTGTGTGGGGATTCTGCAGAGGTGGGGGCTGCTGGTGCTACCACCCTACCACTACTGGCATTGCTGCTAAGGCAGTGTGTCCACCATGTTGTTTTGAGCACGCCGCCTGTTGTTACTGATATGAAAAATTCCAGCTAGGTCACAGTGTTGCTGGGTGGAGTTTTCACTGTAATACTCCTTGGACATCCTTTGTGAAAATGATCCATGGCGCACATTGGTGTAGCCATGTCACTGTTGCTTTTGTAATTAGTAGTGAGTTTCCGATCTGTTCTTTGCGGTTGGAGTTGACTTTTGGTGTTAATCTGCTGTTAATGCAAACTCAACTCTTCACTTGCTTCCAAAATGAGCTCATGCACACTTGCTTTGGTGCAACCCAGTTAGACATGTTTCGGCCTTATCATCACAATTGATCGTTGCCATTATACTATTGCTGTCAGTGAGTGTTTTATAATTAGGCTACATAGGCTCGCTCTGAATTCATTTGAAGTGATTACGTTAGTTCTCATTCATGTGAACTTGATCTTTTGGCAGCCCCATGATAAAGTCTAGGCTACAGGTGCTTCCTGCAATTGGTGGTAAACCTACAGTATAAACTTCATAATCAAGGTAAGCATGTGATAAGGGCTGGGTATTTATCAGTAGGAAAAAAGCCTGTACTGAAGCATCGCATGTTTGGTCAAAGTTGTATCTTGAATCAGAGGATCATGACTTCAGTAAGTTTCCAGTTTAAGACTATTTTATTCAAGTTCTTATTCAGTAGCAAGTATTGTTTTGTTAGTCCAAAGTCAGGTATCCTATCGAGACTATACTGTGATGTAGTTTGGCAGTGTGTAGCTCTAGAGGAGCAAAGCTTTTCCCCCATTCTCTGACCTGAAGTAACTTTTATAAAAACCACCATAAAGCACCCCCCAACCACCACCACCACCACATGCACAACAGAGCAGTATATTAAAACATAGCATGGATATCTTTTTCAATTTTTTTGCCCCACAACAATGGATTAAGTCCAGGGCTTTCTGGACACCCGTAGTTGAGAAAGAGAAGTGGGTGTTTGTGTAGCAGATAGATATTTGTCTGTGTCTCTTTGTGCGTCATCCTCCCCAACGGTTGGTGATCTTGCAGCCTGATAAGGCTGCTCTCCTTGATAGAGAGATAGGAGGAGGCAGGCAGGCAGGGAGCCCACTGAGGCTGGATCCCTGGGCTTATATTTTGGCGGTTGAGATGGGAGACATGATAAAACTTGGCGGCGATTGCTGCTGCTGATATCGCAGAAAGCAAACGAGAGAGAGGGAGAGATGGAAGGTTGGGCAGATGGAAGGAGAGATGGAGGATGGAGGGCACGTTGTAATTACATCTGGCTGTCGCATGCCATTTTCTCAGCATTGTCGTGTTGTTGTCGGTGGTTTTGTTTGCGATTGACTGGGGGTGGATCTCTAGATAATTAAAAGAATAGAAAAGTAGAGGGGGGGGGGGAGTGCAGTGATAAGAACGAGGAGAAGAGGAGTGGAGGTAGATAGCGGGAAGAAAGATATAAAGAAAGAGTGAAAAAGTGTGTGGAATACATAGCTGACAGATGAATGTGTTGTGGTGTGTTTTTAATGGCAGCCCAGTCAGCTCTGTCACTCCCCCTCCCCTCTCTGAAAGATGTTTGAGGTTGATAAGGAGGGCTGCTGATGGTAGATAGATAACACTCTGCAGATCCACACTGCTGATTGGACCTCTCTGTCTGCGTGTGTGTGTGTGAGAAAGCTTAGTTCCTATTACATCAGTGCTAGAGCTCAGAGGTCAGCATGAATAATACGCTGCCTCCCACAGCTTAAAGCAAACCAGGACGCCTGCAGTGGCCAGACAAGGAAACCACCACAGTCACCTTCTCCTCCTTCTCCTTTCCTTCTACGTCTACCCTTTCTTCATCATTAAACAGCAATGAAACTTTTTGTAAAGCTTATAGGTGTTTTTAGAGACGGGTTCCAGTTGAGTGTGCTGCAGCTGTGTGTGAAAGGAACGGTTACTCTACTGTTTGTTTGTTTTTATCAGCAGTCTGACAAGGCTCATATCACGTGGTTGTTATATGGACGCACGATTGGGAGATTAATTCATTATTTGTGAGTCAAAGTGAAATAAAAAAACAAGCATGTCTAAACTCTAAGCACACAGGCACGCACACAAACACACACCCAGAAGACTCATGCAGCGCCATGGTGGCTTTCTCTTGTGTGTGTGTGTTTTTTGTTTTTTTTTTTTCTCCTTCTTTGTTCTGCTTTTAGCTTGATGTGAACTTTCGATAAGCCGCGGGGCCTGATCTCCGGTGCAGATAGAGATCGCCAAGTGTGATTAGAGTTGTTATCAGGCTGCAGCAGGCAGGAGCCGAGGCTCCACCGCAATAACAGCAGGCCCAGGCAGGAGCAGCCAGGGTCCGGACCCTGGCAATCAGTTCCAGCCCTAATGGGATTAATGTTGTTGTATAATTAGATGATAGGTGTGAATGCATTTCTTTTCTCTCTCAATCTTTTCTCACTCATTCAAACCCCCCTTCCGCCTTTCCTCGCCTCATCTCTCTCCTCTCTCTCTCCTCCCTAACGAGCCTTGTCATTGATTAATTTAATTAAAATTAATACCACGTATTACTCATTACAGATTATGTGTTAGATAGCGTAGACGTGTTGGGAAATTTTGGTGTTCGTCGATGATTATCTCCAGGGTGATTTTTTTTTTTTCTTTTGAAATATTTTTTTCTGTTAAGGGTGTAAATTTGAAGAGCTTTCAGTTAGAGCGGTGTTGGGGAGGTGGAGGGAGATGAGAGGAAAGTCAGCATCAGCAGGATGACTCGTACTGGGTTAATGAGAGATATTAAACTAGCTAGATGGTGACTGATTGTGGATTCAGCATCAACATTTCTCACACTTATGATGAGATAGCTTGGTGTGAGAGCTGCTTGTTGCAGTCATACCCATATATGCGTGCACATGTGGTGTCTGCAAGCGAGTTGGCAAAATACAGTTTACAGTTTAAACCAGAGATGGTTAACTATCAGTGCAAAGCAGGTCTGATCTGATCTCAACAAGAAAGCCATTAGTTCTCTGAAAGTTGAAGAAGCTGAAAATCTATTTTTTGATAATGGTTCAATAATCTCTTTGTCATGTGACCTACACATTGTTGAACTTTACATCTTCACATCTTCCCTTAAACTATTTGGAATTCTTTCAATTCTTAAAAGCATCTATTTTCAGTCCTTATTCATTGCTTGTGATCCAGATACCTTGTGTATGTGCCTGTTTGCTCTCTGCCCGATATGTTGGCTTCTTTTCATCGGTGTGTGTGTGTTTGTGTTGTGACCATCTGAACAGGGCTGATGGAGAGTGTGTATGTGTGCACGGTCAGATACGCCAAAGGGGGAAGTTGACAGGGTTACAGAGGAAACACCATTTGTGTTCGGTGTGTGGATGAGTTATAACCCTTTCCTGCTATTTACCCAGGGGATGGCCTTGTGGTGAATTATGGTTCTCCAACTCAGTGCAGTTGTAAACGGTTTCACCCTTGACCCTCGGCTCTGACGACTCAGTAGATGAGAGAAGGGGGAAAACATTATGCCGAACAACAGTAGCGTAATCTACGTCCATACTGTTTGCTCTAGCAGTAATTACCGCTCTGCTAGCTCTTCCCAGGGAGCTTTGTGAGGACTTGACTCATGGCTGACGTGCTCTCTATTAGACGCAATGGATGTTAGACCAGAGCAGCCAAAGAATCCGAGCCTCCTCCTCAAGCTGCTCGATCGATGCATGAAAACACAAGTTTGAGGACAAACGATGGTGCAGTGATTTTGTGATGCAAGGTTTTCCTCATTTGTCAGTAATGTTTAAATGGTTTCAGAGATTAATAACAGTGCCTTTTGTGTGGGGAAGAATCCCAGACTATAAACTTCACTTGATCAAAGTAGACCAGGTAAGCCAATCAGTCAAAATTGGATGTTAGTAGACTGAAAAATATACAATTTCACACAATACTATTATCATCACAATAGTGATAAAAATCACAGGTATTTTTCCATTTTATAGTCAAACATTTGCGAAAATAAAAATTAAATGGCGACACAAATACCCACGCTGAAAAAGTAAGTGTGAGGTTCTTAAGTAATCCTTCACATGCTTGTGAGTACTTGAACTATGAGCAGTAAACGGTAATAATCACAAAATAACGTGGTTTAAATTAGGCTTATAGGGAAAGGATTTGAATTTGCTCATCCTTCCAAAGTCAGGATGAGGCCCCTGACCAGCTGTAGGGTTAAAAACACTTGTCCATAGCTGTTGATCTTTAAGTTTCCTATTTCTTTTTTTAACTTTACTCAACTCAACTTTACTTGAGTTGTTGTCAAGTCACGCATACGGTTACCTCGCCTTCGACACTTCACTGTCTGCACCGCGGCCTCTCTGCTCTGCTGTCTGTTGTGTGTGGGTGGGAGCTGAGCCCTGCCGTCAGTCAAGCATACAGAGGAGAGGAAGGAGAAGAGCTAGCCCCATAAACGACAGCAGAATGTGGTAGAGACTTCTCAGTGTTTTTTTTTTATTATTATATTTTTCATAGATTAAAATACTGTGAAAAGACACTTTAGTGCTCTACCTAAGTTTAGAGAAATCGACGCAGCAACTGTGTGTCATTGCTGACTGTAGTAGTTGTAGTTGTGTGTTGTGGGCCACGTGTCTCTGATCTCTGGTCCCTGGACACTCAAAGGACAGAGTGTTTGTGTGAATGTATGTGTGTGTGTGTGTGTGTGTGTGTGTATGAGAGAGAGAGAGAGAGAGAGAGAGGGAGAGCCAGTCAGCCAGCCAGCCAGTGTTATGACAAGGCCCCCCCAGCGGCAGTGATAAGACAGACCATTTACTCCTACTGTGCTGAGCACTCTGTTCCGGGATGTTAAGGCAACCTGGGCAAACAACACCGCCTGACCTGCTTTTACAGCTGTGCGTGCACACACACACACACACACACACTCCACTTCACAACCTCCCGACAATAAATGCAACTGTAGCTTGAAACCGCCAAGCTCGAATTCCCAGATCACCAGCGTTAAACAGGAGAAACATTAAGAGGTCAAGGGTCAAAGGTTGTAGCCGCCCGACAATATGGAACAATATTGTGCTGTCTTCAGACAGATCATGCAGTGCTGAATACACACACATTAGTTTGCATGGACCTTTGACCCTCTGTACACCTGCTGCCTGTGCAGTCAGTCGTCAAGTTGAAAAACAGAAAAAGAAGCCTTGCAGGGCCACATCATCGCTCTCGTATCTGTTAAGTTTTAGTATATATATATATTTACCTTTTTTTTTATATAGTATAGACAATTGTGGCTCAGGAGGTAGAGCAGGTTGTCCACCCAACAGATAGTTGATGGTTCAGTGTCCAGCTCCTCTGATCTGCATGTCCTTGAACAAGAACCACTGAACCCCAAATAGCTCCTGATGCTGTGTCATCAGTGTATCAATGTGTGTGAATGGTTAGATCATTTTTTCTGATGGACAGCAGCCTCTTGCATTAATGCAACAGTAGGATAAAGTGCTTTGAGTGGTCAGTGCGACTGGATAAGCACTATATAAGTACAGTCCAATTACCATTTATTTCTGTAGTCTATTCTGGTTTAATGGGTAAAAGGAAAGATTCTGTTACTCACAGTAATCCTCTAAGAGAAATACAGACATTAATACAAGAGTCGATCTCATAGAATTATGCTTAAAGGAAAGGCAGAAAGGCATTTTGAGATATTCTGCGCAGAAATGTGTGCAGATACCTCATAATGTCTTCACACCAGTCGTGTTCTGAAATCTTCAGTGTAACCCACTGTATTTTCCAATTTCATTAAATAATAAAAATCACATCTAAAACAATATGTTACTGCCATTTTGTGTCATATTTCTTATTATAAAATTGTTTTTTTTTTTACCAGATGCAAAAAAAGTAACAGCATCATACCGACTGCCCTGCTCTCCAAATGTCGGTATTGTAGGTTAGTGAAATAATTTAGTCAGCTATTAAGCGGGAAGCTAGAAGTTTCAAAGAGAAAAAAAAAACATAAACTCATAATTAATGTGTGTTCTGGTGTTCTCAGAGTCATATCATTATTCTGTCCATTTACACTTTCTCAAGCTTTTCACACAGTATGAAGTTCAAGTTCAAGAACAGTTTTTACTACCTGGATGTTCAGCCAATCACATATCTAATCTATTATAATCATACTCTGAAAGTTTGGGATAGGTGCACTTGGCTGACCCTTATGAAGCACATATACACAACAGATGGTATTTCTTTGTGGCAAAGACAGGATAGAAAAGGTGAACAGTCATCGTATGTACAGGAGAAGAGGAGGAAGATGAAGGGACAGTGAGGGAATGAGGAAGCAGAGGTGGGTTAGAAGGAGGAAATGGGGAGGATAGGAGGTGATAAGGGCGACTCGGCCTCCGAGACAATGCAAGTAGAAAGAGGAGATGCTGGAGGAGCCTCGTGGGAGTCACCTTAACAGAGGAGGTCTAGACCAGTGGCTCCTCTCACTGTCCATGTGCACACACACACCTGCTTTCATAGAAACAGCAATGTCTCTTTGGACCAAGTCCTTTAGGGATCCAGATTCTTGCAGAACAACTATCGTTTATCTTCAGTCGTCCTTTTGTTCCGAAACTCACTCTCTGCCTGTCTCATAAGGCTGTTTGCTTCTCTGTGTTGTGAAAATGCAACTTTTTTATCAGTCAGTCAGTTCTGGACCTCTTGAAGCTACTCCAGTTGTTGTTGCAGTTCCATCTGGCTGCCAACAGAGGATGGTAAAAGTCATAAATAACTTGTTTTCCGTTCAAGTGTTTATGTGTTTGATTACATTTAGAACCTGACCAGGGCTATGCTGGTGAGCATACATAATATAACAACACCCCCCCACACCCTCTCTCCCTCTCTCTCTCTCTCTCTCTCTATCTCTCTCATGTCTCAGTGTGTACATTATGAGTCATGCAAGCCAGTAGTGTTGCAGTGATCCGGGCCTTTGGATTGCTTTGTGCTTGTGTAAACCATGGTGCTCTGGCTCCCTGACTGATAAGTGAACTGCCAATCAACTGCCTCTGTGTGTGTGTGTGTGTGTCTGACTGTACAGTATGTGCTACAGGTGAAAAGACATGATATTAGGATCATATAAATTGTATGTTTTAATTGTACATTCTGATTCCCCTGTGCTCTGTGACATGACATGTCTTGTTTTGTCTGAACCTCCTTCACAGAGATACTTAGTTTACAGTGACTGAAACTGGAGCATTTGGGAACGTTTGACGTTTTCAACCAGAGGACTGAGAAATGTTCTGTGTGTGTGTGTGTGTATCCATATACATATATATATGGTACTGTTGGTTCAGAATATTTAGTCATTTCTGGTGTAAAAATCTTCATGTTTTTTCTCTGTAAAGAAATGTTGATGCAGTACCATTTTATGGAAAAGGGGTAAAATCCATTAAAAGGGGTATTTTACCTAGAAAGGTCAGTTTACCAGTCACAGTGAGTATTAATCAGATTATGTTGTTAAAGGTGTACTGCGACCCTGTAGAAGCTTTCCAAAGTCTCAGAAAATAACCCCAGTATGGCCTTGAAGACTAATGGAGGATCTAGCAAAAACATGCTATTGGGTGCATTACAGGAAGTGCAGGGTCCAGAGTTTTTGAAGCTTGGCCCATACTAGGATCTAAATATTGAAATATACCTGCCTCATTAGTCATGAGTCCCTCAACTTTAATGGAATCTGTGTTACAGTTGTTACAGCTGTCAGATGAAAAGTCCACATAAAACTCTTTTCAGAATAAATACTAACCTCTGTCTTTATAATGTTTTGGTTAAGACTGTTGGGGAAAACACATTTGTGGAATATCTTGACACAATGTTTCATCTTCTCCTTCGATATAGATAGAGATAAAGCCTGAATGATCTATACAACTAACCTTCTGTAATCTTTCAGATTAATGAAGCCCTGTTGAAACATAATTTATTATGGGTGTGTTGATCTAATATAACTTAACAGCCAGGAGAGACAGGAAGTCAGACAATAAACACTCCTCCAGCATGTAGACTCAACAACAGAGTGCAACACAATGTCACCACACTATCACGTTAAATAACAAAGCCTAATATTTTTTTTGAAAGTTTGCTTTGATTTTTGGATGTTACCATTACTCCTCAGCCCTCACCCCCTTTGCTCCCACCTTCTCTCCCATTTTTTTCTTTTTTAAATAATCCCCTGTTTTTTCTCTCACCCGTCCACTGCTTTTTTTAACACTACTCCTACTATCTCTACCCCTCCACCTCCACTTCTCTATCACCCCTTCTTTCATTCTGTCTATCTGCCCCCACCCCCCCTCCCTCTGTCTCCAGCCAGACCCCTTGCCTTGGCAAACCAGGTCTTGGCGGTATGATAATGTGGAAAGTTGAACTGGCCCCATTACAGCGAGGCTGATGGCAGGGCAGATAAAACTGTTGATAATGGGTGCAGATAGCGCTGACACAGCGGTCCAATAGCCTAGCCCTGCCCCCCCTCCCCTCCCTCTCTCACCCCCTCAACCCACCCCCACCCCCCATTATCATTCCTGCCCACCGATGGGCTCCCAGAACGCTATCTCCTCTCCATTTCCACTCCTGCGACAGATAAGAATGGAAATACTGACTTCATAGCTGACTGATTAAAGTGTCTGCCTTTCTTGATAATACACAGATAAATTATGTTTTTTTCTTCCTCTTCTTCTTCTTCTTCTTCTTCTTCTCCCCCCCCCCTCCATCTATCTAGAAAAGGGTGGGGCACAGCAGAAAGAAGAAAAACCCTCTCCTTTTTTCATTTCTCATCTTTTGTGGAGCTTTTTTTTTTTGGAGGGAGGGAGATGACGTGCAGAGAGGAAGGAAGGGGGATTGAGAGATTCTGTAGTGGTCATACGACTGGAGGTAGAGTGTCAAGATGTGGAGGTGCATTATATCTGCAGATCCTGTGGTCTGTGTTGGTGTGTGAAAACAGCATCATTGCAGAGTGGCCATAGCCTGAGTATGAAGAAAACTTGTATTACTGGCTTTTCAAGTCATTATAAAGGCAACAAGAGTGTCCCGGAGGGGGTGGGGGGGGGCATAGACATAGAGATGAAGTGATAGAGAGAGAGTAGGGGCACACAGGCCTATTTGCGGCCCACTGAACTCCCACTACAGCTACAGCGTTTCCAGGTTGACTTTTATCACTGATCGCTCCAGTTTGATACCAGGAAAGATCCCTGATGGATATGCTCTCTGCATCCAAATCCTCTAACCCATTTTCTTTTTATCCCCACCCCCACCCTCCCAACACACACCCAGTAACCTCTATCTCCCTTCCCTCTCTTATCTTTAGCTCTTGAGCTCTCTGTCTGTCCAACTGAACTTCTGTCCTCTTCCTCTCACCTCCTCCTGCCTCCTTACCATCACTCCTCCTCGTCATCCTTGATCAGGATGATGATGGCGATGTTGATGATGTTGCCTGTCCACAACTGGTCTTCCATTCGAGAGTTGGGACGTGGGTTTTGACATACGGCGCTGTGGGGATGTAAGAAGATACAACACACTCGAGTGATAGTATGATTTGTGATACTGGCAATTCCCAAAAACTGTCAATTGCAAAATCTGTGGTTCATGTTGTGTTATGTTTAAACCTCTGACTGTTAGACAGCAATGATGCTGTCTTTATCCCTCTGACTCTTCTGCTCTAATGAAAGGTCAACTGAGCCAGGACCAAGTAAGTTGTGGTCTGAAGCAAGTTGAAGTTGAAGTGAACACACCTGTGTCACGGTTTCAAGAGAAATGTAGTGATGTAAACATGTTTTTTCAACCTGTTCCTTTAAGCTGCTCACAGTACATTATATACTTTGGACTGCTCACTTCTACCTTGATGTCCCACTCAGCCGTATGGGCTGTGAGCACAGTGTAAAATTATCAGCATGTCTGTCAGTAATAGCAATGAAGGAACTAATGTTTTTGTTTGTTTGTTTTTTTTTCAACATTAACTTTTAAGACATGGGACATTTAGTTGAAAAATAAAATCACTTGCCCATAATTCAGTTTTATTGTTGTTCTTTTTATTATTTTTATAGTACAAGATGTTTCTTCAGTTAAAAGAAACAGTAGTTTTCAGTGATGACAGTCAAGTTCAACCTCAGATCAGTTTATTACGACACAGCAGTACATTTATTATTCATCCGTTAGGAGCATTTGGGTCAGTCAGTCAGTCAGTCGGTCAGTCATCCTCCCAGTGAACCAGTCAGATGTTGTGTTCTCTAGCAGGGAGCAGCGGGATGGAACAACATGCTGTTTGTCCGGGCCACACTAGCTGACCTTGATAGATTAGACCCAGAGAGGCTTTTCTGTCTGACACAGAGCAATGATAAGTCTGTGTGTGAAATAGTTTTTCCTCTTCTCAGAAATATGGCTGCAGTGTCGGCTGGGACAAGATTGTGTAGGTGTGTGTGTCTGCTTCAGTCTGCTTCTACCAACCAATCTTCCTGTCTGTGTCTGCTAATAAGCAACTCCCCTCCCACTTCACTAGATCAGGTATCTGAACGTATTTTCTATTCCAGGCTGCAGTCTGCTTGGTTATACGTGACCGCTTCCATCTCTTCAACGGCGGGCATACCCCTGCTCCTGAATTTGACACATTAACCAGAATGAAGATGCCGAAAAATCAGCATTAAGTTTAATTCGCTGCTGCAGTCTGGCTTTAGTTTTTAAGGACAGAGCTCCTTTTTTTGTCCTGTGAGTCCACAAAGAATGGGGAGTGGAAGGCTTAGAAAGAAGGAAAGAAAGAAAATAGAAGAAAAAAACGAAACTGTGATAAAAAGCCCAGATAAGAGAATGACTGTGTTGTGTAGGAGTTGATATCAATGTTATCTATCTGTCTTTTTTTTCGCTCTGCGAGCCCTTCTGTTGTTTTTTAGCTCTTATCTTGCTCTACCAAAATGCCAGGAACAAAAAGGGGAGAAAGAAAGAAATTACCGTGCGGATTATTCATGGGGGTTGGCTGATAAAATGTTGATGCCGAAATTAAGACCGATACAGGCGGTGTTTTTTTTATTTGCTCTACAAATGTTTTTCATAATGATATTTGTGTTTTTTTAATGTGTGTGTAAAGGGTTTTGCATTGTGTGCAAGCTGTGTGTTGATAATTTTGTGCCGTTGCTTGCTATTAGCAGATTAGACCTCATTTAACTCTTTATGCCCCCTCTGACACCAATTCATTACATGTACTACACCCTCTGTCCCTGCAAAGGCGCACACACACACACACACACACACTTTCACACACATTCTGGTGGGACCAGATAAGCTCAGTCCTCAATCTGTCGCTAATAGAGAGGCACAAACCAGCAGCGGACAGGTCTGAGTTTCCACAATGACGGGCCCAAATGTCTCAGTCGACAACGGTGGCAGGAATAGGGTGCTGTGATTGGTCGCTTTGTGGCACAGAGCCGTCCGCTGGCGTCCGATCAGAAGACATGGAGACAGGGAGGTCAGCAGCTTGACCCCACTTTACATCTGAATTCCTAATTGCTTCTGTGCTAATACAATAGTTTGTAACTCCCAGCTGACTGTTTGTATGTGTGTGTGTTTGTGTATGGGTGTTCATTTGGTATTCACCCTCTCATGGGTTCAGTGTTTAGTAGGTGAATTTTTAATATTAGAAATCCACATTACTGATCAGACTGTAGTCTGATAATGACTGTTTTAGAAAATCAGAATTCCTTTATTTATCCCTGAAGGGAAATTCTTGACTTAAAGCTGGACTTAAAGGAATAGTTCTGTAAAAACAACTGCTGTGTGCTGTGTTGGATCTATTTTCCAGCAATACAAATACTACCCAAAATGTTGAACTAGTCCTTTAATCATTCAATAATGACTTATTTATCGAGTTTTTTTTCTTTAAATTGTAAGATGACAGTTCCCTAGAGCCCACTGGGTACCTGTGTTTTAATCTAATGTGTTTTTTACAAGAGACTCTACCGCCAGTTGGGAGTGTCAGTAAGTGATTCATCACTTTGAGTGTCTGTTGCCCTGCTGTTACAGTGGCTGAGCTGACATCACTGTTTGTCAGATCCGCAGGGCTGCGTGCTGTAAGCTACAGCTCACATTGAACTGTCCTGCTCAAATGTGCTCAAACTGATCCCCGTCACATACTGCACATATAACATTTTGCTTCTGTGCTGACGATGGCGGTGGCTGGAGGCATTATGTTTTCGAGTTGTCTGTTGGTATATTCACATGGGTGTCCCTTTCTTGAGGGAATTTCTTTAAATTTGGTGCAGGATGAACTGATTAGAAATTGACAGTCAAACATCAGCGTGGCCTCATAAAACAACATTTTTGGCCGCAAATCAAGAATTCATGTGTCATTTCCGACAAAATTTCACAGAAATGTCAAATTGAATAAAGCGATAAAGACTTCATCACAAACAACACGAGATCTTGTTTCACTTTCACTGTTTGTGCTGAGCTGAGTGAGCGTCATATTTGTACTGCATGTACAATGATGACATTAACATCTTTATTTTTTGACTCTAGGTAAGATGGCAGATGTTGACTGTGTTGACAGCTGAACCTGTTGCCTGTTGCTCTCATGTGGACCTGCCTGAAGAGTTTTTTCAAACTGCAAATCTCATTGCTCATTTGCACGAGTGGCACTTCATATTTTATGTAATTTTAGACAATAATGCCTTTTTTATCATGATGGAGTATACCTGTGGAAATAGGATGGGAAAATTCATAACTGAAATGAGAGAACGCTGCGGGAAAATTAATGAAATTAAATAAAGAAAGAAAAACCATTAATGTAATGTATTTGGAGAGATATTTTATTAGGTTATATTTCTTATTTTCGAAGGTTAGATTTTTATTAGGTTATTCTATCTGAGATTAGGATCTCTTAGAGAGAGTTGGATTTTATTAAGCAGTAAACTGTGTGTCGGGGCAGAGAGAGGGAGGCTGTTTGAGAGCTCCTGAGACAGAAAGTGGTCCTTGTGTTTCACATTTGACCCTATTTTTAACCGTAGGTCACCTGGCGCACTACCTTCTGCCCTCCCCAACCCTACCTGCTAGCTCAGGTTACCCTGGTGTGTGTGTGTGTGTGTGTGTGTGTGTGCGGGCGCAGAATTTAAATTAATACTGAAATGTTTAATCACTTGGTTTATATTCTTAATTTGTTTGAACTAGGGTGCTCACATAACATTAACAAGTTTACAAACGTGCGAGCCTGTATTCCCACAAATGATTGCAGAGGCAGGACGAGGACATATCGTACATCGGCTGTAATTTCCCCCAGCTCATCGCGGTTTCCTTGCCCTTACCCCTTTGTGCCTGTTTGCCCCCTTCCATCCACCTCCCCTTCTATCACCAGCAAGCCCTCTTGTCTGTGTATTAGTATTAGCAGCAGCAGCAGCAGCAGTGTCCCCTGAAGTAAAACAATCTGCTGTAATCTATCAGCGTGTTATCGGCCCTATCTGAGAGCTGAGAAAGCCAGGGCCGGGGCTGTGGCGCCGCTCTCTGGAGCTGATAAAGTTTCAGAGTTCAGCGATGATGAATGTTAAGAAACTACACCCTCGTTACCGACGATGTGGACTTGGCAAAGCGGAGCGATGGGGAGGGTGTGTGGCGGTGGAAAATGGAGAGAAAGGGGAGAAGAGGAGGGTGGAGGTGGTGATGAGAAGGGAAGTGAGAGAGGAAAAAGAGGTCTATTTGGCATCAGTCAAGGGTCAGGGGGTCAGGCCCTGGTGAGTGTTTTTTTGTTTTCGCACACACAAACACACAGTACATTCCTTTCTTGGGTTTCTCTGCTTCTGGAATAGGGCACACTTTCTGCTTTTTTCGCCCTTTAATAGCCAGGTTTTTATGGGGCTGTTATTGTAGCAAAACTAATTACAAATGTGAGTGGAAAGCTGTGTAGGTGTATCTCAAATCTCTTAATACACAGAGGTTCATGAATGTGTACAAGGACCTACAGATGTGTATTTAGAATAGGTGCGTGCGGAATTTGCGAAACAATCTACTATTTTTAATTTATATTTCCAAGTGTATTGATATTTGTAAATGTATAGACAAGTCCATAAATGTTTACATATGGCTGAAAAACTTAAATATTTTTCTCCAGTTTGTCTCATCATCAGTTACAACTCAAGCGGGCCTCTCTATTGGCTGTCTTTTTGCATGTGACTACACTACTGCTGTGGCAGAGATCTGCAAATGTGCATGGAGCTTTGTCTGTGTTCCTCAGTCACTGACCAGTTGACAGTTTATGACAACAGTAACTCTAAACATTCATACAGACCTCTTTGTGATCTCAACAGGTGTCATGTCATAGTTATTGTGGTGTCTTCTGCACACCATTTCAGATGTGTGTTACCAGACATTTTGCCCCACAGATTTCTCTTTTTCTTTGCATTTGAATGATTTTTAATGGCCAACCTTAGAGCTTAAACCTCTGTCCACCTGTGAGAGTCTCGTCATCCTTGTTTTCAGCACTGACCCTGCCCAAACTTTAAGATAAAAGTGCAGAATCTCCAGAATGTGTCAAAATACAATGTATACGAGTATTACTAACAGACCTTCTGGTGGAATGATAAACTACACATTATTCAAGTGATTCACTTTCACCTGTGTGTATATATATATATATATATATATATGTATGTATATATGTATATATTGAGAGAGAGAGAGAGAGACAGTGCATACTAGATATTTGAGTTTCAGTAAATTCTACCTACCCTGTCTGTAGATCACCACTGCAAGCCCTTAAAAGTGGTTCACAAATATATATTTTCATTTTTAAAAGAGGTCAGTAATTTCTTAAAACATTGTCACACTGTAGTTTTTATTGAGCATAAGTCAAACAGGAGGTGTTTAGGGCAGCTGTGGTAGACTGGTCGTCCACTAATAGGAAGGTTGGTGGTTCCATACCTGGCCCATGCCTAGTCTACATGTTGAACTGTCCTCGGGCGATACACTGAATCTCAAAATGTTCTTCCATTGATGTGTGAGTGTGAAAGGGTATTGCTCCTAATGAGCAGGTGGCACCTTGCATGGTATCCTCTAACACCAGCGTGTGAGTGTGTGTGTGTGAATGGGTGAATGCTGGCTCGCACTGTAAAGCAGTGGTTAATCAGACCAGAACAGTGCTATTTAAGTGCAGTGCTGTGGGCGGTATATGGAGCAGCAGTATGGTGTTTGAGTTATCGAGTCAAATTAAATTACAGTGTGTGTGTGTGTTGATGGTAATGAAGCAATATGTCACTCATGTGGATCATTGATGTGTTTTTGGGCAACAGTGAAGCTCCAGGAAGAAGTTGCGCCAGGCTTTGATAGGTACATTGTTGGTTTTGCTTTTTAAGCATATTCATTGACAAAAAAAAATATAGAACACCACCAGTCTTCTAAATGAAACAGCTGATTTAAGACTTTACACTATGGTGATATTAGAGGCACAGCCTAAGGCTACGGTTATACTGGTCAGCTCCCAGTATGAGTGAATGTGAAGCGGAATGTTGATCAAAGAAATGTATGAAGCTTAGTCAGTTTCTCTTCTATATATTGTATTTCTCACCATTGTCTTTTTGTATATGCATCATCTACATCCAATCTTTGACTTACGTGCACACGCACATACAGACACACAAGGGGAAAGTGACGTGATTCTCAGTTCTTAAGCGCACAAAAGGAGACTAAAAATGTGCAAAAAGGGAGAATGGGGGGAACCATTGTGATTGTGACAAAGTTCATGAGCGTATAATAGCAGTTAATGCGTGGCGGGGCGCGGGCAGCTTTGTTCGCCAAAGTGCCGAGCTCTTAATAGAATCTGATAGATAGACGCCTGTCTCCTCAGGCCTGTAAGGGGGGCGTTGGGTTGGGTTCCACTCATCAAGCCAATAGTCTCTCTTCCCTGCTCTCTCTCACACTCTTCTCCTTGTCTTACTGTCATTCTATGAAGGAATAATTTGTCAATAATTGGCCGTGTCATTCTCGTCAAGACGGTTTGATAAAGCGGCGGCTCTTCGGGGGCCAGGCTAGAGAATATCTCAAATAAAAAAAAAAAAAAAATAGGGGAAGCGGGGAAAAGGCAGCATGTGGCAGCAGATCTGAGGAAGCGATAGGGCCATTAAGCGCTTTAGAAGTATTTTAGCTGAATTCACACAAAGCAAAAATAGATAAATAAATAATGAAAGAGGAAAAAGTGGAGCGTCAACTGTCAGGGAAGTGATACAGACTTTAAGAAATCATTTGGGAGGGTGAAAGATAAAAGATTATCCCTCTTTTCTGCCAACTTATTGCCTCCTCAGCCATCGCTGAGGCTAATTCGCTTACTCAAGCAATCATGTGGACATACTGTGTCTGCGTGTGTTTCCGTGCGTGGGCATGTGCGTGTGCGTACCACAGCCACATTGCCTTCAGAGAGCTGCTGGAAGTGCTTATACCAGCAGCTCTGTATATGAACTGTGTGTACGTGCGTGCATGTTGCCTGTGCGAATCTGATCCTGCCTTCGTCCACATCACTCAGCAGTGTATGGCATCCATTATCTGCTCCAGTGTAAGGGGCAGGAATTTTCCAGAGATATCCCTGAATGCTTATTATCTCTAAAATATCTTTGGATGGCTGACACTCATCTGATTGGCTAAATCTGCCTTCCCGGGCACATTCCTTTGACCCCCCCCCCACAACCCCAATGACTTCAGTGTTGGGAGACCCGTCCTTATTCTGGAGCTTAGGCTTGTGTGAGAAATACAATATAATATTGGAATAGTAACCGTACTAATCCGGTCATCCCCATGGAAACAAAATGTGGAAAAGATATTCGATAAAGGACACGAAACAAAAAAAAAAAAAAAAAAATCTGTATAGCATCAGAAAATTAAAGTGCCAGTTCACTAGAGGTATCTAGTCATGCAGATTTGGATTTCCTTGTCCAAGTTTTGAGATATCAAACAATGGATGTGAATGAATTATCTGAACTCACAGCATTTAGGAATACATTTAAATTATCTTTTGAATCTAATTCATTGAACAGGTTGTATACAGTTGATACGGGGACAGTTGTTTGTATTATAACTTGGTTTAATTAAAAGTAGAATTGATACACTACACTGTGTCGCTCATGCCATTCAGTGCTGCACTTCCATAAGTAGGACTTGTGTAAATATCAGACTGGTAAAGGATGACACGTCCTTAAGGTCCTGATCACCATGAAATCCTCGGACTTAACAAAGGTCATTCAGAGTTGCAGAAGACATTATATCACTTTTTCAAAGTGGGAGCTACAACAATTAATCGATAAATTGATTAGTTGATCAGAAGAAAATAAGCTGCCAACTCTTTTCACAACCAGTGAATCGTTTCAGTCATTTTTCAGGCAAAAATGATCCTAGGAGTGGGATGATGGCGTCCTCTGACCTACTGTAGGATTGGATCTTGTGACGTTTAAGTTCCTCTTTGTTTATTACTGAGTTGTTAAGAAAGTATTGAAAAGGGGAAAAAAAGTTACTGGTGGCTAAGAACAACAATAACTGTTTTTGACACTGAAAATGGATATGTAATCACACACGACATGCAATGTCAGATCTACCATGATGGATTTATTTTACGACGACTCCAAAAAGACAGTACAATAGTTATCTTTTTATTTTGTATGGTGCACAGGACAGAGAAAAATCCGGAGTCAAATTCCTTGTATGGTCACACATACTTGGCAAATAAAGCTGATTCTGATTCTGATTCTGATTCTGATTCTGATTCTGAAAAGTCTCTCACTTTTGTTTTCCAGAGATATTTAGGGATAATAACACATTATATTGTATTTGACTTTGTCGACCTCAGAGTTAGCTTCTATAGTGTCCAGTATGTCTCATCAGTCCTGCTTAACGTTTGGTGGTGTGGCAGCTGATACAGTGCAGTACAATGCGCAGTAACACTATGTTGCATTAAATATCACATTCATTTTTCACTTACCTCATCAAACAACTGCATGAGGCATTTCACTTTTCCCGAACAGAGTTTCCTTGCCCCTGGCGTTAATGCAATATAGCTTTAAGATCTTCGGCTAACAGCTCTGCTGGTGTTAGCGCCAGGTGGAATATAAACAACATCAGTCTACGGAATCTGGATCAGTCACTGGATCAGTGACATCAGTCCGATATCTGATGAGTGAATGAGGTCAAGATCCGACCCTGATGCTGATACTAGATCTGATCAGTCCCAACGACAAGTAGGACATCAGTACCACTGTAACCCACCAGTGGAGGTAAAAGGGAGATTTCCCCTTTTGGCATAGAGAAGGAGTGCCCCTGACCCCCCTCCTCTATCAGTTAAGGGATCTGGCTGATAACAGTAGGCTGAGTGCTGCTAAGATCTTTTTTTCTGCAAACCTACACTGACCTTTCAGTCAACTATTCCTGCTTTGCATACCAGCTCCCATTTCCGTGGCATGCAAATGGAGGAGATACAGAGCAGGCTTCCTAGGAGTGGGGAAGGCCCCACTCTGGGCTCAGTGGACTCACTGCTTAGGAGGAGGAGGCAGAAATGCTCCATCTGGACCTGGACTCCTGTCCACTTAAAAGTGACCTGAGGAATGTGGGGAGAGAAGGCAGGTTAATGGGGGGGGGGGGGGTTGCTAACAAGAGGTAGGGTGTCCCACAAGTTTGACGATTAGTCAATTATTTATGAAAATAAGCAGTTGATTCGTTGACAGTTAATAATCCAAAATACTGTACTAACTGTACTAATACTAACTACATATTATGTGTCCATTACATGACGAAAGACCATTTTTCAAAGTGAGATTTTAGGTGTCCTGCCTTCTAGGCAGTATAAGTTAAATGTCAATACTTAAATAAGATGTTTTTATGTAGTAGAGAAATGTTTCATCACATTCACACCTTAATATATCTTACACTATCTCCACGATGACTGATTTTTTTTTTTTTTTCCAGTGAGCAGAAATTTGTCACAGACGTTGACCAAGAACTCCACTCAGTTTCTTATTTCAAGTTTCTCTGATCGACAATGTCGTCCCCGTGCCCCGCCACTCTAAAACCACAGGCGTTTTAAAGTGAGGAGGAGGTAACCCTGGAATCCAGCATTCATTATTCATCAACAGATAGCACTTCCACAGCATGGCCCCTCAGAATGTAAGGGCCATGGTGGGCAAAAGCTGAGTGGGTGTGGGAAAGGGTGATGTTAATATTCCCTATCCTCAGAGAGCAGCTCTCGGAAAAGGGAGACATCTATCGCTGCTTCCCGCTGCTTTTATTTCACTTTCAGCTCATCTTAAATTTCCATTATTCACCACAAAAAGCCAAGCAAAGCCTTTTCACAATGACTGTTTGACACTGACGGGTCCCTCCTCCTCAGCACACACACACACACCTCAGAGGACCATGTGGAGGGCTATTATTAATCATGCTCTTATCAGTGCCTCACATCTTCAGCACTATTTGCTGTTTAATCACTAAAATAATACGAAGGGGAGGGTGATGGTGCCGGGGTGGGGGTGTCGGGTTGCTATGGTGACCAAAATGGAAAAGGTCAGGCGTAGTTTATCTTATCAGTGATAGGGAATGGTTACTAATTACAGATAGGTACTACCAGCGCTCGGTCCACAGGGCCCTGCCTTAAAACACTATCAGCAATCCACACCAGTCTGATATTAAAATTATCTCTTAAGTCACACACACACAGACACACACACACACACACACACACACCTTGGTTAGACTAGACTGCACGACCTCAGAGCACAAAAAGACATCAGACCAGACAGGGCAAGGCCAGACCAGGCTTAGAAAGACAAGACATGGTGCTATCATCATGGGTGTCACCTAATGTCCAGATACTGGATCCACTATGAGTTCATCCAGTAGACAAAGAGTCATCCTGTCACTGGATGATGAACGTTCAAAGTCATTTGCTGGCAGAAGTGCTTTTGAGCAAGACACCGAACCTCACCCAGATCCATAACTGCTGCTGGGTAGCCAATCCAGGCGTTAATGAAAGAAAGAAAAGAGTGTCCTTTGTTCAAGGATGCTGCAACATTGAGATTTCAAAGTCAGCTGGTCAAAAGCATCATTACGAGGAGCCATGTTGCCAGAAATGTTAACTTAAATAGCAAGTAACAGTAAGAAAACATGGCTCTTCTGAGAAAATTATTTGTCTTAACATGGATGTTCTTGTGCATGAATAAGGCTGCGGTTCACTGACTGATTCTTGAATGCACCGGGAGACAAACTTTTGACACCTGGGCAAGATGGGTGCCCCGCAGTAGACCACTGTTCAGGACCACCTGAGAGTAGATGTTTTGGACTTCTCCAATATTGTTTGTGGCAACGCAAGTGGATGTTTTTGAATGAGATGTTGGCACTTTTCCAGTTGTGTTTGTGATGACAAACCAAGGTATTTTTTCCTGACTCTTACCAAGGGTTTTCTGTGCCTAACCAGACCAGACAACAACAACAACAACAACAACAACATTAAAAACTGAAACATAAAGAAAAGCTGTAACATATCCAGAAACGTACATACAAATTTAATGTGTGAAATTTAACATATGAAACGTAGCGCAGAAACTTAAAAGCTTAAAAAAATAAACAGAAACGTCATCACGTCATCTTGGTTGGGATGATGCTTCCTTAATTTAAAATAAAGAAAATCATAGTGTATGACTGGGCCTGTTGGCTCCAAATTGAACAGTTGTGAAAACTGTAATAATCACTTGCTTAAACAGTAACAGGCTATCTTTTTTTAGTAGCCTGTCATTATAACTGTAGCAAATAAACCTCTCCCATGAATAATTGCTTTGGTCCAAAGATTGTTTACATGACAGGTGGTAAAGTTAACTCAGACAAACAATAAAGCATGCAGATACCATTTATAATATCACTTGTGTACACTGTTGGCAGTTAGAAAGGGTTTAGAAAACTGGTTTTATGTCTATGTAGCATATTAAAGCCAAAGGCTTGCTATCTGCTGCTTATTGAAATCTTATTTGTTGGAAGGATTATTGGCATGATAACATTCAACAAACAGACAGTGAAGATGATTCATTTCATTACTGAGGAACTCTTGATACACTATTTGCACTAGTATTAGCTTGTGAATGTGGTTGAATTCTGAGATTCAGTCTCGTGTTTTACACTACGAATTCTGAACAAGTTACAACCTCAACCAAACTCTTCAGGATTATTTATGAATGTCCTACGCAAGGGCTACCCAAAGTTTGAAGTGAAAAGGATTATAACACAACAGTTTTATCTGTTGTGAGGTAAAAAATGTAGTAGGATACCTAATTATTAATCATGTTTCATTATCTGAGCACGGCAGACAGAGTGACAATTTATTCAGAAATCAGTCAGTTATGGGAACTCGCGATGCTAGTACAATTTATTACATCTTAATAATACGATACGTTGCAAAAGGTGCTTGCCTTTGGCCCACGGCTCACCAACACATTTCAGGTTTGGCCCTCCAGTGGAAAGACTTGGGCTCCCGTGGCCTACACATTGTCTTGCTGGTCATGTTTTACAAAAACACCATCATCAGAAGAAAAGGTAGAGTCTAACTATAAAGGTGATGAACTGATAAAGAAAATAATCACTATTTGTGGCCCAAAGTGTAATATAGTTATAGTATAGTATAAAAATCTAAAAATGTGAAGACTTTTGAAAATTTTGCTGTCATATTTAACTCAGAGGTTGAGCTGAACTGAACTTTTGTATACTGGCAAAAAAAAGACTTCCGTTTAGTTATGAAAGGTATGTTTTTCAAAGAGTGTTGTCTTGATTGTGGATTATTTGATGTCAGCTTTGATAGAGTCTTCAAACACAGAAGTGACAGTTGTAGCCCTTGTGTGTGTGTGTGCGTGTGTGCGTGTATTTGCATGTGTGCTTTTATAAGTACAAGTGAGTAGGAGAGTATTTCTGTGTCCTGCCTGCCTGTGTTGTGTTTGTGTGTGTGATCTTGTCTCTGCACCCTTCCATTTATCATCTTTGACATTTGGCTGTACTCCCTCTCTATCTGACCATCATCTGAGGAAAGCACATTTTTCCCATCAGAAATCCTGTTGTGACTTTTTGCGTTGGAGGAGGGGGGGCACTAATACTTCCTTTGGCAAGGAAGAGAGATACATAGATGTGAGCAAACCCATCTTTTCTCGGATCTGCTCCTTCCCTGTTTGCGTGTGTGTGTGTGTGTGTGTGTGTGTGTGTGTGTGTGTTTTCTCCTCCATTAGTGTGTGAAAGTAATTGTGTATGTCTGGACTTGCATACTTGTGCCTGCGTGTGTTCGATCAGTGCTGTAGTTATGGATATATCTTTTGCACACACACACACACACACACACACACACTCTTAACTTGGATGTTATCTGGGCAGTGAGGGCTCCAGTGATGCCCTGCCTCTTGAAAATACCCCCTTTCTTTGCTGCTGCCAGCCATGCAGCGGGTTATATTTAACCAGCTATCTCCTTTACATCCCCTCTCCATGCTCCACGGGGCTATCGCACCAACACTGCTGCCACCATCTCACTTTATTTTTATTTTTATTTTAAGCCTTGTGACAGGAGGCGGAGATAACAGATGCAAAGCCAAGTTGTGAGTGGCGCCCACCCCCCACACCCCCATTCCTTCTCTATTTCTGCTCTCTCTCTAACAAAAAGACTACCCCCCCCCCTTTTCGTCCCCCTTGTCTCTTGTTTTTTCTTTTGCTTGGCTTGTCTGTCTCTTCATCTTTATCACTTCTCTGGCCTTTTATCTTGCCCCACCCCTACTCTTTCTCGCTCTCTGTCGTGGTATTTCTCTTTACTCCTCAGAGAGGGTTTCCTGGTAGAAGCTTCTTCCACTTCTTGGCAGCGGGAGAGGCAGACGTACAGTATGCAGCTGGAGATCGCACAGATGTACAACACTAGGATTCTGTCGTGCGGAACGATGGCATATTAAATTTTTTGTGGTTCGATCGGTGCTTATTTATGCATCCACCTTTTGTGATGCTTGATTTCAAGTGCAATCCGTGCTTTCACAACAAAATTGCAAACCTATTAGAAAACAGGGTGTTATTTCTGTTAGAAAACGCTGTAGCTGGTAACCATTTAGTACGGCTAGACCAATCAATCGACCACGCTGATATATCTTTCATGAAATGCGCCGCCTGTCTGCATCAAAGGCAGTTATGATTTGTCTATCAAAGAAAATTAACTGCAGGCTGTTCTGATAATCAATTAGTCCTTCACTTCCTCATTTTTTGAGGCAACAATATCAAACTTTTTCAGCTTTTTCAATGTAAGGATTTGTTGCTTTTCCTTGTCATTTATGATAGTAAGTAAAGAAGAATCTTTAGGTTTTGGACTGTTGGTTGGACCAAAGAAGTAATGTGATGGCATCACTTTCGGCTGTGGACAATTGATAAAAATTTCCTGCATTTTCAGCAAGGTCTCTCCTTAGAAATCATGACAGCTACTGAAGATTGTACACAGCCCGGTGGAAACTGTTGTCTCTGTATCATCACACAGAAGGAAACATGCATCAGCTCATGTATGAGAGCCTAGCTAACTAAGCTAACTAGCGTTCCACAGCCTTTTGTGCTCAAATCCATTCTGGGATTAGGTAGTTGAGAAGAGAGAAAGGGGATGTTTAAAATGATTTATGTCCATTAATTTATGGAATCGAATCAATACTGCAGTGATGATTGCAAAAGAAAAGTGTGAGGACAAACAGTAACTGGTACAAACACAATCAAGCATCATTGATGAAGACAGCTCTAAAAGCCACTGCACATTTAAAAATTCAACGGGTGCATAGGCGTTGTATATCGGAGGTCATGCAATTGACAAACTGTAATTCAGAGTATTTTCACCGTTAATACATCAGTTTAAATTGTACCATATCCAAGATAATACAGATAGATGATACCAACTCATGAAAATGCCTCTCACCCTATTCCAGTCTGGTCTGTGCATATCCCACACACACACACACACACACACCATTCCCCAGGGCAGTTCTTGTTGCATTCTCAGTCATGTTTTTGTCTGTGTTTGCTTGAGCTGTTTTCTCTCCCTCCGTCGGTGTGTTTAGTCTCTGGGACGAGTAGAAACATCTGCGTTCGTGTGTGTGTATTGGTTCCTCCTGTGAAGCTGTACGGTTGACAAGAGGTTTCAGGGTTGACAGTAAGATAAAAAGCAAAAGTGAAGGCCATTTTACTTGAGAGGGAGATCAGAAGGAGGAAGATGATTAAGTGAAACTAGGCAGACTTAAAGAAGAAGAAGAAGAAGTAAGTGAGGAGGAAGAGGGAAAAGGTGAATGAACGTAAGAATACTAAAAAGAGATGTGATAAACCACTACAAAGTTTGTTATTTTTCTAAAATAAACAATGGATTATAGATAATAAATTCAATAATTATCGTCTTTCAACATTTAACACCTCATCATTTGAAAATTTTTGTTTTCTGTTGCATTAGCATCATTTTTCTCTTCAACATCTGTAACATCACAATGACGTGAACACAGAACTGGTTCATGTCAAAGATGTGGTGTTCGGGGATGCTCAGACAGGGAGGGTGAGTGAGGGAGTTTCTTCCTTTCTTCCTGCATACCATTATAATCTTTCATCTGCCTCATATCTTCATTCACGGCTGAGATCAAGGAGAAGGGATTGCATTCAGGTGGATTATATCATGCATACACAATTAAACACTAATCACTCTAAAAGTCAAATACACACAAATACGTGATAACAAATTATCCCCCACAACTAGCCTTGCTATTAGCCAAGCATAGTTGCAGATTGTATAATAACATCTCTTAGTTTTGCAGCAAATTAATTTCATTACTAGTATCAGTTCTCATTTGTGTATACTTTCATAGGGATGAGGTTAATCCATGCACATTATATCGCTTCAGTTCAACTTTGGTGGAAAAGTGGTGGAAGCTGTCATAAGCTATTGGAATTGTTGCACCATCCACTTTCATTTAATCATAAAACCTGAGTCAGCAAACTAAAAAATCTAATATAAATCTTTTATATATGCTGAGCCAAACTTTTGATTTATTAATAAAATATACAACATAAGCTGTCAATAGTATGATACTTAAACACATTTGTAATACCACATGTTTATAAACAATACAATATCTGCATTCTATAGTATTGAAAGTACCAAAGCTATAAAAACCCTTCTTCTATCCTTCTACCATTACAAATGTGTATATGTTTAGTAACAAAAATGTTGTTATGTGGTGTGCCTAGAATTGTTTTTGGATTGGATTGAATTGCTCTGGACTTCTAGGTTTGCAATTCTGGAATTGTGACAACCATAGTATAAGAAACAAACTACTAGGATTAGAGAAAAGAGAAACTAGAATAAAGCTCCAAGACCTACTGTGGCTAACTAGCACTTTCCTGATTGGCTAGCATGACCACCACTTACCTGAGCCTAGCTCGCCAACCTTATTTTCTATATACAGTGTGTATTTAGAAAACAGTGTATACAGTAAAACCTAAATGTGTTAGCTCAAACAACATTTCATGTGCTTCCTTTTTCAATGTAACAGTCAGAATTCATTACTAAAACATGCATTAGTGGAAGAGAAATAAGCTGTTAGCATAGCAACTTGGTGTGCTAGCATTAAGCAAGGGAAAAAAAAGTACTGGAAGAACTGCAGCTTAAAACTGCAATATGCAAACAAAATATTTGCACTTTGGATTTTCACTAAATTTTGACAACATTTGCGGCACTAATATAAGCAGCCTTGTGTTATATGGGATCTTTATCTGACTGCTGTAAAGTTTATTTTCAACTCACCGTGAAGCATCAAAACTTCTGCCGAAATTCAAGTAAATCCTAAATATATACAGTCTATGTGCTGTTTGTCATCATTGGTGAATTTTTGGACACACTTCTATTGATGAATAAGAATCTAGACATAAGGGTCATACTACTGCCAAAGAACAACTGCAGTAGATCTTGTGAATGATCCCCATCGATAAATTTCACAGGCAAAACCATGTCAGATAGGGCAATGACCTTATATTGTGTGTGTGTGTGTGTGTGTGTGTGTGTAGAGCCTAAGTATGTTAAAATTCTCACCATTTTACTCAAGGCCTCTTTAGTCCCTTTATATCAGCAGCGATATGGAGTGAAACATTGTCTCTGATATGATTTAGGGATGCAGAGAGGTTGGTTAGACTTCACGTACTGTATGACCTTGGGCGTGTGAGTGTGTATGTGGGCATGTCTACAAAAACCAGTTCTTCCTAAACCTTCTGACCCCTCCGTGAAATCGTTAGCACTGTTCGATCTAAACTCCATCCGTCCGAAAACGCGTATCACATGACCATTCATGCACATGTGGATATGTGTGTGTGGGTGAAAACACATTGTCTACTCTGCAGTTTGTTGTACAGGTGCAGAAAATAGCATGCACAGTCTTTGCTTTGATTTCTCTTTATGTATCTTCTCCAACTTTAACTTTCTCATATGCATCACAGATCAGGAGGACGAAATTGATGAGACGGTAAAATGCTGAACGATTCTATTTTGGTTAAAGCATTGTCAATACTATATGCTTTTGTTTTTGTTTTCTATATCCTTTTTTGTGTTTCAAAATGCACACAATGTAACATCTAATGCTATTCCATCCAAACTCAGATACTCCACATTATCATGACACACACTCCCAATTTCCAGTGATGCTTATACCTTCTGTTTACATTTATGTACTTTGAATTGTATTTGGGTTACAGCTTAGTAAGCCTCTCTCTAATTTCTGTAATATATCATTAATTTACAGTAGATCTGTATCTGACTGCATCACTAAACGCTAACAGAAGCAAAATAGCTGAACACTCAATCTATTACATGCTAGCACACCTTTAAACATTAATGCATAAAACTAATGTGTGTGTGTGTGTGTGTGTGCGCACCATTCTTCCGTGAGTGGGTTGGTTCCTGCTGATCATAGTATTTATCACCGCATTAACATCTGAGTTTGCCACAGTTCCTAGAAGAGTTGTGGAATTGTTTAGCAGTGGGAACCCTGTGTGTCTGTGTATTTGTATGTATTAGTCTTATATTCCCGTTCCACGTTTGGCCTTGCCTGGTTGTTGGGTTTTTGGAGAGGGGGTTGGGGGTGGTGGTGGTTGCAGATAGGAAAGGATTCAGTAAGTAGTTGAATCAACCCCTCCTCCCCCTGTGGATCTTAGGACGGTGGGAAAGTTCAAATCTGCTGCTATTTTCTATCTTTTATCAGTGCGGCTTATCGGCTGGCTTTCTCGTCTGCATGCCTGGCTTCAATAGTCCAGGGTCTCAGCTCAGGGTGCATGGTAACTGTTCTCTATATTGCTCACTCCAAACCCCTCCCCTTTTTCTCTTTTTCTCGCTATTTAAAATGAATGTTTTTTAGAAGTTGTTGATCATGTAAACTGCTAAAAGAAGCAGTTACAGGATAGTTTATCCTACAGATCATGCAAACACATCTAACGACAAAGCAAGAAATCTCTGTCTGTCTCTCTGTGTGTCCTCCAACTATTTTGAGAACTGTTCATTCGCTCTGCCTTCCATTGGGCAGGTGTACTGCTGGAAACCTGCAGTTTTAAGTACATTCAGTATTACTAAACTAAATAAACTGCTGTAAATATGGGACGGCCACACAGAGACAGACGGCCGGAGACATAAGAGAGCTAGAGATACGTCATTTCACATGTTGTGCTTTTCAAAGAGACAGCAAACAAAGCTTACGGTGGACGATGAAGGCAATACTGGTGTCAGAGGCTAAACAATAAATGTACTGCTGCTGATCAGGGCAGCTGCAGCAAAGCACATTTTAACCACCTTGAAGGTACAAAAGAAAATCATTATCAGTTTATGATATATCACCACACTCTAAATTTCTGCGCTGCTGCTGTTAAGGAAACGTAACATTACACCTTTCATCTGATGATATTATTCGGCCATTTCCTATTTTCTATTTGCTTTAAAAGCCACATAAGGGCGAGGAAATGGCTGAACTTAACTTATATGTACAACATTTAAGTTATTTTACTTGCTTCACTCTCATGCAAAAATACATTTGCTTGTGAATATCCTAAGTGCATATGACTCCAGTGATGAAATAAATCCATGTCAGAACCATGTGAAGTTTTAAGTAGTGAAGTAAAAATACCAATTCTTCTTTCAGGTGAAAGTTTGCTGTGCCACGCAGTGATTAAATTAATCTGTGTGTCAGTAGTCCTTTAAATGAGGTCCAGTACTTTAAGGAACAGCTGCCTGACAAATAGGGTCTATTGTTATTATAAGCATCATAACACATAACACATTTTTTAGCATTAGGCTGTTTTGAGTCAATTAAATGTGGCTATATTATTTAAGTAATTGATAAGTGAGTCATTAGATTAATCCTGTGGATCTCAAAAGGGGTTCCAGTGGGTCCCCAGCGAAAAGAGGAGTCATTTATTTTCACTATAATTTCACTCACTCACTAATCTTAAATGTGTCAATTTAGAGGTCTTTGACATGAAAAAATTTTCGACTGATCAAAACCACAAGATTAATCATGAGATTAATCATTAAAAAAAACATTATGATCAAGTCCAGCCCAATGCTACATTATTCACAAAGCCGTGTAGTGAGAATAGGGCTACCCTTGCTCTCAGCGGCACCGCTTGTACCTTGAAGGGTCATCTAATTTCAGTTTTTGAGTGGTTCTTGAGAATGCTGCTACTAGCAATAGAGGCTAAGCAAGTCCTGGAGAAGTCCTTACCATGTCAGTCTTATTTCATTGAGATTTAGGGCCTTGAGTCAGAGTTTCTCAGCCTTGACTTTGGAACCAATTGCCCCACTTAATATGCAAATGGAGTCAAACATACTGATTTGTTGAAGCATTTGAAACAACTAAAAATGTTTAACCCTACGTTGCAAGTGATCCATTTCGAGCAGCCTCTATTCCCCTGGAAATAAAAGACAAAAATCAACCAACAACAACAGATGTGTTGAAAAGTGAAGAATCCTGCCATGGTTCTCCATGTAGGTAAATTTAGCATTTCCTGTGCAGTCAAAATGAACTTGAAATAGCAACAGTGAAAAAAAAACATCAGCTGGGGGAAAATGTTGGGATTTTGGGGTTTTGTAATTAATTGAATGTACATCTGTTCCTTTAAATTCATTTCAAGAAGTCAGAAGCATTGTGGGTGTCTTGGTGCACTGCAAAGTCAATCAGTTACACTAAGTAGCTTCTCATGGGACAAAAACTGAAATCATTTTTTTTTGGGGGGGGGGGTGGGTGTCTCGTCTGTCCAGCGTCGAGCTGTCCAGTTCGAGGCCAGGAGGTTGGTATGGAGCTCGTCAGCTTGTCATCATGCTCACTGAATACACGTATTAATGTGAAACATGGTGAGCTTGTGCCTCAGCGACAGTAACAATAAAAGTGGAAGGTTTGATTGGATTGAATTTAAATCCACGACATGAAAGATGGTAGTTTTTCACTGTCATTCCCTTGTGGCCTTATCATAAAGCACACATGTTCACATTTCATTAGATTTTCAGAGGAAGACACCACTCATTTTCACTGTATTCAAACTGTAGACTGCTGGTCCTCTGTGATGTATGTGGGAGTGAGGCGTCCTTGACGAACATGAAACAGTCTGTCGGGCTGAGTGCGTCTGAAGTGCTGCCAGAGAAGAAACGGTCGTGAAACAGAATACCACAAGGAAAAACTTGATCCAACACATCATGAGGTTTTTCCACACTGTGCATTAGGCAGGAAATATATGAGGCAATTCAGTGATATAGTGGTACACATACATCTTATTCCGGAAAAATTGTTATGTCCAGAGACAAGTTTCTATTGCCCCCAAAGACAGGTGGCAGAACAGAGATGGTGAACAGGGATGGAGAGAGGTGACTTTGTATTGGAGCCCACTGGCCATTGATGATAATTTAGCCTCTGGGAAGAGTGGCCAGTGTTTCAGGGCTGCCATTTTATCCAGCGGATATCCAGATAACATATATCTGGGCCAAGACTTCTCCTCTGTGGGGCAGTGAGTGTTTACAGTCCGATTAGAAATTTGAGACACGCGAATGGAGTTGAGATACGACTCTTAATGTAGTAAAAGATTTCAGACAATGCATTCTGCGTCTTTTGCTTTCCACATGAACTGCTAAACTGCATGCAAACAAAACCTTCTCAAACGTCATTGGCCGGTACTACTCTGAGTACAGACAGGCACCAGAGCTCTTCATATTTGCATTCATATGCAGATCTCTGTTTAGAGATTAACATTAGTCAGATGATCCTGATGGAATCTCTCTGTCAAAGGTGATGAAATCTGCAGAAATGCAGCGTCTCCAAAATCACATTGTTGTTGCACCGTTCCTTGATGGTCCCGTGATCATTTTCTGTTAATTGATGATGTTTTTCTGTGGGTGCACAGTTCCTAGAAGAAATCCCACTTTTTAAATAGTCACATTAAGTCTTTAACAGTGCTAAGCTAAACTGTTTCCACTAGCCTTATAAAGAAGAAGAATCACACTGTCTCCTGCTTGAATACCCTTTACTAAGACCTGCAGTGCCAGCTGTTTTTAAGAAATCTGATTTTTAGAAAACTGAACTTGGAAAAATTAAGTTGAGTCAGAAAGTATGAAGAGGAAGACTACCGCATAATAAGTATAGAATAACACCATCCCCTGTCTGCTAAACAAATAACTATGTAAAAATTGCAGCAATAATATTCCAACAAATCAGAGGGTTGTTAATAGCTAATAGTTAATGAAAACCACTTTCCTCACCTGTGTGTTCCTTTGGCAAAGGTGTGTGTGTGTGTCTGATGCACTGTATGTGTGAGTATTTACAGTATTGGCTGCAGCTGTAACACGGCGGGACTGCTATCAAGTCTGGAGCAACACGGTGTTCCAACATGGAAAGCAGCAGCAGGGAGATTTATTTTGCTGGACGGGCTGGTGAATAGTCCTCCTGAGAGGCGCCGGACTATCAGATAGGCCTGCTGTGAAGAGGCTGCTGATCCTCTTCTCCAGGGCTAGTTTTTCTCTCCGGGGGGCATGAAGGATACCTTGACACTGGACCATCCATCAGTTCCAGTGCTGATGCAAGGCACTGTGGGTATCTGTGGCGCTATAGGGGCGGTATCGCTGCTATCAGTCTACCTGCCCTCCTCATGCCCAAGAAGCAAATATCTCCTCAGAGGAGGAAGAGGGAAACTAATTGTTACCCCTGCATGTTGTCAAGTCACACTCATTCTATTTCCATTACACCCCATCCCTCCATTTGCTGGCCAGCTCTATCGTCATCTATCTCTCCTTGGCTGTCTCTATGTCTATCTCCCAATGTTCAGCCAGTGTCCCACCCCACCATCTCCCCAGGACCTTTATCAGGGAGACAGCTCTGCTCATTAAGGAGTTAATTTTCTCGCTCCTATCTCTGATTAGTATAGTCAACCTAAAGCACTGTGAATTCTTTAAATTTTCTTCCTTGTTATCAAAAAAGGAGAGGGAGAAAAAAAAGATGAGAATGGGGGGATATTTAATCGGTTAAGTAGTCTTCCTGGGGAACTAGATTTCTCTCTCTCTTTTTTTTTCTCTTCCCAGCAATGTAAAGAAATCTCGCTGAAAGCCGGCCCAGCTCAGTAATTCCGTTTTTAAAACACGAGGATGGAGGGAAGGGGAAGGAGGGAGGTGGTGGAGGAGGGGTGAGGTGGGGGGTGGGGGTGGCAGGAGAGGGAGGGAAGAGAGAAGGAGAGGGGAAAAAAAACGACTTGATGAAATTCCGCTATCAGCTCCGAACCAATATGCAAAATATCTCGCTGGAAATCAAATAGCTATTATGTTTTCATTTCCACGTCGGCGTATTTGCTTAATGAAGAGGAGACAGATCAGACCGGCAGAGAGAGTCTGCAGGAGCCGATAACCGCCAACGGCTCCCAGCTATCCGCACAGAGTGACGCTCCCAGTCACTACGCTTTTTCACTGAAAAAAAAAAAAGGGATGTAGGGGAGGGAGAGAAAGAGAGAGGGACGGAAGGTGATGGAGTATAAGGAATAGACAGAGAGCCTGAGTGATATTGAAAGGGGACAGAGAAGAAGAGAGGTGGTGGTGGTGTGGGGGGAGGGCGAAGAGGGGATGAGGAATGGAGAGATAATGATAGAAAGAGAGGAGGAAGTGAGAATATAAAAGTGAGACTGCAGGTTGGAATGGAGAGAATTGAGGGATGAGAGAATATTTTTTCATTGAGAGTTGTACAGAGCTTAGAAAACAGGCTCCTAAAAGTATAAAAATGCCTTGAATTCTTTTTTAACTTAAGGCCTTTAAAGGTCATGAACACAGTCAGTTTAAGAATTTAATTTAGTGTAATAAATGACTTGTGAAGGCCTTAAATATGTCTCTAGGACGTACCGTTCAGTAAGTCATGCACAACATGCCATAGTGTGTTACATGTTTACACCGTGTTCATTTATTTCCAGGCCTTTGATGTTTAGTTTCCTGCTGCCTTCAAGTGCATCAGCTCATCCTTTTATCATTGCACTGTAATCAGCTACTAACCCTTACAGTATATATTTTCCTGGTGCTTGTGATGAGCGCCTTCTTCAACCCGGGGATGAGGCAGTAGTCTGAAGGTGCCACCCTCCCCTAGTGTTGCCACCATATAAGCCCTTGACACTGAGGTTGCGGATGTTTACACAAAGATTGATGTCCATGTTCTTGCACAGTGCTAACAGTATCACAAAGTATCACAAAAGCTTTAAACTTCAAACTCGCTTTCAAAGAATTGGAGCATTTTGACAGACAGATGCAGTCACAATGACTGAATGCTTTTTAAAACAATTTGTTCATTGATCCAAGCTGCCTTTCTAATTTCTTACACAGATGCAAGTGTAAGGGTTCCTCATGGATGGAGAACTACAAACACTGCAGAGTTTTCGAGGTGATTTGTCCATGGGTATTTATCTTACCATCACAAGGGATAAGACAAAGAAAAGCTGCAAATTGGAAGAATGGAACAAATAAATTTGCTGGGCTTCAAAAATGACTAAAAAAATCAAAATAGTTGCCTTTTCAGTGCATTGCTCAGTTGTTTCAGCTCCAACACGAAAACCATCTACAGAGCAAAGTTTGTGGAAAGTTTTTTCCCCACTCATGCCAATGTAATATATTTTTAGGTTTGAGGTTTCTACATATTAGACATGCTCACAATTGTAAGGTAGTAGCTCAAGGCTGCAACAATGCAAAGTACAAGTGTAGTGGATCATTGTACCCAAAGGTCCTCTATGGGACAAACAACAATCAGGTCCAACTGCTAGGGAGTGGTCAGCACTTTTATTTTGAAAATCTACTGTAGGTCAAAATTGCTAAGTCACAATACTTAACTTAATAGACTGTGTATTGATTACGATACATATCACAAAAGCGATATATTGTTTCATTGGCCTGTGTTCTTTGTGTTTACGCTAATGATGTGTTCGTACTTCTTCCTGTGTCAACTGGTGTGATCAGTCAGAGTGGAAGAGGCAAGTGGCTGAAGACAGATTTCGTCACTACTGTCTAAAAGTAATATCACAGTGAACGATTGATACAGTGATTGATGCAGTATTACGAAACATGATACTCAAGCGCATCAGTATTTTGTAGTAATTTATCAACTGATTAGCAGATCGTCAGAAATTGTAAAAAGCACAATTTTGATGACTGATTAAAAGCAATTTATCAGAAAAAACAAGCCAAACATCAGCTTTTTTCAGAAGCTGCCGCTTGTCTGTGTTTTATCTACGTAAACTGAATATCTTTGAGCTTTACCTGTTGGTCGGGCAAAGCGAGTCACGTGGAAACAGATGGGCTTTGTTCAGTATCTTCTGAAATTTTATTAAAAAAAATAACGATTTAGTGATAAATCAACAAAAGTGACCTCATGAAAATGGTTAATTCCATCCTTTGTCCTGCATAAGGTCAGTCTGACATTTAAAAAAAAAAAAAAGATGGCTTAATGATTTCTTGCAGTGTGCTATTTGTTGTTGTTGATTTTCTCAAGCACACTGTATGTTCATTTGTCTTTCGATTTGGTAACAAAAAAATGTGCATCCTGTATTAACCAAAGGCACATTTACAAATTCCTGCTGCATTCAGTGTCATTGAGACAAATGTGACAAATAGTTTCAGAACATCTACGCGACGCAGCAGATCAGAGGACTGGCAGAGGTCGATCAGCCTTACCCTCACGCTGACCACCATCATGTGCACTGCAATCTGGGAACTTCATCGCCATCACATTAGATGTGAAGATGTGCAAGGACGGTCAATAAGACCCGAGGATTTCAGATCTGTCGAAAAATCTATTGCTTTGCTTGAGCTTGTCATTCCCAGAATAATCAGTGGATGGTCATTAGCAGCTCAGAACCTAAAGGCTGAGGAGAAAAAAGCAGATTTTTATTGAAGCTGAATATAACGGATCGATATCATGGGCTGTATGGATGGTTCCTATTGTGTGAGTGTTGATGGTAGAGAACTGTGGCCATGAAACTGTGATAAGAGCCCATGCAGTGTTGAGGGAAATGTTTAAAGTGCAAAGTTGATTAAAAGTATTTCCTCAGCGGTGGGTAATTCTCTTCGCTCTGATCAATAAGTGGCCCCTCTCCAGCGTGTGACTCGATGTCAGGTACCTTAGTTTCTCTCAAGAGCCCGCACATCCTCCTCTCCTGCTTAGTCTCTCCTCATTTCTTTCTCTAAATATCTTCTTTTAATGTTTCTCTTCTGTGATTTTCTGATACAAGCGTGCCTCTCCCTCCCTCTCCTTCTCTTGCTTTCAGGTCTAATGTATTTTTTGTGCGACGGGTTATTAGCGTGAGAGCAGCGAGGCTTGCGTCTGTTTAATCAGGCTTGTTGAGCATGCAGGTTTGATGTGTGTTGTCTCTGTGTTTAATCAGCGAGCTGCTCGCTGCAGGTTTGATGTGGACGGAGAGTTAATAAAGCAGTATCTTTGGCGCCTTCATCAGCTGCAGCACTTTGTTCTGCCTCTCCTCGCGCCTCTAAGACAGACAGCTGCAGTCTGTGCTGGAGCTCGAGTACTCCTGGGCTGCCACATCTGTCTCAGCCTCGTCTTGGTGGTGGACCGAGTTTTCCCTCAGCCCAACATGGCCTCATGATTTCATTTCAAGACCCCTGATGTTCAAACTGTTTTGATCTTAAATACCTTAATAATGACTTTTGTTCCTCTCAGATGTCAGTGGAGGAATTTTGCAAACTTGTGGCAATCAGAGCCAATCACATCTAAGCTCCATGTTATGGTCATGAGTTTAGTCTCACCTGATTATGAGTATTGAACCTCAATACCAGCTGAGATATGTCTATGAGGGATCCAACTAAAGACTATTTTCATGCTTTAAATATTGATTTGTGGCCCATTTAATGTGAGAAAATAGTGCAAAATGAACATAACATTTTTCCGGTTTGCTTGTTAGTCCCTTCAGCAGTTCAAGACACAAAATATTCAGTTTGTTATCAGATAAAAAGGCAGTAAACCCTCACAATTGCTGTGCTGGAACCCGTTTTTCTGTGGCTCGATCAGTTTCAGTTTTTTTTTTTTCCTGCTGCAGTTGATTGACATCATTTTTCAAGACATGCGTCGAACAAAAATACCAAACATTAGTTGGTTGAAGTTTGTATTTTAATGTTGTTTTTAAAGGCTCAGCAAATTGCATCAAGAACCTTCAGGATTTCAAAGCTGTGGTGATCAGATTTATTCCCTGATTATTTGATATCTATCAAGATCAGCAATTCAGGAAATTTTATTTAAAGAAATAAAAGGTTTTGTGGATGTTGATTATTTTCTTTGATTTTAAATTAAGTCCAGCTCACAGTGAGCACAGCTTTTGGTGTGAAAACAACTTCTTTAATGAATACTAAGCAGTCAAAAGCAGTGGCTTTTAGAAATCTTCTCTGTCCATAAATGACCACTCTCTGTCTACAGGAACACCAGACTTTCTCTGTCTCAGAACTCATGTAAAGTACTCCCTGAATTTCATTTTCAAGTTTTATTTCCCTGTAAAAATGAAGTTTGGATAAATGAATAAAAGTAAGCTTTAGGCTTTTTTTTTTTTTTTTTTTTTTTTAGGCTTTTTAACCTAGAAAGTTCAGTGGGGCTGCTGGATAAGTCTCAGCTTAATTGATGTCCCTCCTACAGAGATACACATATGGGCTATGTCTTCTTATTATTTCTCCATCTCTTGAATGAGTTCAGTCCAATTTTCCTGTGGATATCACGCTGTAACAATTAATAAGGCTTTAACTTTTAAACTGGCAAATGAAGTAGAATGTGCTGCACTTATCACACGGGCCCCCGCTATCCTTTCTGCCAACTATCCGCGACAGGAAGAGAAGTGGAAAGAGAGAATATTTCTCCTTGGATAAAAGAGGGGACAAAGTGGAGCTGAAACTTTTCCGCACCATTTGATGTCTGAAAGCAGTGATGCAGCGATTGATTCATTAAACCAGAACCGTAATGAGGAAAGAAATCATAATTCAAACTTACATTTTAAACAGGAAATATAATTGGAATTTTATACAGAGAAGTCCCTTTGTACAATTATGATTAAAGGAAAATTAATTGTAGAAAATGTCCTTACAGATACTGAAAATTAGATCTAGCAAAGCTCAGGCGACATAGACCTAATTCTAAAAATACTGTGTATAGGATCGATCTTTTTTTTTTTTTTCATTCTCCTCTACTCTTTTTTTTTTTTTTTTTTTTTTTTTTTTGTTAAGGTCCAAATCTAGCTGTGTTCATTTTATCTAAAATTAGAGTGAACCATGCAGGCGTGGAAGTTGAAATTAGCCTAAAGATGTTTCATTTACAAAGACAGAAACACTTTGTCAGCCGGCGATTGTTTCCCAGCATTATCTCTGCCTGCTTTTAATTGCTTTGGAAGTGAAATTAACAGAATTAGAAAAATTGCCTCTCCCTTTTTCTACAAGCTTCTTTATTCATGGGTATTGTTGTGTGCTTTGTATAGATTATAGACTTCTTTTGTTCCAGTATTGTAAATATATACGCCCCGAGTCACGGCTTTAGCTCCGAAACAATCCCTCTGTTCGTTCGACACAACCTAATGAAAATTAATTTACAACCTGTCTTGACTGGGGGAGAAAGGCGGGAAATGAGAAAAAAAAATGGTTTCCTCTCAGTATTAATTTCACTCTGATTCAGTTATTCAAAAACAATGTGCCCACCCTCCTTGACTTTCCAATACGTCATTATTATGTATGTGACTTGTTTTCTCCCTCGGCAGTCTGCAGCATATTAACCATTTCTGCTTTGCTCCCTAATCCTCTTAAAAGAAATAGTACCCTGAATTAATAAATCTATCATGGTATCCTCTCGGGAACTGAGAATGAGGGATTTCATCCGATGCAGATGAACCTAACAGAAGCTGCCTTTTGTAATCAGCAAGCCATGAAACACTAATAACTCAGTCGTTAGATGCAGAGAAACAGCCGGTAAGTATGACAGTATACTCCAAGGTTTAGAGCTCTTAAAATACCATATAAAACAGCCTGGTGAATTCATCTTATAGAAGCAGTATTATTAATGAAGCAATTTAAAAAAAAGTCACATTAAATCCATATTAACTGACTTAATTTTTTTGGGATGTAATCTTCAAAAGGCTAAAATAGATCAAAAGTACTGTATAATTACTGTGGTCAGCAGGGATTATGAAACTGTAATTGATACAGATCAGCCCTACACTAATCACTCTTTTAGCTACAATTTTAGGTATACTGTAATTTGGCTTTAAGGTCCCCCTTGGCTTCTTGCTATTAATCTTTTGGATTAGACCGTTCAGCGTGTCCAATTGTTGAAACCATTTTTTTGAATGAGTCCAGTTAAAGCAAATGGATCAGTGTGTATATGGTATTTTTCCTCTCCTCTGCAATGCATACAGTCAAAAGTAGCTTGTCTAATAACCTCACTTCCTTTTATTTTTCACCTCTCCTGCTCAGACTCAAGGCCCATGAGACGAAAATTCAACTCAAATGCTTCTCCTTTTGCAGACCTCAAGTGTTGATCTGTGATTGTGTCTCTAGAATTGTGCACATTGGGGAGCATTGTTTTTTTTATTATTCATGTTCATTTTGTGTCAAGACCTCCTAATCTAATAGGTATATTTCACCTAAAAAAGTGCAATTTGGCTCTGATCTGCTATCGTGTCGTTAAATACACTCTGTTTCATAGTATAACTGCTTTGAAATGTCTCTTCGTCCTTCCATATGGCAACATTTTTCTTTTTTTTCCTCAGGCGCAGTTAAACGTATCTCAATGTGATCCAGCAGGAAGCAGAATGCAGCACATTAGACTCATATGAAGTGCACTCACCTGCTAATTTTCCCTCTTTTTCCTCCTGCAGGTTCCCTCGGAGATCTTGATGGTGGTGAGGAAAACACACCGGACAATATCAGCCTATCAGGAGAGGAGGGAGGAGCCTCGGACCCAGATGATTCTGCAGAAGGTGACAGCTCTAGCCCCCCGCCATACACACCACTGTACAGTGAAGGTAAGGGGAGCAATAAAATGCAATTTTAATGCCCAAGTACTTTGTGTCAAAAAAAAAAATCTGAAAAATATATTCAGCTTAATTAACTTTGTGTTAAGTAACTTATTTATTTAGTTTAGCTTTTGGTTGCTCCAAGCACCAGTACCATAGGAGTGTGAATACAAGTGCATTAAAATCAAACTGGTTCAGTGTGTAGAATTTAGGAATTGGACAGAAATTGAATATAATGTTCAGAGTTTAGTGTAAGATCATTGTCATATTGCACTGCCTCTATGTGAAGTCTTATTTTTTGTGTGTTTTTATTGTTGTGTATTATCATTCTGATTAAAATGACTGCTGTTCACCGGCAATACACAACACCCTCTTGAATTGTAATAATCCGGATGTCTAGTTAATAGCAGTTAATAGTAGTTATTACCAGATTTATCCCCTGATCAAGTCTTTCTTTCATCAGCTGACATCTACCTTCTATCTGTCAGGAGACAGTTAATGTTAGACAACTAAAAAAGACTGAAGAAGCATTATGGGGTTGCAGCTGTCCACATGTATCACTCCTTTATCTTCACTGTGTCTAAAAAAAAAAAAAAAAAAAAAAAATTTCCTGGTTCAATCTTGGCTCCCATGAATCTGCTCCCTCATGCACCTCTTATCCCGAACCTCCCCCTCGTACTGTGTGATAGCAGAGTTTTCACTCATATTCTTTTGACTTATTCAAGATTTCACTAGCTGTGTTTTTTAATCTCAAAAATTCCTGCTCTTGTGAAATTTTGGGGCTGGAAGTGATAAGCGTCTGTTGGTTGGCTTGGTTTGATAAACCCATGGAAATTCTGTCAGGTGCTAATCGAGACAAGATTAGAGATTAGCTGTGTGTGTGTGTGTGTGAGGGAGAGAGAGACTGTGTGTGTATGAGGTGAGGAGTGGGTCACGTGTGTATTAGATTGTATAAAAAGAAGAAGATGAGAAAACTTGGGCAGACTGACGTTCCCCACACCCAACACACATGTACCCCTTTCCCCATCACACTGCTGATCCCCCCACACACTCTCTCTCTCACTGGACTCTGGGGTTCCTCGGTTGCCCAGTACTGCCATTATCAGTTCTCTGTAAATCAGCCATGTTTGACGAACCTGCTCTTTCAACCTGGGATCAATACCAGGTCTTTATCTGGCGAGCTCTGGCTAATAAAGGCAAGGCCTCTTATCCGCCATCTGCAAGAGAGAGAGAGAGAGAGAGAAAGGAACACACACACACACACACACACACACACACACGCACATAGACACAGACGCTGGCGATAACTGCTCTGATAACTTTAGCGAGAAAAACACATTCTACCAGTAACAGGAGCAAGCTCTCTGTTTTCTCCATGGCACACTCTGCAACCTGACAGAGAGCACCACTGTATTAATGCTGAAACAGTGGATCAACACACATGCAAACACACCACGGAGGCTTCAGCATCTGTTCAGTATGCCTCACTCTCTCTGTTGTGGTGACTGTGTTTTTTCCTCTCTCTTCTCAGAATTGATCTACAGTTACAGCGACTCGCGGGAAACACATGAAGGTCCCTTTTTTTTGCGTAACAATCGTACAAGATCACAGGAAACCTGATAAAATTCACTTCTGGGCTGATTAGTCAGTATGTTACCTCCTGTTGACCTCTAAGCGTCATAACCTTGTACCAATCAGAAATATTTTTGTAAATCCTCAGTTTTACTTATCCTACTTTTATTTTTTTTTGCATTAGAATCTGATTAGTTGCGTTGGAGAAAGTGTGTGTGATGCATAAACTGAAAAATGAGAGGTTAGAATCTCTTCTGGTGTCCTCAGGACGGAGAATTACACACTGTACTGCACATACGCAGTAGTGCTGAAAATGATTAGCTGATCAGTCAATGGGAAATTTTGAATAGAGCTATTGTTTAAATGATGTATTAGGGAAGGCAATTCTTAATGCTTCAGCATACCAACACATTCTGGACAATGTCATGGTTCCAACTTTGTGGCTACAGTTTGGGGAAGGCCCTTTTCTATTCCAGCATGACTGTGTCCCAGTGCACAAAGCAAAGCTCCATAAATACGTTGTGGGATGAGTTTGGTGTGGAAGAACTTGACTGGCCCACACAGAGCCCTGACCTCAACCCCATCCAACACCTTTGGGATGAACTGGAACACAGATTGTGATTCAGGCCTTTTGGTCCAACATCATCGTCTGACCCAGTGATGTCAAGTAATGAAGTTCAAATACTTTGTTACCTTACAGAATTTTAGGGGATTTCTACTTTACTCCACTATTGATTTTTCTGCCTACTTTTTACTTCTATTCGTTACAATTTCACACAAAAGCTGTAGCACCATCCAGATAGACACAATTCGATGAGGAGTAATAACATATACCATTCAGGCATCCTATTGGTTTGTATGTGGTATGTCTCCTCCGCATGTGACAAATGAACACGCCTAGAAACAAGAAAGACGGGCACACACGCAGTTAAGTGGTGGAACTGACAGTAGAATATGTCCGTGTCAGAGAACCCTGAAATACCATTGAATAATAAAATATAATGGAAAGGCTACTCCACTCCAGTGTTCCAGTTCAATTTTGTTACATCCCTGGTCCTCACAGATTCATGCTACCTAAGCAGCTAAGCTCGGAAATGCTTTTACATTCCAAGAAAGTGTGTTCCATATTCCATGCCTACAATATTTAGGCGTACAGGTCATCATATCGTTCACTGTAACATTTGTTGATGACTCTCAATACGCAGTCGCTATAGTGATCTGAATTTCGCCTAATTTTGCCCTTATTTATTTATACTTTAAAGTATTTTTCAAACCCCATACTTCTGTACTTCAACTTGAGTAGAAATTTTGTGTCAGTACTTCAACTTTTATCAAACTATTTTTAAACTCTTGTATCTATATTTCCACTTGATTAATAAATGTGTGTACTTCTGACACCACTGGTCTGACCTCACAAATGCTCGACTGCATGAGATTCCCACAGAAACACTCCAACGTCTCGTGGAGGCTGTTATAGCTGCAAAGGGGGGACCAACTCCATATTAATGTCTATACTGTGTAATGGTCAGTTGTCCCAGTACTTTTGTCCATATAGTGTATTTGCTCATTTGTGGATCTGAACATTAATTGACATATTAATGAGTTGCAGTTCTATGCAGGGGTGAGGCTAGAACTTCTGGAGCTCTGTTGTTACTTGGATAGAGGAACAATCAACAGTCATCAAAAAAATATTTTTCAGTTTCCAGACATCCTATCCTTATCCTTCATGAAAAGAAAAAGCCTTTTTAGATATAAAATAAATTACTTTTCCCTCTGCTTCATTCAGACATGATGGAGATTTGTGGAAAGAGGTGCGCGTTTGTGTCGTAGTTGGTCATCTGGAGGGCGAGAGAGAACACACAGAGAGAGAGAGAGAACAGCAGTGAATTTAAGAAACTCTTCTCTCACGGATGGATTTTAAACTTCTTTTGCTTTTGAAGCCTTCTTGAAGGACCATTGTGAGCATGATCACTCCTCATTGTATGTTCACTGAGACACTTTCACATTCCAAACAAGTGGCAAAACAACCATGCTGGCCTTTTCTAGCTCCAGTTCCCAGCACTGCTAACAGGCCTGTTTTAGTTGCTGGTCTCATGTCCGTTTGATAGGACATATATGCAAATAGCTTATTTTATATGTGACCTGAAATGTGTTCCTTTACTTACTGTAAAGCATATGCATCACTGCATTGATTGTGTATTTGGTTGTGAGGTTTGCCAAAATGTTGTCAGACATTGTGTCTTGAAGGTGGAAGATTTAAAGCTCCATCTTAAGGCTTCCACAAGATCGGATTTGCGATATGCACAATAATAATATTACTGCGATAGCTATGGAATCTTTCGTGAAAAAAAAAAATTATATCAGTGAAATTATTTTTCAACTTTTGTATTTTTTGTCTCTTGGTTGTTTTGTAAGTTACGTTCAAATTACCCTCAAAAGTGCCGGGAGGTAGAACGCATCTGTAACTATAGCTGTAAAAAAAATGTACCAAAAAAATAAACAAATAAATAGTGACAAGCCGTACAGCTGAATTGACAAACAACAAACAAAAGATCCACAAGGCCTAACATCTCTTCTGGGTTATTGGTATTGTTATATGTGTGTACCTTGATCTATACCTTGGTTTTGTCCAGTCATCTGCTCCACCAAACTGACCAATATGGAGACAGTAGCAGAACATGTGTTGAACCTCAAATATGAGGTTATGTAAAGAAAAGACACAAAAGACAAACAGTGGCATTAAAATCAGAAAGAAAAGAGACAGAACTGTATAGAGGGTTGTAGAAGTTAGGAGGCGAGATTGTTGGGTGACTTTGCCCTGCAGGTGTGACAGGGGAAGTTCAGCTTATCAGATTGATGGAGACTGTCTCGCTATGGGGGGAGGGAAGGCGGTACAGAGGGAGGAGGGGGTTTGGCAGAAAAGTGTCTGTCGACTCCTCCTGATACCTGCCTCCCTGTCTGAGATGATATGGGAGATAATATTGATAATATTAAACGCAATAACTGTGTCTCCAGCTCCCCTCCTCGCTTCAGCCCCTGCAGGATAAAATCAATGTGCCATTCAATGTGATTTATAGCTGAAAATAATGGCACTGTTTAGGCAGGGGGGAGGAGTGTGTGTGTGTGTGTGTGTGTGTGTGTTGGAGGGGGGGCTCTGCTTGCTTTAGTGTGCCTACAGAATGCTGCTGCGTATGAGTGTTTGTGCGTGGATGAGGTTGAAAGGTGGACGTGACGTGAAGATGGATGGTGTGTGTATGTGTGCATCTGCTCCTCTTTGTGTGTTGATTTATTTGATGATGAAGATCCAATCGCTCAACTGCTACATTAATAACAGCCAAGTGTGATGGCGTCACGTGGCCGTGGGACGTTTATGGCCGGTATCGATCGGGCGCTATCGCTGTTTATCGGAGCGGGAATGCAAGGGTAAACACGGGCTTTGTGCAGAGAGCTCAGGTGTTATCGGGGTGGAGGCTGAAGACGGGGAGGGATGAAGGGGGGAGGGAGAGCACAAAAGAGGAGCCAGGAAGAAGGAAGTGGAGAGAAGTTATAGGAGGAGGAGGCGGACAGAGATTCGGACAAAGGACAGAAGAAATGAGGAGAGAAGGTTGTAACAATAATGTCTTCTTACCAAACCTGGAATTTTCTTCAACATTTGCGATGTTTTCTTTACATATTAACACTTTGAACAAATGTGTATTAATTAATTTAATGATCAGCCAAACTGCACTACATGTGTGTCAGACCCCTGGACTAGCGCCTGTAATAACTCTGTTCCGACAGTTAACATCACTTCTGTCTGTTTATGTACTGGTGGATAACAGTTAAACACTTTTGATAATCTCTTTGGATTGTGTTTTTTTTTTTTTTCTTACTTAAGACTAGTCCTGAGCAGGGCGTTTTCCTGTTTAAAAGAAAGGACTTCAGTGCTCTCTGGTGAACAAACGGCATAAGGGAGACAATGTGTCTGCCTCAGAGGTATTTTTTAGATCTCTCTAGAATGAGATAATATTCGTCCTGCCCTAGTTCATCACAATAAGGTAACTTTTATCTAGTTTTACCTAATTTAACCTACTTGGAGAATCATTTCCACCAGAATTTTACCTAAATTTGTCATGTGTTCATTATTTACATACATGTCTGACTGTAACAAGCGATAGAATTAATTAATTTACAGAAGCACATTTCAAAACAATTTCCATGGGTCATTTCATTTTATTATAGCTAAAATTTTAATAATAGTGTGTAATAGTGACATGTAGTCTTCCATGCAGTCAGCTTTTGTGTCACCCTAACCCTTGGCCTGATGATGATGCAAGACCAGAGAACAAGAAGAGAGAGATGTTCGGCTAAGATAGCCTGAGGTGCTGTGATGTAACTATTAATCTAATCTAACTAATCACAAGTCCCACTAATAGGGAGGGACCCAGCAGTGTGATGAAGCAGCTGATAGCAGCAAGCTGCACAGGCAAAGTTCAGGGTTCACATATGTGCATGCTGGATAAACACATCACACACACACACACACACTCATCCAGGTGTGCAGATTCTCACACACACACACACACACACAGGTTCAGCCATGTGCAGAACCACACACAGATCTCTTTGATCAGCGAGCAGAAGGCTGTGTAATCAGCTTGATCAATAGCAGGGGGTATCAATGCTGATTAGAGGAACAGAGACAACCTCAGTCTCTGTTGAAGGTGACAGGCTGAGGGGATGGAGGGGTGCGGATGGAAAGATAGAGAAGAGAAAGACGAGCACAGTGAGTTCCACCCAAACGCTGTAAAGAGAAAGCGAGGGAAGAGTGGCGGACATTGACGAGGAGGTGGAAGACAGGTGGAAAGAGCCGACCAAAAGAGCAAACTGAAGGTGGAGAGTGACGACGTTGTTTCTGATGAGTCTTTGATTCTCTAGAGTTGGAGTGAAAATCAAAGGGTCCATCTCTGCGTGGTGAGGAGTTGTGTTACACAGCCCAGGCAGTCATTTCACCGCTGCCTTTGATCAACAGACAGGAACAGCCACTGCCCAGACACGCGCACACACATACACACATTTCAGCTGATGAAGTGTGTCAGAGGCTGATGCTGAAGCTTAGGGCTGAAGCTGCTTAGAGTCGGCTTGATGTTTGAGTGTGTTTAATTGTGACCGTTTGTGTTGTATATGCAGAGCCCAGGACACAGGACTCACGAGGAGGGCCTGATGATGAAGACGAGGACGGCGAGGAGCAAGGTTCCATACACAGCAGCAGGGAGGAGCAAGAAGAAGGCATAGAGGAGGAGGAGGTGTTACAGTGGAAGGGTCCAGGTCAGTGTGCTCTCAGCCGGTAAACAAAACAAATGTACTGAAGCGAGAAAGTGCACCGTGTTTTTTGGCCCTGAAAAATCAGATTTGGTTTTATTCAAGGTTTGCAAAAATTGCAGCTTCTCTGTGTCTGTACAGGAGGTGTTCACATTCTGAGTTTTAACAAAAGAGAAGCAGGACTTTACAACACTTAGTTGTAAAGTATTGACTTGATTTTAAATTCAGTCAGTCAAGAAGTGTGCAATAATCATTAAACCAATAACACTTATCAACCTCACTAGGCCTTTTTGAAGGCGTACATTTACACAGCCCGTGCTTTCCCATTCCCCGATCAGACTGCCAATCACTAGTTGACTTTTTCCCCTCCCTATGTGAAGGTACTAATTAGTTACAGAAAATAAAATATGAAATCTGCTCCCTGCTGTGCAAGTACGGAAGCTGTGAAGTGGTATGCCCATGCTCCTTATTTCAAAAATGGTTCAGTCTGTGTGAAATTCACATGTGAATATGTAAAAAGCCCGTAATTATTAACAGTTTGTCTAAAATAAATGTGATTGACACACATCAGGGTCATCTCTACATTGTCAGTGTTGTTAGCAATGCCTAGAAACAAAGGTTCCTCAGAGCTGTGCAGTTGCTAACTGTACTGTGGTGTGGCTAGTGAACTACACCGCTTTCTGGTTTTCAGGCACTTCTTGTTTCACTTAAGGCTTATTCAGGCTCTTTTTTTTATTTGATGGAGCTAAATATAGAAATTATAAATGAAACACAATAAATGCAGCTTAAAAAACATAATCCAGTATATCTTGTAAGTTTCTGACAGTGTGTTTTAGTGGCATGCTGCTTAATGCACTGGCATTTGAAATGAAGAAATCAGTCACAAATGAAATCAGTTTAGTCAGTTTGATTTGGAAGGGTAACCTAAATATACAACTACAATTACAACATAAAACTGTGGTATGGTTAAGATTAGATTAAAAAGAACACAACATTGTTAGCATAAAAAAAATAAACAAAAACAAAACAATAACAGTCTTTGTTAAAACTCTCTGAAAGCTGGACGTGCTGAGCCTCCGTCCACCGGCCCAACCTCCACAGCCCCACGTCACATCTCAGTGTCTGTGCTATGCTGCAGAATAAACCAAAGTGACCATTCATACATGCATCATCTTAGCTCTTAATATTCTCCAGTGGATCTGACCAGCCCTGTATGTCCATGTCTTTGTGTCTTGGAGGTCTTGGTCTTTACGTTGTGTTGTCCTACTTTTCTCCTGAGCGTGAGATGTGATTGTTCAAGCTGGGAGAAAATGTATTCACAATGTAACAAAAACACACCAACGCACACACACACAACTAAGCGAAGATAACAAGTAAATCGCCATAATTTTATTATTTATTTCCTCTCTTATCAAGGTTTGTTTGGTTATTTATTTCTCTCTGTCTGTTGTCTTCAATGAGTTAAACAATGCAAGAAGATTACCGCACTATCTCACATTATTTCCTTTTCAAGCTGCACACGTTTTATGTATGTCTGTGCATGTGTGTCCACGCAGCAATGAGTGTGTGTATGTTTACGGTTGTTTGTGTGTATGTGCGTGTATTTTAATTCCTCTGCTGGGGAAGAGAGGATGTGTTCATTATCGTCCTGTCCCAGCCTTGTCCCTTTAACAGTAATTGGAGCGATATTAATTGCTGCGCTGTGGCTGGTTGATGGTAGCACCATGATGCTGCACTGATAGGGCCCGTGGTTTGTTTTTTTTTTTTTTCTTCCTCCTCTCCTCCTCACAAACTAACTGCTGGGTGAGCGAGGCGGACGGATGGAGGGGGGGAGAGAGAGTAAGGGAGAGAGATAGCCCCTCTATCAGCTCCGGAGCAGGCGCTGTCTTTATCAGGAGCACGATTGGCAAAAAGGAAACTTTGACCGGTCTGAATTTTTCTCTTATCGTCAAGCCCCCCCTCCTCCACCTCCCTCTCCTCCCCTCCTCCCTTCCTCCATCCATCCACCTTCTCCTCTTCTGGTCTCTCCATCACCACTAACAACCCCACCAGCAGCCCCACTCCCCTCCCCTCCCTCCTCTGACAGCATACATCTCTCCCTCTTTTTCTCCATCTTTTTATTGTTCTTCTTCTTCTTTGTCCTGCGTGTCACAGTGGGACTGGAGTCACTGGCTAATGTGCTCATGTTCGCACAAAATGTTCACCACGTATCAGACGTTTCCCATAAATAGATGAGAGAAGTGTGCATTAGCAGAGATGGAAATAAACAGGGTTTTATCTCCTCTGGGAGTATTGGCATTCCACTCGTTTCTCACTGTTGTTGCCTTTAGACACTTCTGCTCTTGGGACCACAAGTTTCTAGTTTGTCATCTTATGAGCCTTGGTTGCTTGAGGGCCAATCATGCCATTGGTCCAACAATGTCACTTCAACCTTCATGCACAGCACCCTGTTTTCTATTTACAGTATGTTTCTTTTCTTTGTTTATATTTGTTGTCATTGGATGTCCAGGTACCATGATGGATCAATTATTATTTTTCCTTCTTTTGTTCATTTTATGAATATTTGGAGTGTGTTATGTATGTTTTTACTGTTATTGTTTTCAGCTGACACAGAGTGATCCAGGAAAGAGAAAACAATTACATCACTCTTGACCTGATATGTCGCCCATCACATTGTTCTTAACGCCTGCTTACATGTAAAAAGAGAAGTGCTGCTACAACTACTTGGTTAAGCAGTTACCCAGTTGATATATTTAATTTACTGTTAAACATTTGCTGGTTCCAAATTTGAGGTTTTTCTGCTTTTTCCTGTTTTATATCACTGTGCATCTGTCAAGTGTGATTGATGAACCTTAAAAATAATTAACGGTATAATCAAGAATGCAAATTATCGTAATTTGCCAGTCTAAATAACACAAGAATTGCGAGTTTTGACAGGTGATAATTGCGGAAATTAGAGCAGGAAGCAGTATTTTCCTTGCCGATTGAATTTACGGACTGTTCGCAACTGTTTGTCTGCCAAATGTTAGAAAACATGACAAAACGCTGACTGTAACATCTTATGGTTATAGCTCGTTTCGCTTTAGGCCCGTGGCCTAATAAGTTTACTTTCATGTTTGAGTTGGAAACCTGGACTGGCACAATAAATTGATTATCAAAACAGTTGCTAATAAAATAAGCCATTGATTGCTTAGTTTGTCAACAAAGTAATCCTGTCCTGGTTATCGTTTCATTCTAGTGAAAAGAAATTGTTCTTGGCCTCTCATAGGCAGCTTAGGAGAAAATGGACAGGGATAAGGGATACATCCTTTGTTATGCAGAAGTCTTTTTTAGTGACCAGTTTGATTGTCTTTCAGAGCACCTCAGGGTTCTTCCACTTCTTGCATGTTAAACTGATTGAGCCCTTAGCCTGTCCGCTCTGTTAATATGACGATTTGTTACACCCTCAGGTGTAGTAAACAACAAACAAAATACCACGGACTGACTAGCAAATAGCTTTAGAATAGTCATTGTGTTTTACAGCAACTGTTTTATTACATCTTTGAAAGAACAGTTCTTAACATGTTACAGTAATACATTCATTTTTTACTTTTCATGCGCACTTTTCAACCTTATTTCTTCCTCTTTTCATTTGTTCTTCCTCTTCAAGTCTTCTTTCCTACCTCTTCACTAGTCTATACCCTTGTTTTCTTCTCTCCTCCTTGTATGTTTATAGCTTTTTCGTATCACAAGGTGGGAAATAGCAAGTCCTAAGCTTAACTTGGTTAGCCTGTTATAGTATATACAGTTTTCACAAATGGTTTACTTTATACGTTTGATGTATGAAAGACTAAATTCATTGAATATTAATCCACTAATTATAATTCAGATGTACAAAAATATGTTTTTTTTTCTGTTTGAAATATTCCTAGATAGGAATTATTTTTTTTATTTGCCTTTCCATGCACAGTTTGTGCTCTAACCTTTCGATAATAATCTCTAATTTATTCAAATAATTTGTTCAAATAATTTTTTGTCGCAGTCATTACTGTTGTCCAGACAGACTGATATTAACATGAAACAGAGAAAACAACAACAGAACATTTTAATTCATCCTCTCTGCCAGTTTTTTTTCCCCTCCTGCTAAAAGATAATGCAATTCATTACTGGACACGACGGTTTTCAGTCGACGTATTTGACACCGTCTCCTCAGTGCGTAATGAGTTGTTTATGTGCGAGTTTGCATAAACTCCTCAGTCATAGATGATAGTGCAGGCGATTCTTTTTGTGTTTTTGTGATTCTTTTTTTTTTTTTTCTGCCGTTTTCTGCCAGCAGTGGTTAACAAAACTCTGGCTTTGTGGCTCCCATTGATATGGGGGGGAAAAAAACATTCAAATTAAAGAGATGATAAACTTCGAATGGATTAGAGGCTTCAACAATTTTCAGTTTCTTTTCTCTAATGTGTAGTTTGTCTTAAAACAATCAAGATGTGTGTGTATGTCTGTGTGTGTGTCCTCAGTCAGTTTGATGAGTGTTTGGCGGTGGCATGGTGTCGAGGAGAAGTCTAGGTGGGAGCTGCTACCTATCAGGGATGGTATGATATGCTAAAGCCGCCTTTTTAATCTACAGCGTGTCCATACTGCATGATATGCAAAATAAATTATGAAGAGAAGAAAATCTTTTGAATGACCTTGCAGGCTGGAGGGTTCGATATTTTCTCCCTCGCTGCTTAAAATTCTTGATATGCAAATGGGTGTCACAGTAATCCCTTGTCATTTGCTGGCTGGCTTGCGGTCTCCTTCCAGTACTGTGTGTAAATTCATTGTTAGTAGCCAACACTAAAGGGTGAAAGTGTTTCATATCCAAAACAAGAAAAATATCTACAAGTTTATAAGCATGAATTTATCTTAATAAAGATACAAGAGCTTTCTTCAGTAAGGAAAACCTTCACATTTACAGGACAGGTTCAGTGGTGTTTAGATCTACTGACTGAGATGATGGAAGAGTGTGTGTGGCTTTATTATCTGGGAAACCTCATGACAAGACAAGGTGCTCATTTTGCTGTTTTAAAGGTTATATTAATTAAAAGTCATATTAATCATAGTCATTTGGTCTTATTTTCCAGATTATTTGTTTAGACTAGAAAATTGCCATCATAGTATTCCAAAGCCCCAAATTGTCTGTTTTTTTGATTAATATTCCCAAGATATTCCAGTTTCCATATCAGACAAAGAAAAGAAGTGAATAGGGAATTTGTTGCATTTCTGATTGAACAAAACAATCAGTCTCTCAAAATAGTTTCCAACAAATTATGTGTCAATTAATAAGTTACTGTAGCTGACCAGTTGTGTATAGTAATTGATGCTGACAGAGTGCAGCATTAAACATATTTTGTGGCTGATGTTGATTGCATTACAGTTTTGAAACTGAAAAGCATGTTCTTGTATTATATTTATTATCTTTTACCATCTTCAAAATGCGCACTGCTTCCCAGCAACAGTAAAATCACTGTAAAAAGTGGTTGAAGTGGAGCAGCCAAGAGAAGGGACTGCATGCGTCCTTCCTCTTTCCAGGCTTCTCCTGTGATGTGGATGGTTGTCCAGGCACATCCTCTGATGAATTTTGTTGTGTGGCAGCCCTGAGAAGCCAGCTGAGCGAGGCAAGTGTTTTCCTGCTTGCCCAGCACTCCTCGCTCCTTATCCTCCCCTACAGAGTTATTTAAATTACCTCAAATAAAGCATTTATAATGGCAGGCATACTGATGGTTATTCCTATTTATCAGGCCGTGTGTGTGTGCGTGCGCGTGTGTCTGGTGGGTGGGTTATCATACAGTAGTTAATTATAATGGAGCATGAAGGCACACTATATGCATATTATCACGGCTGAGAGTCTAATTTATTTGGTTTGAAGAAAGAGAGATGTTGGTTGTGCCACATTTACATACTGTGCATGGCAACTTTTCCCCCATTGTAGTTATCATTAGTGGCTCAAGGTGCACCTTCAACATTTTTTCCACATGTGATAAGACCTTTGTTTCTCACTTTGATCTATCTCTTTGTAAACCCAGCACCTCCGAAACCTAATGTCTCTAAAATGTTTCTGTCCAGTAAAATAACCCCTCCATCCACACAAATGCACCCCCCCCCTATTTTTAATTATTGCTGGTGACCAGTGTACTGAATGGGATTTACAAGGTTTAACAATAATCAGCATCCAAGGTGGATCTATCATTATTTCAAAAGCAAACTGGGTAGTTAGCAAAATGAAATTATGTAGGTTTTGCATTTTAATGAATGCTTGAATGTGAGAATCTCCTCCCATTTAGATAAAGTTTGTGTTTGCCTGACAGGCACAGTGCTGAAACCTGAATATCTGTGTGTGTTGCATTTCTGTGTGTGCTATCTGTTATCTGCTAAACCAGGAGCATAGACGGTTAACTCCCAGCGTTGAAACAAGATGTCATCTCCAGGCTGGTGAAAAGAGGTAGAAGGGGGTTAAATTGGGATAGAGGGATGAAAGGTTAGAGAGGACTAAAAGAAGAGAGAAAGAGAACGATATGAGGGAGGAAGAGGAAGAGAGAATAAAGGGACAGGTGAGAGGAAGCGAGGGAGGAAGACCAAGAGAAGAGCTTAGGAATAAAGAAGTGCAATATTGAGTTTAGAGTGCAGAGATAACTAATGAAGGGTGAAAGAGGGGTGAAGGTTTAAGGATCAATGAAAGTGAGAGATGAGGGGTTTGAGATTTTAAGAGGTGCAATTCTGATAGTGAAATTAGAGGTGAAGGAATGGGAAGTGGGTAAAGTTAAGAGATAGAAGGATGAGGGAGATATAATATGATGAAATGGCAGTCAGGCTGTCCTGTTGGCTCCGTGGGCTGAAGAATAACATTTTTAGCTTGTCTTCAGGATGTCTCCCTCAGAGGATCATTTTGGTGTGTGTTGGTGTCTTGGGTTTATACTGTATATTCCTAATTTGAAAATAAACATACATTGAGGGAGAATGTTATGCTACCTGAATAAGTGTTTAGCAGCGTTAGCAGCATAGCTAGCAGTTGCAGCCTGTTAACCATCAGTTCACCAAACTGTGATGTCAACAAAAAAAAAGATGGATTACCATGTAAGTTTGTGGAAACATTCATGGTCCCTAGAGGATAAATCCAACTGACTTTGGTGCTAAAATGCAATCACAATACAATCACAATATGACTTGCCATAAATAAATAATAAAGTGCCCATTTGAGGTCTTTTCTCCCTCCTCAGCCATAGTGCTAACTTGCCTCGCAGTTAATCTGAGTGTAGCTGACTCCAAGCTGGGGCTTCATCTCAATGACCGAATGGTGTGAGAATGCAGGCCCACGAATGCATGACTCCATCGAATAGGTCAAATGTTCATGCGCTGAGTTTGAGCGTGTGGTACGAGCAAATAAGATGATAAATTGAAATGTGAAACAGATATTCAAGGTCCATGGAGTGTAAAGTCAAATGACTTTGGGAATCTTCTGACCTTTGCTCTCACACCACCAGCAAGTCAAAGTTTCCAGTACTTTTGTGAAATAGACACTTACCAAAGACACTTACTCTCATAAATTACAAAGAAAAGCATAAAAATCCTTAAATTTAAGAAGCTGGAGCCAGCAAATGTTTGTCATTTTTTATTTGAAAAATGATTAGAAATAGATAGAAAGAGATTTTAGTTTGACTAATTGCAGCTTTAGTGTTAGGTTAGGGTGTGGCAGGATAAGGACAATAACAAGATAACTGTGTTTACAAGGTAAATTTGAAAATCACTCTTACTGTCTGCTAGCTAGTAAGAAATCTTTTACTAAATACTGTTACACATCAACTGTGGTCTCCTTTAGAGCAGGGCTGACCCACATCCATCCATCTATCACACGCTTAGACATATTGTACACTCACTCCGTCTTCTCTGTAACTTTCCTCCATATCTTCAGCCAGCAGACTCCCATGTCTCTCAGAAGGAGGGTGTCCCTGCAAGCATCCTGTCAATTTCCCCTGTCAATCAAAATACTCTGGGACGATGATTGGCTGTCATGTGTCCAGAGGGCTTGTCTTGTCAGTGAGGCTGAGATACCTCAGAGTACAGTCTGCAATTGGAAATGAACTCAGCTGAAGCTCATTTTGGCCCCATGAACACACAGTACAGGCAAAGTTTTGCATGTGGATCAGCCTGAATGCAAGTTCATGACTTCATCAATATGTAAATGTGTTTGATTCGCAACAAAGCGAAGACAAAGAATGACTTTGTTAACACCCAGTCACATTAAAGCCCTGCTAGCAGGTTCTTCTTTAATTGGTACAAAGCGATCAGCTCAGTAGCTGAGATATTAAGGCGTGTAAGCCCACTTGTTATGGAGTGCATTAAAGGACTGTCACTTTTTCCAAAGAAAGCTCATAGTAGCTCATAGCTCTACTCAAAGTAGCTCATATACAGTGAGAGCAACCTCAAAACAACAGGTGTTTGTAGTGAAAAGTTTAAGTTAGATGGTTGCACTTGAAGCCAGCATCGCCCCCCCGCTTCCATCATCCACTCTTGATCTACTGCACATATTCTGACTGACACACACACTCTGTCACACACACGCTCCTCTCTCTTCAGCCTGTCTGTGAGGTGTCACTCCCCTCCTCCATCCCTGATGATTGATAGGCACGCGGCCCTAATCTAAAGGAACATTTCTCCATGCTGTCCAGCTGCTATCAGCCCAGCAGCTCCCATACACCCAGTATGTGAGCCCATGGCAGACCTGCTGCTGGTGGCGGGACTGGACATGCTGGGCGTGCTGATTAACATCAGATTCGTGGCTTCTCCTGCAGCCACCGCACCACATATTGCATACATTCCTCCCACAGATCACAGCATCATCCAGAGAAAGGAAGACTAACAAACACAAAGAGCTTCACGGCTGTAAACTGGCAGTAATGTCTATCAAACGCTGCAGTGGTGTGCTCTAGTCCTGTGGTGATCTGTGGAGCCTCTGGGTCGGATGCTCAGTGCCTGCAATATTATACTGATACCCTTTCTCTTAAGGCTATATGTTACTGTATCATGTGATAAATTAAAGCTGTGATTAGTGTGGAATAAATCGTGATTTAAAAATACAATACTGATGACTGACAAGTAGCGTAGCAGTGTTATTTTTCAATATGTGATCATGGTGATAGAAATTCCACAGAATCATACGCATGTACAGCTCTCTTTTAAATACCAAACTATCAAATATAGTGATATTATGGGAAAATTAATCAGAGCCTGAAATGATAAAGCAGGTGAGCTTATGTATAATGTTTCAGTACTTGTTGATGATGATGCTTGAACATGCTGAACATCCCACATGTCCCGTAGCCTTAATGAAATATGTTAGGAATATTCATTAACAAGCGTCAAGGCTTGTCATTTATTTGCCCATAAAATTGGAATTGATCAAATTATTCATATAAAGTTGTGAGACTAAGACTTTGAAATGGACACATTCCTTTATGTCTTAAAGATGAACCATTGTCAGGTTTCTGTCAGCCGCTGTAAATATTAGTTTGTCTGGAGCCTGATGGTTCTCAGTGGTCAAATTTGTGATTAAGTTAAACTGCGATGAGGCCCATCATGCCAGCAGCTGAGACCACTAAAGGAGGGACTACTCTCACAACTTATTATTTTTAACAGCATGTACTGTTCCGACACACACACATGCACACTGCTTCATGCTCAGTCTCCATCCTCATAATGTCTCACTCTTATCATGTACTGTCTCTTTCTCTCTGTGTCCTCTACAGTATCTCGCACTGACCAGTTTCCTTCCTCTATAAGACAACAATCACTCGTTTTCAAAAATATTAAGAGAGTTTTTGTGCCTGCTGTTAGGCTAAATGTGCCAATGTAATTTTGTTTTTAGATTGTATATTTTAGAAAAATCAACTCTGTAATAGTTTGCGCCAGTCTGTCCAGCAGCTTTTATTCTTTTCAGGATTACAAGGCGCCTGTAAGTGCTTTTTAAAATGAAAGCACACAAAGAAAAGAAATTACTGTTCACATAAGAAAATCCTGTCATGAAAGGTTGCTGCAGGTGCGTCGGAAAATGAACCATTAAGGTAAATACTAAAACTTACTGTGTTTTATACAGTATATTGTTTAATTTCATAGACAGGAGAGAATGGAAACACAAACATATGTTGTATCGTGGAGAAGAAATGAAAGAGGCTGAATCCTAAATATCTTGTCAGATTTCCTTAGCAAAGCCTCTTTTCCCCTCCACTTGTTACCATTAAACAGATACATTACAGGAAGATGCTTTAGCAAACAGTATTTATGTCCTCTCTGTGGATATGGGCACTGACCACAGGGTCAAAAAATCCCTTACAGCCCTTCTCATGTTCCTTTAGTTTGTTCACCCTCACTGCTCTCTTCTTGCTCTCGTCTGTTTAATTGGGAAACCTCTAAATGACCCAGAGTGTGTCAAGTGAGTGTATCGTTCTTTAACTTTTCCATGTCTCCTTTTCCCAGCCCACATTGCCCTGATTGAAACGTCCTTTTTCATGGGAGCCAGAAGGAGTTGTTAAAGCAGACATGAATTAATGATTGAATTAATTATCGGAGTCACATACCGTACAATTAATTTTGTGGCTTTGCCTCAGTCTTTTTTCCCCTCTCCCCATCTGTGTGTAGAGAATGTCAAGAAACATTTTCTAATTAATTTATGTGTGATTATCAGGGATAGTTTCTGGAAGGTCTCCACTTTCAATTTGTGACAGGCTGTAGCAGAGGAGAGGGGGGAAGGCTTGGAGAGACGGAGGTGGGAGTGTGTATGAGTACGTGCCCTCTCACACACACATACAACCATTGAGGTGCACACACTCGTGCACATCCGTTTTTTTTTCTTTCTATCTGACACACAGTTTTTAGGATTCCTCCCAAGAATTCATTCCTTTTCCTAGAGTCTGTGCTCTGCAGTCAGTGTTGTTTTGCATTGAAACTGATTTTTGTTTTGTTTTTGACCTATTTCTTTTAAACATCAGGACACACAGCACACTGACTTCATTTTCTATACGTGTGTTTGACATTGTCTTGAGTGTAAAATTGGTAGAATTATTTCCACTTTGTTGATGGATAGGATTGACCATTTTCAGATCAGTTTGTTTGTTGGAGTCTTTGGTCGCTGGAATCATTCTCTACATTTTAGCTGTGAAATGCAACAACGCTGCGAGAAACAGGTGACAAAATCCAAAGTACGCTCAGTTGTCGCTCTGCAGCTGACAGTTCAGTATGTGATATATGCAAGTTCAGCCTAAATTGTAAAGCGTCAGCAATCAAATCAGGCGGGTACCTTTGTCCTGGCAGTCATGTGTCGGGTGTCCTCTTTTACGGAGTAACAAGTTCACTTGACAGAAACTCAACCGTAACCCTCAGATTCCAAGGAACAAACTAAAATTCTTAAAGCTTGCTCGTGTCCATGGAGGCTGCACTGTTTATTACAGCGTGCAGTATGACAGAGCCAGATGGAAGGAGAAACATATGTTATTTTATCAGTCTCTCCAGTAGTAAAGCTGAAAGTGGCACTAAAAAGGATTGCCTGAGATTTGTATGAGGTGCTAAGAACAGAATACTCATGCTCATGGGGTGCTGAGAGCCCCTGTGGTTACATTACCAGCTAATGCATGGGATCACTGACAAAAAATAAGCACATTCTTTTGGAACAAGCAACAAATTCATGACCTTCTGCATACTGTGTTAGATAACCTTGTGTGAGAGTGCATTTGCGGTTGTTAACCATTCTCTGGAGTGCATGAATGTCCTCAGCAAATTTCATAAAAAAATGCAATTTAACAATTTTTTTTTTTTTTTAGTTTTTCTAATGCGATAGATCTGGTTTAAAAATGTATCAGGCACTAATTGGGGTATGACCTGGAACAAAACCACGCAGAACACATTTAGGATCACACCGGTTGAAACTGGTTTACATAATGTTAAAGCACACTCTATTTTCATTCATCTGTCTTGTGACTAGCTGGATAATGTTAGACTCTCTCTCACACATGCACACACATTCAGACGTGCATTTTTTTATTTTTTTTTTATCAGCAGTAAATAAGGCTCTCCACCAGCAGTCAGCTGATTGAACTCCAAAATGAAGTTTTTGCATGTGAATGTCAGTATTCTTTGCATTTGTTTGTCTTCAGTGAGGATGAGGAGGGGAGGGGGGAGGGTTCATCTCATCAACAGCAGCCCTGTCACTTGTTCTGTTTTCACCCCCTTCGTCCTCTGAACAGAAAAAAATGCTTTTAGTCCCCCCCCCTCATTTTATCTTTCTTCGCATATTTGTGAATTTGCATGTTTGCTTCTTGCTCTTTTCTGGTGGTGTATGTATTTTGTAGATAAAAGTTCAGCAGTGCAGTTAAGAGAAATTAGTTGGGTAAACAGTGGTAAATGTCAATGATAAAGTTCTGTTGAAGCTCATCTGATTAGCGGGGCAACGCAGGTGTCTTATCTTGCCTGTGCAACAGAGGGTAAAATGGAAATGATTGCGTGGTCCTGAGCAGTAGATGCCTATCCCAGAAATGTCTATCTGCTGCTGAGCGGAGCCTGCCGGACTCCAGGGACCCAGGGGTGCTGCGTGGAAGATCATGGAGAGAGAGACGAGAAAGGGAAAAGGAGGCGCAGTCGGGTCTTGCTTGTTGTTAGACTGAGGCCTTTTATCAGTCTGCATTATAAATGACGTGAGTGGTCATTAATGTGGAAAGCTGTCTAGAATTCACAAATTCTAATTTTTGGCTTCCCGTGAGCTTTAATGAAACAAAGTCCATAAATTGAGACTTTGGTGATTGAACATTGATAATCTAACTTAACAGGATGGCGACAAATTATTTTGAGGTTATGAGGTCCGGATTTATATGAACAATTAAACCTGCCGTTGCTTTGTGAAAAGCATCCTAGAAGCTGTCAGGAAGTCTGGTTACTATCACCACTTTAAATGAGTCTTTACAGACATTTTTAAACATTTGCAGATACCTTATATAGAAAATGCATTGTATGTTTATTCATTATCTTAAAATGTTAAATCTTAAAAAATGAGAAAAGGCTTAAACTGTATTAATCAATTTGGGTTTTTTTTTCTGACATTAGATCAAATTCATATGTGTGATGTGAAAAGGTTTGCTCATGGTGGCAAACCAACCTACCAGCCAACATCACCTTTTCCCAACTGAACGCTGTCTACTTCAAACCTGTAAAACAACCCAAACTGTTTTTCAACTTCGGTCGAAGGTAGTATGTTGAAGTTGAAGTTTTCTTAGCCTTCAAGAAGCACAGATTACTAATGGGAGGGAGCAAAACACGGATTTACTTCTTTTTTCATTTCCCTTACAGCCCTTCATGCAACCAATCAGGAATGTTGCCAGTGATATTGACCATATGTACACCTGTAATATACACCACACCAGAATATATAAAAGCAATTGAGACTGTAAGCAAAAACTGTCAGTAGTTTCCTCCCCCTTCCCATATCTGTATTTTGAGAAGAAAGCTTTTGTATTTTTTGCCAGATGTAATTAGATTTGACATGTAAACACAGAGTACAGAACTCCTATCTTTTTTAACATCCAACAGAACAGAGTATTTGTGTCGTGTTTCCCGTGAGGACTAGAGAAAGAACAGGAACGGGTGGCGACGAGATTTGTCATTCAGCAGAGGTTAAACCCCACCTATTAGTGCGGGGTCGGAGTAGCACGCAGATAAAGATTTCCTGTTGTGTGGTGTCAAAAAATCAATAGCTCCGCCACGATGTGCTCATTTGATATCAACAATAGTCTTTTTAAAAATCAATTAGGGCGGATAGAGGAGAACATCAGTGTTGGGTTACGCCTTGCTTTTTTTTCTTCTTTATTTTTCGTTGATATCCAATCAGGCAGGCTGTTTGTTGAAGGTGCTTGTGCCTAATGGACAGACCAGGTACAATACCTATATGGACAGGTTTTGCATATGTGACTTCTCACTCAACATGATTAGCTGACTTTCACAATGTTGGCTCTGAGAATGACACATGCAAGAGTCTACACAGTGACTTCAGAGAAGAATATGAATATAGATCAAAAAACCGTTGCCTCTGGAGACGGCTGTTTTCATGTAGTTGCATTATAAAGCCCTAAATGATATGTGGGCTGAAACACCTTTCTGATTTGCAGCTCCTTTCTGAATTGTCCAGACCACCCAGGTCATCTGGGACAGATCTGTTTACTGTCCCTAGAGAATAAACTAAACATAGAGAGACAGAATTCAGTTTTTATGCAGCACATAGGTGGAACAAACTGCTCCAATTCTTAGTTCTTTTGAATTTAGCGTGTAAGATTTTTCTGTTTGCCACTTCCTTTTCTTTAATAACATTCAGGACTATTTATTTGTATTTTACACTGTACTGTGATTTTTATTCCATATTTTATTCTATTATAACATATTGTAAAAACTTAAGATTTCTGTCTTTCTTTCATTTCCCTTACAGCAGATTATCCCTTATCTCTCTTTTGCAATGTACAACACAGTACAAGGTTTAGTCATTCAAATACATACAGAAAGTACATCAAGATGCAAAGATAATGAACAGAAAATTAAAGTGAACCCATGCTTCTCCCATGTGGGCCTCCGCATACTGTAATATATTTTTGTTCATGTATTTTGCTTCGGTCTTTATGTCACTAGCTACCGATGACAAACCATTGTTTCCAAAAAACATAAACAAATAGATTACAATAAAAGAGCAACTTGAGCTTCCTAACTAGCTGTTGGAAAGAGAAGAATCTGCCTGTCCATCTTTGGGTTAGAAATCTGTTTTGGATTCTTCCCAAAGTTGTGGACAGTTTCCACTAAGCAAGCATTTATTAATAATATGACATATCAGGTAAGATAACAGCTCAACTGAAGCTTTAATTAATTTTCCTTCCAAGTTGACTATACGTGGAGATGTATCATCTGAGAACGCAACAATTAATCTGCCTGATTAAGTATAGAATAACACTTTTCTCCCTCATATCATTTCCAATAGGACTGCATGTTTAATAGAAATTTTGATTTTTTTTTTTTATTTTTTTTTTTAGCAATGTCATAAGACTTGATGATGGCTTCACTGTCACTTACAGTGAAAATGTCCTCTTTTTAATGTAATATGTAATTTATCATTTTAACTTTTTTAACTTTAAAGTTTCTTTACTTGAGAGTTGAGGTATCTCCCTGGCAGTCTTCTTGATTTATTTTAAGCTTTATCTCTTTAAAGCATAAAGGATAAATGTCAATTCATCATTAAGCCATGAAGTGGTGTCACGTTCACTGACCTTTGCAGACTTGAGCATGTCTAACCAACAACTTCAGCAAGCCATCCATAAATTGACATTTTATGAGTGGAAAATATAATAAACAGTAAATCTTTGACAATATGTGATATACAATCCTAGCTCATAAATATCAGTACTTTTCAAGTTTAAATACTCTCCTCAATGGTTTAAAACAACAGAGGACAAACATATGAAGTTTTTGGAGTCTTTATTATCTCACACATGGAGGGTCCAGAGATGAAAGGACAGTTTTTGTGTGTCTTTGTGGCAATCAAGCCATTGCATTGACCAACATGCTAATTCTTAGCGATTTGAGTCTGACCTTTACATGCTGCAGTAGTTGTGTGACATGAATGAAACTTACTGTTCCTTTTGAAGTTTCTCCCACTTTGACATCAGTGATGCATCTGTTTTAGATTTCATTTTTTTTTATGTTTATATTTTATATTCATCAGCATCACAGTCATTTACGAAGTAATTTTCCAATAGTGGAACACACACACAATAAAACCCAATTCTGTAACAACATCATCAACACTATCCTGGCCTCTTTTAACAGCTGTCAGCCACCCCCTACCCCCCTGCCACTCATCGGTTAATTGTGTTAGTCATTTCATTAATGACAGACTGATTGTTTTATTGTGTTGGCTCGTCAAAGAGGCCTGGATGCCCCAGTGGCTGCTGAAGCGTTCTTATTGATAAGCCTTTGTGTGTGTGTGTGTGTGTGTGTAGCTGGTGACAGGCGGTGTATATTGATGTGATGGTGTATGGGCTCAGTCTGTGTTTGGCTGCCATGTGTCAACTTGTGGACCTGTGTGTATTTTGTGTATTTCATTGTGTGTGTGTATGTGTGTGCACGTCTCACTCCCTCCTTACTTATGTGGACAAAATGCAAGTCCCCACAATGTTATTAAACATTGGTGAATATAAGTGAAGGCTTTCTTTAAGGTCAGGTTGAGGTTAGGGTTTGGTTAAGGTCAGGGTTAGGATTAGACAAGTAATGTTTATTGTTATGGTTAGGAGGTGGTTAAGCATCCAGGAAATGAATGGAAGTCTATGTAATGCCCGCGTGCCCGAGTGCGTGTGTCAGAGCTAAATGTGTGAGGCAGTGAGGATACTGTGGAGTTGGCTGATATTTATAAATGAGCCCATCCAGCCTTGTGTTTTTAGAAATGGGTCATCTAATACTGACAGCGTGTGTGTGTGTGTGTGTGCATATGCATGCATTTCACATAGAGTGCAGTATACAGCAGTGATGGGGGTAATATCATGCAGTGATGACAGTGAGGGCAGTAGCAGCCAGTGCGGCCATATTGATAAGAAGCACTGGGTTATTATGGAGGTCCATGGTGGGCAGGAGGTGTAATTAACAGGGATTAGTTTTATTGGAGGAGTCACATTACCCAAGTGACTACAGTTAACCTGCTGGGATTAGCAAACAGCACTCATTAGTGGAGGTGCACCGACAGCGCTTCGTCTCCACCAATAAGAAAAGCCAGGGTTTTATTAGACTCCCTGACAACTAGTTAATCTATGGTGATTTGTGTTGCTTAGAATCAACTCCAACTCCCTCATTTGAATTTGCATAATTGTTGATTCTCTTACATTTGTTAATCAGATGAATCAATAGTAATGCTGTCAGTTTTTTATAATAACATAGAAAATAACTTAGACAATTTATACCCCAGGTTGAAATAAATTTGAGAATATCCTCAAACAACCTACGTTCCTTCATCCAGCTGAGCCTTAATACCTGACAAACTAATGTTTGTGTTGGGCTTGTTTGTAAGTTAATATCTGTGTGGGCTCACTGAGGTCTTCGTACTGTTTCACAATGAGGGTCAGTTTAGCTGGTCAGGTTGATAAGAGTCTCATGAGGTGAGGATTGGCCAATGGCACAGAGACAGACTGGACATTGATGGAGTACTGAGATAAGGAGGGTCAGAGTGGCCAAACTGAGGCCCCATAGGACGATAGGAGATAGGATACTGGCTGGACAGACTCCGGACTTGGGACTCTGCAGCCAACAGTTTAGACTGTCTGAGGAGTCATGCTTGGGTTGACGCTGGACTTGGTGCTGAAATGTGATACTAACCTGACTCGAACCTGGAACATTTGTGATCAGAAGGCCATGGACAGTCTGACAGCTATCAGAAGGCAGAACCAAATCCCAGCAGTCTGGCTGTATCTTGCCTAGTGTGCTCTAACAAAGGAATATGACTAAGTGTTCTTCAGAAACATTTGTGAAATCAAGCTACACCCAAAACTTGAGTCATCTAATAAAACATTCAGCCCAACCTGACCCAAGCAGCACAGGTCGGGTCAGGTCTTATTGCATCTGGCGTCAGTGTCACTCTCCTCAGGTGCACACAGGCAAGCGAATGAAAAAGTAGGCCTAGTTACAGTGTGACATATAGCATGACTGGTAAGTGAGGTGTTACAAGGGCAAGCACTCAGTAAAACACATGAAGTTTTCCTCTGAGTGGACAGATTTGGGTGGATCAGCGTCGATCCTCATAAAACAATTAAAAACATTTTCTCCATAAAAAGTTGTCCCAGTGTGGCCTGTGTGTATTATTCACTGTGTTGTGTAGAGAGCTGTGAGTTAAGAGAAATTATACCACTTCCTGTGTGGCTTTGCCACAACAGCCTTCCCAACAGTAAAACAATATTTGCAACAGCTATTTGGCATTTAAGGATATGTGTTTATTAAATTAATGTCTACTTCTCACTGCCTTGCGTCCCTCCTACTTTCTTCTTTCAAACCACACTCCTTCCTGCCCTCCCCCTCCCTTTCCATAACCCCCACCACCACCACCACCACCACCACCATCTCCTCCACTGGCTGTGGGAAAGCCATTTTATCAGCGTCTGTCCGTTGTTCTCTGGTGGGGATAGATACAGAGAAGATAGATGAGTGTTTTGACATGGAGAGTGTTAGACAAACAGTCTTATCAGACCCGCCACTTTAGACCGACCCCCCGAAACAGTCGCCTGAACCATAGATGAGATGAGGAGGGGAGGGAGGGAGGGGGGATTTTGTATGTGTTTTGATCAGAGAGAGAGTTGAAGGGTCATAATGTGAAAGCTTCTCTGAGGTTGCTCATGGAACTGAAGCAGTTGGCACTAATCCCATCCGTCCAGTCACTGGAGTTCCCAATGCAGCAGTCACTGCTCAGACTTGTCCATTTATTCTCAGATGTGCCGAGGCCTCTCTGAACTGCAGACTGCTGCTCCTCCCGCACTCACAGTTTTTAAATAGATGGATCAGTCCTCCGTGCCTCCGGGCTAACTGGCTCTATCTGGGCTGCAGCTTGCTCAGACCACAGCCATCACTGCCATCCTTCTACAGTTATCACTTTGAGGAAGTACACGGAAAGTTTCCCCTGTTTGAAGCAGCCAGGACAGAAAGTGCTCAGCTTGTATCAGACTCCCCCTGCTGTTTAGCTGTTGAGTTTTTGCTGTATGGTCTGAGCTGCTTCAAGGGTTCAGGTCAAGTTCATCCCACATGCTGCTTTGCCAGTTGTTGTTTTCTTTTTCCTTTTGACTCTGTCATGTGGTCTCTGCCAAATGCTGTAGGTCATGCTTTAACCATTAGGGATTTTGAAGGCTGAAACCAATATTTTAGTGAGATATCATAGTTTCTTCCGATCCTCAGTATCTTTAAATGTTGCCCTGTTGATGCGATAAATAGTCCCGAAGTGAGAAAACAGTTGAATTGTTCTTAAGAATCTTTACTGGTAAAATTTCATTTCTAAAAGTGAGTTCAGACTGCAATGAAGCAAAAGTTGAATGCTTACAAATACTGATACAGAGACTGTAATTTTTGAAATGTTTTTTTTCATCCTCTTTGTGGTTGATGACAATGGCTCATAACAGGTGTTGAATGATATGGTTAATAATTGTTAGACACGGTAACAGTTGGCAGCTTCCCCGATGTTAATCACTTCTCTCCTCCCTCCAGATGACCTTGAGCTAAGTGAAGAAGCGGATGACAGCAGGGTGGTGGCTGGCAGGGACCTCCCTCCAGACACAACATGGGGCCCCTATGCAGGAATCCTCCAATCAGGGAGCAGCACAGATGATCAGGAGGCAGAGGTAAGAGCTGTAATGTCCAGTAACCACTGTAAAGATTCTGTCATGGTTACTGAGACTGAGTTGTTCTAACTTTATTGATATCGGTGCATTGTAAGCATGGCTTTGAAACTTTGAAATTTGAGAGTTTGAGTGCTGATGTCAAATTTAAAGAAATTTTTGGGTTTGTCCAATCAAGTCATTTTACATTAATTAGGCTTCAAGTAGTTTTATTTTCTGAATTTTAAATGTTTCTGCTTTTGGTGGGCTTGTTTTGCATTGTAATTAAAGTCTTATGTATTGCATGTAAGAAGAAGGTTGCGAATATTGTAAAGTATAGACATTTCTGTCCCATTATGTTCTTTGATACTTTGAGGATCTAATAAGATGCAAAGATGTCACAAATACAAAACCCGACCCTGTTGATGGGCCTGAATTTCAGTCCAGTTGACTGACTGCGTTTGTATTATTATAAATTATACATTATGAATTATTATGACAAAGTTTATTTTTTATAGTTTATTTTCAATTGAAGAATTGTGATTATCCACTATTCATTTAAATCATATATTTTAAAGCTGGCCTCACAAAATGCAATAAAATAGCTCAAAGATGAACTTGCTAGTCCAGTAGCAGAAAATTAATCAGAAAGAACTTTACATTCTCTGCTTCCAGTTTCTCAAATGTGAGAATTTACTTGTTGCATTGACTTAACAACATTAATTAATAACATTGGAAATCAAGCATTTTGTTGACAAAGCAAGCAAACTGGAGATGTTGCCCTGAGCTCTGGCAAACCTTTTTACCAGCAAGACTTCTGACTTTTTATGCACCAAACTAAATTTGATCAAAAAACATGTTTATAGGTGAATTGATAATGAAAATACTTGTTTTTTCTAGCCCTAATATTTGAATGTTCATTCAAAACACACATCATGATAGAACAAATATTAGCTTTTTGTCTTTTTTCAGGTTTTTCAGACAGGAATTAACAGGAAATTAAGTAATCAAAAAAGATTCTGTAAATTATTTGTCCATGAAAATGCAGCCTTAAATAAGACAAATCAGTGAATGCTGTAATCTTGAGGCTTTTTACTAACATATCTTACAGTACACATCTTAATTATTATACGGGTGAGAGGTGAGAGGAACACCGCAGCAGGCCTCAAAGTAACTGAAGGGATTTCATTCGGTCAGAGGTTGGACAGGCCAGTAACAAAGAGAGACAATGAATAAACACCTTATCACATATGTGTGTGACAGAGAAATGAAAACAGCTGTGTGTATCTTTGTGTGTGTGTGTGTGTTCACTGCGAACAGTGTGTTCACTGGGACCGGATGGAGCCCTATCGGACTGGGTTTTTGCATCATGTGCAAGTCCATCTAATCATATGATACTGATGTTGGGAGAGGCTTCCTGGCATGGAGCACAACCTCAGACAAATACATGAACATTCACTTGTGCAGATCCATTCACACGCACACACTCATCGCGCGTTCACACGCACACACGCAAACACACACTTGATCCTACCTCATTTTTTGCATTTGATCTATCTTGCTATACCTGGTTAGCTTGTCTTATCTCAAGCTAATTTCAGTTTTTTTTTTTTTTGTTACTTCAGGTGCCAAAGGTAGCTCAATGTATTTTAGTTCAGCTCAGTCCAGTTTAACTGTAGTCCACATCTGGGTTCAAACTGGTTCATATCTGAAAAAAAAATCTACCCAGTTCAAATGAAGCCAGATGAAGTTTGTACCACACATTAGGCATTTTTTCACCAGTCCTCTCTTCTTTCCTCTCAGACTCCCTCTCCATCCTCTCCCCTCTTCTCCTCTTCTCCTCCTCTCCTCCTTTCCTCCCAGCCCTCCCCAGACGTCCGCCTGTCTTTTATCTCCACATGGCGCCATCCTCCTGGACAACAAACCCCAGTGATTGATTCCTGCTTGATAGGCTCTCATTTCTAAGATTTCGTTTATTATCAGTGAGGTTCTGAGTGTACAGCTAGATGTCTGCGCGGATGTGTGTGTGTGTGTGTGTGTGTGTGTGTATACGAGCACACGCTCACTCACCCATCACCTTTTGTTCTTTCTCTCCATGCCGCTGTCCATACCGTCCTATTCCTCCCCTAAACTGAAGTCGCTTTCTCTTCTTTCAAGGGCTCAGCATTCATATGGAAAGCATGTCATTCTGACTCTTAAGACCGATTTTCTCTCTTATTCCTCAACACACACACACACACACAATTTGTGGACTGAAGAAGTGAGGAGACGGACCTTCGGTATCTACTGCAGATAGTGGCTGTAATCTCACATTCCTCCTGTGTTTCTCTCCCTGTCACTCCACATCCTCCCCCTCCTCTGTCCATCCCTCTATTCCTCCCTGCCTCCGTTCCTTGCGGGTCACCAGGGGTCAGGGCTATCCTCTTCAGTGTTTCAGAAAGGAGAAATCTGCTCATCCCCTGCTGCGAGGGAGGGACATTTAATTGCAGTTTCACACCACTAAACTTCCCATTATAACCACAGTCTGATCTAATGTGTTCCAGTTTTATACTGGATGCTACTCTGGATGCTAACACTATATAATATTATACTAATCTTTCTACTCAATCACCCAGCAAGAAAGCTGATTTCCCACTAAATCAGCTTTGGTGTAATTGAGGTTAAAGGAAGAGTGTGATTATGGTTATAATTAAATAAATAACCTAAAAAATAAAAACAACTGATTGTCTTTAGGTTTTTTAGTATGTGTACTGCCTTGTGTATAAGTTGTAAATGCACTTAAAAATGGACGGCTAGAGGCTCACACTCACACATTAGTCTTCCAGAAGTGGCGGGGTCGCCCAGAAGAACAGTCTTCGTTGTTACCTTATTTCTCATCAGGTTTTTGTCAGATGTTTTGCTGATTAAATTGCAAACTTCTTGGGGTGCAGACAGTGCAATTTTAATAACATTATAAATAATGTTTGATTGGCATGTCTCTGACCCTGCTTCGTGTCAGGCATCATATTACATACATATTGCAAGTCGATGCAGTTCAGGCACTGCATATCATTTTGTTCTTTTCAAAACCATTTGAGACAAGATCTGTTGTAGAGTACCCTTCAAAGTGAAAGAACCACCATTTAGATGGGTACAAATAAACTCTTACGTTCACCATGCTTCCACTCTGTAATGCTTCCATTTGACCATATAGTGGATATGGACAATAAATGATTGAAAGAATTGTATTATTAAGCATGAACACACAGCCAAATGAACAAGAATGAGTTGCAAAGACAATGGGAGAAATACATCCTAAATCCAGAAGTAAGTTTTAATTTTGTTTTAATTTTAATTATGAAGAGGGACAAGTTCATTATCATTTTGAATAATGTGATGTTAGTTTTTGGTTTTTGGTTTTTCAGGCATCGATAGAATACCCGTGTAAAAGTGGAAAAACAATTGTGAAAGCATTTTCACTTTCAGTATCCTCCTCTTTCTCCTCAGTAAAATGTTTTACCTTTGGCTTGACATAGGTTGTCCACTATCATTCATCTCCCTGCTTTGGACATGCTTTCACCATCTGTTCACCTCTATATATTTTTCCTAGCAGATCTTTCCAAGTTGTCTCTCCTTCCTCACCTCTATCTTACTTCTCCCGCCTGTTTTCCTCAGTCGTCAGCCTCACTAGGCTCTGTGAAGCCCCCAGGCTTTGCCCCCCCACCCTCATCGCTGGGTGAGATTGGCATGGCCTGTTCAGCAGTCATGCCCCTTCCAGCATCGCCCTCTCTCTCTCTCTCTATCTCTCTCTCTCTCTCTCTCTCTCTCTCTCTCTCTCTCTCTCTCAACTTCTCTATGAGCAAATTTTCTCCTAATTTGGACTGGACAGATAAGCCATCATTTTAATACAAGGCCTATCCAGCAACACAGCTACATCAGGATGCATTTTGAATGTGCATGCCCACTTGAGCAACACCTATACATGCATACACAAAGAGACATATCAAGTGCAACAACTTTCTTACCTAAAACAATTACGTCTTTGAGGTTGTCTTAGATTGTGTCAGCGTTATCATATCTGTGGGGGAGAGTTTTTCAGTTCTGAGAAATCAGGGTGGAGCAGAGTGAGCAGATGAGATCCATTCCACGCTCTCCATCCAACAGATCTCCTTCATTAGATTAGTGCCGTGTTAACTGGCCTGTGTCATATGGAAATCCTTGCATTTGCATCTCTTGAGAAAGAGGCGTAAAACCATTTATCTATTTAAATATATTCTGGCTGATATGGCTGTTGGACTTTAGAACAGGATATAATAATGTTTACTGATCAACTGATCAGCTGGGCTGCTGATTCCTCACAGTTTTTGGTTGAGTGAACAACCATGTACTCCTCCGCAAGCCTCCCATGGCAACCCAGAAGCAAGCACACCACTGCTGCAATTCTGATTGGATCATACATAACAAATCTGATATTATATCTCCTCTCCTTATGATGGGATCCTGCTTTAATTAAACGATAATGCAAGTGCATGTGATTGGACGAAAGTTGCAGGATTGTTGTTAAATTTCAGCTGATTGAAAGTGAGAGAATGGTGATACTAAAGTGTACATACACCTAGCTTTCTTGCATCAGTTGCGTCTTCCCAAAGGACATATGTCCAAAGTGAAGTGTCGACTGTAAACGCCACTTACAGCATCATCCCTATTGTTTTCCCTCCCTCAACAGCACCCAGCAGCTCACCCCACCCCAATTCTGTCTTTCGTGGAAAGGCAGCCTGAAGGCACGATCCTAGAAGGAGCAGAGTAGGGGAGTTCAAAGCGTTATCACGCGCCGAACGTCTTTTCATCATGTTTTAGAAACAAGCGTTCGCACTAATCCCCCAATAATCTCTCCAGGAGAACTGGGGCGATAAGGCGCGCCACCCACGGCTTTTCAAACACTTTTTGGGTAGTCTCTTCTCACTCTCTATCTCTCCTCCCTTCTACCTCCTCTACTCTCCTCTTCACTTCTTCTTCCCTGACTCCCCTGGAAGGACGAGTGAAGGTGATCACTGTCTCCTCCGTATTCTCTCTCGAGCTGTTTTCTCTCTCTCTCTCTCCCTTTTTGCATTGACTCTGAGCTGGTTTGTTTACATCCTGATTCTGATCTTTATATTTTATCTGGACTCATCAACAGTGTTTCCCTGCCTCTCTGTTTCTCCCTCTCCTCCGCCCATCAAATTAGAATGTTAATTAAAATGGTGCTCCTTCAGAAGATGACAAATCGATGATTACGGTGAGTGTTGAGGCACCTCCTGTGATGCCCCCACAAGAATGCTATACACAAAGAAAGTTCTTAAACAGGAACTAGAAAGTATGAACAAAAGTTCCTTTTAAGAAAAAAAAAATCACATAAACATTTGAACATTTTCAAGTTCTTAAACACTGTCCCAGTGTTTTTAAGTATTTGTATGTAAATGTGATTTGGAGCTTGACCTCTACCATCTTATCAAAGCACACTTATCTTTGTTACATCATGGTTCAACATGGTCATGATTACATCGCTAAAAGTGCTTGTTTGAAATGTAATTTCTTTGTTACCTTCTTCTTAAACAACACATATGAGGTGGCTGAGTAAAAATGTCTGAAAGGTGTGGAGAAAGGATGTCTTAAACAATCTAATCCAGCAAGAACTTCAGTTGAAACATAATAACAACACAACATAACTAAGTCCTTAGGCCTGTAACAAGAAAAGAAAAGCAGGTATAAATAGCTTGGTCAATGGCCAGTGTCGGGACTTCAAAACAAAACTTGCTGGCAGTTCACATTGGATGACATATTATGACTTTTGGACTTTATCACGCGACGTGGTTGCCATTCTATTTTGGCGCAAAAACAAAATGGGAAAAGTCCTGTGTTAAACTCACCCAACAATCCCAGCCACAACAAGGGCTAACTACAGCATCATGCTAACTTTACGCATGACTTAAAGTCTCCTTCTGGCAGCATATTTGGGCCAAAACGTCATCATCCCATGAATGATAGTTATGTTACCTCACCTGTTGGCCCTGTGCATCTTAGCCTTAATAAGGAGAGCTAACTTTTGTCTGGTGATTGAATCAATGTGCTCAAAGGCCATTGTTGTATAATTTGCTCACATGATGAGAGTTTGACACTCAGAGAGGAGCCTGTCATTCTGAGAGGAAGGGAGAGGGGAGAAAAAGTAGAGGAGAGAAAATAATAAGAATAAGAAAAATATTCCTCAAAGAGAAAGGTCCATCAACTGAACCAGAACATGAGACAAAAAGAAATATGAGAGAGAAAGAGAACTGGAAGACAGGCAAAGCAAACGCGGAAGAGGAGGGTTTAACGAGATGGAAGGAGGAGGCGTTCATCACTCAGTGGCAATGACTGGCTGGTATCTGCATCTCCCTGTCATCTGCACTGGCTTCTGCAGGGTAGAGAAGGAAGGAAGGAAGGAGGAGGAGGAGGAATTGTAAGAGAGGAGAGGGAAAACCTCTATCCTCTCTATCTCTGAGCCTCATCTCCGGCAGTTCAGGAGCCTGCTTTCCAAGAGTGCCTCATTTTCAAATCTCTTATCTCAGCCCCCGTTTTAAGTATCGCAGTTTTATATTTTTACATGTCATTTGCATGCAGCTCATCAAACCTGGCTCTCTCTATTTTTTTCTCCTTCATTTTTGTGCTTCTCCGAGGTGTGCCCTGATATGAGCAATGCCTGCACAAGGGAATAAGCTTTCATTTCACTGGCAAGCCCGAGGCTTGTACTGTATTGACGATATTTATACCTTGTGAGCAGAATATACAGCGTTAAAAAAAAGAAGAAGAAGAAGAAGTATCTTGTGTCTCTTGAATGTTAGAGAAATGCTTTGTGTGAGTGCAACGGAGGTAAAGTGCGTGCTTGTGTGTGTATGAGAGAGGCGGATGAGAGTAGGTTTCTGATTTTTATCTGCCTTCCTTTTCTTCTTTGTATTTTTGGAGGATTCACACAGTGACCTCTTTGTTTGGGACAGTGAGTACACCCCTCCAACCCCCTGGATTGGGAAAGAAACCATTTCCTGTAGCGGAGAGATCGAACAAGAGACAGAGCGAGAAAGAGGGAGAGATAGGATGGAGAAGGAGGTGCAGGCAGACAGAGCGGTAGGAATGAGAGTTGGGGAGAGGAAGAGAATTGGAGATTAAGACAGAAAGAAAGAGAGGTGTATAAATGGCAGTAGACATGCAGAAGAGACAGTGAAAGATGAGAAAGGAGGAAGAGGGTGAACTGGATGATTGAGCGAATGATTCTGTGAGAGAGGTGAATGAATGAACGATGGTTGAAAAGGTCAGGAGAGGAGCAGGATGGCTTATTAAATTCCAAGCAAGAAGAGCACAAAACGTTTGAAAAGCTTGATGCGGGAGAGGACTTGCAGACTTTTAACCTTTTGGAATGTGGATAGAAGGGTTTGACAAGAGCTCAACATGGACAATTTCTTAACTTGTTGCCAGTGAATTTTATGGTTAATTTAGCTCCAATGTTAATTTTGAACTCCATGTCATGACAGGCTGAAAAGCCACTCAGACTACAACTACTCAAATTAAATCAGTCACTTTATTAGTCCTCAAAGGGTAACAGGTTGCACACCATTAACACAATAAACACAGACACCCACCGATGCCTCATTACCTTTATCAAAGAAAAGGCACTTTAGCACCCAGCAGTCTCTTCATTCTATACCTGGAAAGGATGTACACATCCAGTATTTGATGATATCTACCATCCATCCATTTTCTATACCACTTATCCTTCAGGGTCACGTGGGGACTGATACCTATCCCAGCTGATTACAAGCGAGAGGCGGGGTACACCCTGGACTGGTCGCCAGTCAATCGCAGGGCCAACACACAAAGACAGACAACCACACACTCTCGTACTCTCACCTAGGGGCAATTTAGAGTAGCCAGTTAACCTAATGTGCATGTTTTTGGTATTGTGGGAGGAAGCCGGAGTACCCGGAGAAAACCCACGCAGGCACAGGGAGAACATGCAAACTCCACATAGAAGGACCCAGAAGGAATTCAAATCTGGAACCCTCTTGCTGTGAAGTGACAGTGCTAACCACTGCACCACCACTGCTGTACGATAGTTACCTCTTTTTCCTGAAAGTGTGAATGCGCTTATTGTAGGCCAGTTTGAACAGATGCCAAGTGAGTGTGATGTAATGTATTTTAAAGATTACAGTACATTAGGGTGTATGTAGGAGGTAAGAAGAAAAAGATATAGTGAGAATGAAGTAATTATAAAAGCCTCACTGTTTGTTGTATACCAGGAGACACTGACACCTTTAAAAGGTCCCACTTAGTACACATTTTAGTCACAGATTCATACAAAGTATTAGATGTCATAAGAATGTTTGAACTCTACTAATAGTGGTATCAGCATTGACCTCAAAATCCAGCATCAGTTGGGCAAACTATAATGGACTAATAGGGCTGGGTGTATTTCTCTGTTTTTTATTGGCACTAGTTGAAGTATGTAGTACTGGTATCATGTGTTTGGACAGATCTCTTCCATTGTTTTTTGATCAGTTTGTGATTTCAAATGTGTGGTCTTTTTTTGTGTTGGGGTTATCAAGCCAAACTTAAACTTTAATCAAAACTCATCTTTTATATTTGCGCTAGTATTTCAAATGAGGAATTCTTCAATGCACCTTTTTTTCTCCTGATACAGATTACAGTGCCTACAAACTCCAGGTATGTGCTGGTACAGAGTACAGACCACTGCAACTACATTATTTTTTTAAAAAATTCAAATCTGTATAATTCACACTGAAATCATTTTTATGTACTGTAAGGTGACATGCAGCCAATGTTTGTTGTGACATTCAATAAAAATGTAAAACAATGCAGCTCACCACAACTGAAAGTATATAAATGTCCACAGAATATTAGTGTATAATGACATTGACAAAGCCGCTGTATTTAATGTGGATCAAGTTGTGTCTAGCTAATACCCGATCTGACAATGAGTGTCTTGGTGCCAAAGAAAAAGAAAATAGATGTAAATATAGAGAAGCCTCTTTAACCACTTTCATGGCAAAGGGCACCTTATAGCAGTACTATTGAAGCATTTAAACCAGCTATCCCTTTGTTTTTAAAAGCTTAACAAAGACAGTCTTGTGTTGTTAAATTCTACACATCTCACCTGTTTTTGATAGAAAACAATATCAGTCACACCGTCAGCCTGAAGCCATGTCTTTAAGCGTGCACTAACATGGATTATTGGCCTGGGTGTTTTAAATTTAGTGGCCATTTCAGCCCATTATAGAGCAGTGTAAACCACATTAGACAATGTGAAACACTATACACCATAGAGACATAGATGCACTAGATGTATCACCAGTGATTTGCATATACAAACATACTTATTCCCCAGTGGTAACAGTGAAATTGTGACAGTTGACAGCTGTACAGAATAATCTTAATCTGTTGATCTGCAGGGTAGGGTGGTGGTGTGGGTGGGGGGGGTTTTCCTCTTTTTAATTGAAGCGTATATAGCACAAGGCCATGTGAGAGAGGGTTATATGTTGGGGATAGTTCAGAGAAAGTTGTCTACATCCCATCGCCACCATCATCACCAGTGTTTGGCTCCCCAGACAGAGAGAGAGAGAAGCCATTCTGATACTGAATGAGGGAATGGAGGAAGAAAATGAAGAAATGAAATCAGCCTGGCATCATTTGCATTCAAGTTTTATCAGCATAGGAGGAGGGCGTTTTTGGGCCTGATAAGGAGAGGGCGTCGCAGGCTGTGCTGGAGGTGGAGGGGGGGGATTGGTGGTGGTGAGAGGTGTGTGTGTGTGTGTGTGTGAATGTTTTATGTGAACTGACTTTGGCAAAAGAAGGTGGCTCTGGAGTTCAGTTGATGTGTGCTCACAGTAACACACACACACACTGTATGTGAATGTTAGAGCAGCTATAGTGAGGACAGGGCATTGGGGGTGGGAATGGTGTGTGTGTGTGGGGGTGTGGGAGCGGGGGGTTAATATCAGACCAAATAATTAGATTCGCTATCGTCTCGGCGGCAGCAGTGCGGGGATCAGGCAGATTAAAGCCGGGCTCGGGGCTGGTTAATATTCATGAGGGGACCGGGGTCCGGGCGAGGGGCTTAGACTGAGGCTCAAAGACTCTCCTCCGGCTGATGGGGCTTAAGGCAGTGCTCTCAACCAAGATGGAGCTCTGCCGGGGAGACCTGACATCCCACTGACAGATGGAGGGCTGTGCGGATGGTTAGGATGAGCCGAGAAAAAGAGGGTGACGACGGATGTCAGTGCGCGCTGGCGCTCCATGCACCTGCATCCGTGTGGATCTTTACGCCTTCTTGTTGTTTTTATGAAATGCTGTGACCATTCAAAAATTAGTCCTACCGGTCCTCCTTCCCTCTTTCTTACTCTCCAAACTATCTCTGCTCACTTCATACCATCCTGACACTTGTGACCCCGGAGCACTCATCTTCTCCTCTTTTTGTTAAGACGAAGCACACATAGTACATGAATACATTTCCATGTTTCAGGCTATATATAAGCTCAGACTTTTTATCTTGTATTAAACCAATGATTGCTGACAGAACGGAGTTGAGTAGCTTGTTACAATATGTCTCACACACTGGCATTCACTTGTATGTTGTAAGTCGTAAGTACAAGTGGTCAAAAGCGGGACTTCCTTTTTGTTGCACACTTCAGTTTGGGTGACACTGAACAGCCTGAATATTCACCCATAAATTAAAGAGTAACTCTTAAGTAAAGAAGCACTTCGATCTTTTAGGGTTGGGTAAATGTCAGTACTTTTGCAAACAAAGAAACAAACCTGACAGTCCCAGCAGGACACTGCTTACTTTAATGTGTATAGTCCATTCTCCTGGTTTGTAGTGTTTTCATTACTTGGCTCTGGTGGAATACACTGTTTGGCTTCTCCAAAACTTTTTAGAGCAGCGTAGTTTGACTCTTTGTTGGTGCACACTGGTTCCTCAGGTGCCTGTTGGCCATTTGAGTCACTGAGGTTGGCATGAGATCAAGAGAAATGAAAAGGGTTTTAATACCATCTCGTGGATTCTCCGTTCTCCTTAACTCACCCCCACACCTCTGTTATCTGCATTCTATACTGACCTGGTTAATTACACACACACACACACACACATACACACACACTCTCAAAACTACAGTCTGATCCTGCAGAGCCTCTCTGATTCTCATGGTCTCATTTGAAGCTGTATTGTATGTAGATTTGTGACTGTAAAGTGTGTAAAGTAGCATGTGTTTGGTCATGTTAGGATTTAGTTCTGTGAGTTAAATCCAGACCTTTGCTTTCTCAAAGTTAAGCCAACAGCATCTCTAATCTACTTTAAATCCACCTGTGGACACACTGAAGACATGTTGATTGAATGACAAGATTTCCAAGTGATCTCTGAGTTTTCACACAGCGTGTTTAACATGCCAACACATGCAGTATTTACATGCTACTGTAGCTCCTACAGTGTTTCCCGAATCTCAGTGTGTCAACAGACAGAACCCCTAAATAAAAACATTTTCCTTCAGTCCTTCAGGCTTCCTGTCTTCACATCTGATCCTGAGCTACAATTGGCTGGAGGGGCTCTTTCTACTTGACTCTGCTTGTTTATGTGAGCGCTGATATGGGATTAGGAAGTTTTCTGAAGTGAAATAAGATCTTAAAAGCAGTTTACAGTTTTGAGCATTTCCCCTAGAAATTTCCCCTAGTTATTTTCAGGATGGAAGTAGGTTTAAAAGACATTTAGCTGCTGCTATGATGTCTTTGGACAGATATCAGGTATTCCATGGTGTTACATCAAGTTGGATCATTACCTTCTCTGTCATGTTTCTTTTTCCTAGAGGACAGTAAACCTCTGACTTTACCATGAATAAAAACATCGACGTAGTGGTGGTCAGACAAGAAAGTTCATCAGGGAGAAATGGATGAGAGTGACTTAATTCTCAAATAAGCGAAGATGGCAGATTATCAAACTCACAGTGAGTCATAAGAGTAATTACTTAATATTTTGGATCTTTGAAGATAGAGCCTGTGTGTATTTCTCTTTTTTCTCTTGCTTTGTTTATGTGTGTGTGTGTGTGTGTGTGTGTGTGCACGCGCACGTGCATGCATGTGTGTGTTTTCCACTTGCGTGTTGAGCTCTCCCCATTGCCCTATCATGGTGAATTCCAAAGCTGTGGCCGTGATGAATTAGTCTGAAACAAATTAGCAGTACTTACAGCTCAGACGGCTCCAGCATTGGGTTACAAATTAAAACAAAAGCAGCCATATCTCCACATCAGCGCTAGTTCCCCATGAAATCCAATACGCTCTGCCTCAATCTTCAACGTACTGAGAGGCTTCCTTCCTTCTGTCCTTCCCTTCTCTCTCCTCACTGTCTTCCCAAGCCGCCCCAAAGACAGCGTCCATCTTCTGATATTTCATGATTGTCTGATTCCACTCTACACAGGTAGACAGACTGCTTGTGGAATGGCAGGATGCAGTACTGATATACTGTAACATATGGATCAGTGCAGTCTTTCATTTATTGATCAGTGATGTCATATTTTTGGTCTCATTTGTGTTTTTTTTTAAAATTTGTTATTTCTTAGAATATCTATTAGGCTATTAATGGATTATAATTAAATTTAGTGGAATTTAGTGGCCATTTGATGTCATAGTCCATTCATTCCTTGTGTTTTTTGGCATGTAACCCTTTTTAAATTGTTTTATTTTAAATGATGAACATGATGAACATGAATGAACATCCAAATATCTAAAACGGTACTGAATGTTCTACTGTGACTGAACTGCTACAGTCACAAGCCATTGCACATACTTCCTCACCTGCACCTTATACAGATAGAGATGAAAAATATCAAGTTCATTGAATGAATGTAGAAAATTGTATGTATTGCCCCTAATGAGGGGGGTTTTGGGAAGAATTAACTGGGAAGGGAACCAGGTTTTTGGCCATTTATTACAGATGGAAAGAATGGAGGTCAGATACATATGCAATGAGAATACTCATCAGTGTGCATCGTCATTTTTTGTCCAAATGCATGAAATGTGCCAGTTTGTGTGAAACACACTTCCTGTTCTTGGCTTTCTCTGGCTTTCCCCCACATTATGCTATCCATTGCTTAGTTTCCCTGTTGGATCCCTTTACCACTCACTTGGAGGTTTATTGCCACACTGATCAGTCTGTCTTTAAATGCAGCAGTTTTGATAATGCAAAGTAAAAATAGGAGTGTAGGTAGAAATTAGCTGTTAAAAACGGGCAATTTTAAAAAATCTGAAACAACTGACATTTTTTGGGCAAGATTAACTTTATATTGGAATACAAAAATAATATAATACATCAGATACATTATGCCAGTCATATAATGTAACACCCAGGCCACAGCAGGAGACTTGTTGCTCCAACTAACTTTTCAAACAAGCAGCATACACCATCATGCCAACTTTGACCCTTATCGACAGTAACTGCTATGTTAGTGTGATGGGAGGACTCTCAGGTCCAGTACTGGGAGAATGCTGCCTTCTGGTGGACATTGTGCAGTTCTGCATGAAAGACTTACTGTGTTTGATACAAAACAGTATCTACCATTGCATGGACATGCACAGTATATTAAAAGTTTTTTTATTATTATTTTACATGAGTTAACGTAAGAAAAGAAAATAGACCAGAATAGCTGAACCATGTCTTCACGTCCACAAAAAGAAAAGAAGGTTCTAAATGAAATGCACCATTACCTTTTTTTCCTTTTTTTTTAAAAACAGATTTATCTGGATTTGAACATTGTTGGAAACATTTGGGATAATCTAAGTATATAACACTTCTTCAAAATATAGAAGAAAAGTATATTGAAATCTTTATCTTTACATGTCAATGCAGAACTGCTCTTTTAAAGCCGGAAAAAAAAAAAAAATCTAGTTTTTATCTGCAGGACAGGTAGGTGGAATCCAGCAGTTTTGGTGTTTACAGTACCTCTATTAATAATAATGAACAGTAGGTTTGCTATATTGATGGAATGGAAATTTAGCACGATACTACATGTGGTAGAAAGCTCTCCTGACAAACTTGCCTTGGACTTCATAGTGTCTGCAATATAAAATCACAGTAAAATAAAAGCAACTAAAACATTCATCCATCAATTTCATATACCCACATCAGAAAAAGCACACACACGGTACAGCATCAGTAAATAAACAGCTATCACCTACAGCATCCACATCTTTGAACCTAGGTGGTGTTAAGAGCTTTAATAGACAGAGGGACAAAGGAATGTTTGAAACCGTCGTGCCTGCTTAGAGGAACCCTCTATTGTCTGCCTGAGGGAACGAGCTGACACTTGAGTGGAGAACACGAGTTGGCTCTGAGATGAATCATCTCGCCAGTTCACTGAGAAACTGTGCTAATTAAGAGATTATTGGATGAGATGATGTCTAATGGTATTTGCTGACCATGATGGGATGTTTAAAGTTGACATTTTACGCAATTTTGTGGTTAAAAAACTTGTTTGTTAAAGGGTGAGAGTGGCAGAGTGTGGTATGTGAGGGGGAAAAAAGGTGTGTGTGTCATGGAGACATGGGATAAGCCTGCGTCCTGGGAGTGATCATCAGAGGGAATTCTCCTGGTGGCTCATGTGAACAAAGAAAAGCTTATTCTCAGGATATACAGGTGTGTGTGTGGGTGTGTGTGTGTGTGTGTTTTACGTGTTCTCTCTCTCTCTCTCTCTCTCATACCTCCACACATACAGACACTGGATGTTGACTCTCCACTCTTTGTTCAGTGTATCCACTGTGGATCTTATTATGGCAGTCGGCTGAATAGCAGCTTCTCGACCTCATCAGATCTTCTTTCTCTTCCTTCTCTCACCCTCTCCCGGGGTCTCTACTCTTCCTCTTTTATTCTTCTTCTCCTCTTTTCTTCTCTCTCGTCCTGTATTATCTACACAGCTTTGTTCAGTCCATGCTTCCCTCATTTCCTCATTTCCTTTTTGGGTTGTAATCATACTCTGCTCGCTGGCGTTCTTTTTAGAAATGAGTGTTTACCACTGGCCACACACTGGACAGTACCGTGTTACTGTGTATCCCCAATTGAAAGCAATTAATGCTCTGGTTTTTTTTATTCATTTTATTTTTTATTATTATCTCATGGCCTGCATACAGTAAAGCAGTCCAATTAAAGAAGAGAATGAACAATTGAAAGTGACAATGGAATGTATTTTAAGAGCGTCTCCGTTTTAAAACAGTTTTGGGGATATGAAGGGAGGGTGGAGAAAGTGAACAAAGGTGTCTAATGTGTCTAAAGTGCCCTGTGGTTAAAATAATTCAGATACAATGCACGGCAGACTGTCATTTGTTCATAGCTCGTGGGTGAGTTTTAAAGGGATGATCTATTTAATATCAAGAAATAGTGAAAATGTCATCAGTGAGTCAGATTTCAAAGTGGCATTTACAAGTTGTTTGTTGATCAAAAGATATTTTACAGTTACTATTATTCATACCGTGGTCTGGCTGAACGCACATGATTCTGATTGGTTGCACTGTCAGTTCATCCTTGATAATGGATGCATGGACAGGATGGCAACAGTAACTGACAACACATGGCCTCTTTGAATGTACTTTGTGGGCTGTTACACAAGAGATCAACTCACATGCCTTTTGCCCCCCTTTTTTTTTTTTGGCCTTTTGGGTGAAAACTTTGAGATTGATTTGGGGCCAATGACATGCCTGGATAGCTAGATAGTTTTTTTTTTTTTTTTTTACTCTCTAATTATATTTACACCTTCTCGACGATGCAGTGTTACTGGCTGAAACTGTTGTTTTAGCACTCAAAGTAACAAACCAATACCTTTTTTTCTGGTGTATTTGACATCATTGTTAAAAATGAAATGTGGTACTGTCATCAAACTCACTGACAATTACCAAAAAAAAAAAATTATTCTCAAATTTTTCCGTATATCTTTAATCTTACTTTGCACCATGTTAGACACACATTGTGAGGATAAACTTTCTGCTTCAGTACATACTGCATAATTCAGCTTTGATGAGTTGTGTTCATTCTCATCACCTTTTCTCTCTGTGTTTGTTTATGTGCAGAACTCAAGGTTGACCGTGGTGTGTGAAGATCCAAACTGTTGGATTACTCTGCTCCCTCTGACCTCTGAAGCCTCAGCTGCCAACTGTTCAATCTACAGCCAAGGTGGGTTTGATAGCAGAGAACACCTCAGTATGTTTTTGTGACGTACATTATATTCCAGTGAACCATTCATAATGTTTTCTAGCTGCCTTGAATTTCTGAATTCATGCATCATCTTTCCTGTTGCCCAGTACAGACCCAGTCTGTTGCTGATACCCTTTAATCAGGTGTCAATGCCTTCCTCAAATTCATTATTGAGGGTTGGGGGAGTGTACATCATTCAGTACCTAATTTCTGCTGAACTTAACTTTTAAATAATTAATTTCAGATTTGATTAGTGATAGCTTTATTACATTCAGGTATGTCAGTTCCAGAAATTTCCTTGTGTGCTCACCGATGAGCCATCATCAGTGATATTAGTTCCAACGGGGGCAGCCGTGGCCTAGAGGTTGGAGAAGCGGCTTGTGATCGGAAGGTCGCTGGTTTGATTAGCCAGCTGATGTGCCCTTGAGCAAGGCACTTAACCCCCAATATATGCTCCCCGGGCGCATGATGCAGCCCACTGCTCCTGTGTGTTTCACTGCATGTTGCGTGTTGCATGTTGCATGTGTGTGTTTCAATCAGTGATGGGTTAAGTGCAGAGAAGTAATTTCCCAGCTTGGGATTAATAAAGTAACTTAAATTAAACTTTGTGGTTCCTGCTATGACAAGTCAATATGTCTCCTATCTATCGGAAAAATAGTTTCAGTGTTGTAACTGAGAGAGTATGAAAAGCAAAAGTTTGTTGTTACCATATCTACCAAGGATTACACATGAACCTGTGTGTTTTCAGGTGAGGAGTTGTTCTGTAAGGTGACCAGGGAGCTTGCAGCAGGTGAAAGCCTTCTGGCTTTCCTATCAACCCCTCCGGGCTCCTCTACACCGCTGGCCCAGCTATCTCCTCCACTCAGCCTTGTCACCCAGAAACAACCTGTGGTGAAAGAGGAACCGCTATACCCAGCAGCACTGCGCTCAGACATCCAGCTTCTCCCGCAGCAAGCTGGCATGGCCGCCATTTTGGCTACTGCCATTGTTAACAGTGAGTGTGATATTTAAGGCATAAAATATTTTTTAAATTTGTTTGCAGTATAGATACTTCATATATATATATACACACACACAGAGTCAGCCAAAATAATGTATACACACATCAGGAACAGAAAAATATGCATAAATATTTAATTTGTAAAAGTACTTACATATTTACTACTAGGTATCTATACATATAGATGTGCTACCAATTCCCACAGATGTCCCAACTTTTGTTGGAACACACTGTGGTGCTATACCCTTGTGAGCAGTATTGGAACAGTATTGTACTGCACAAAGTAGCGTGTTGCTATAGAAATAGCAAGAAAAGGCAATCGAAGGAATTCTGATTCTGATTCTGAAGAGAGACAGACCATCATAACACTTAAAAATGTAGGTCATTCCTGCAAAGAAATTTCGAAAAAGTCAAGGTGTAAGTGAGTACAGTTTCCTTCACCATCAGGTAGCTCTCAGATACTGGGGGAAACTCTGACAGACGTCATGTCAGAATAAGAAAAAGAGGCTTGCCTGGGCCATGAAACACAGCCAATGGACTACTTAAGACTTGAAGAAGGTGTTATGGACTGTTGAATCAAAATTTGAAATCTTCAGTTCATCACGCAGAATTTTTGTATGCCATCGAGTACATTTAAGAGTACAATGAGACATTAAATGACATAATTTTCAATAAAAAACTGGAATTGGTAGTGTGTATATATAATATACATATATACATATTCTGTAGTATATCACTAGATTCTCATCTTTCATGCTGTACTTTTTTTTTGTACTTTTTTGTCTTGTCAGCTTTTATAGCTTTTATCTAAGCATTGTTTTTCTGATCACACCAATGTTAGCTGGTTCCTGAAGGCCATTATAATATACTGTAGTTTACTATTTAATAATTTAATTTATTTTACTATTTCTCTTAAAGTTGTAATGTTCTCTGTGGCCACAAGATGACACTGCAGCTCTTTAATAGTCATCACTGTTGCTCAACTGTATGTTCCCTCCTGCTGCTGCTACACCTTAAAGTTTCATACTGGCCATGTGCTGTACTGGTGTCTGTGGCTGTTGCCCAAACACAAACTGAAAAAGATTTACTTTGAACATTGCCAGTCATCCTGGATAATTATACATTCGTACGTCTGGTAAGAGCGCAGCAAATAATTTGATGTTGTTAAAAATAACCTAAATGCGTAATCAGAACCTATAACTTGTTGCCTTGGATACTTGTAGTAAGTGTGTGTGTGTTTATGTATGTCAGACTATGATTTCTATGATATACACAGAAATTTTTGATATATTTGCACATTGTTAATAAGGGTACAGGTAACAATTATTAGATTAAAATTAGAGCCAAATGTAGCACTTGAGGTACTTAACAAGTTGCTCAACCAATACTGATTTGTTGTGCTTCTGTTAACGTCAAATAACTCTAAATTTATGTTCTGTCTATCAGAGGACATTTTCCCATGCAAGGACTGTGGGATTTGGTATCGCAGTGAGAGGAACCTGCAGGCACACCTAATGTACTACTGTGCCAGTCGTCAGAAGCAGCCGGCCGCAGCCTCATCCCCACCACAAGACAAACCCAAGGAGTCTTACCCCAACGAACGCATCTGCCCCTTCCCACAGTGCAACAAGAGCTGCCCCAGTGCCAGCTCGCTGGAGATCCACATGCGCACACACAGTGGTAGGAGCAAGATTTGTTCATATGCCAGACAGACAAAGAGTCAACAGTTTTGAGGCCTAGTATGTAGATACTTGACCAGTGTGACTTCCTCAACAAATTCATCAGGTTGTCTGGTAGATGAACTTATTTTTTGTCCTCTGTGCTTCCACAGGTGAGCGCCCATTTGTCTGTCTAATCTGTCTGTCAGCCTTCACCACTAAAGCAAACTGTGAGCGTCACCTTAAGGTTCACACAGACACACTGAACGGGGTGTGTCATGGCTGCGGCTTCGTCTCCACCACCAGGGACATCCTCTACAGCCACCTGGTCACGAGCCACATGGTTTGCCAGCCTGGATCTCACAGTGAGGTCTACTCCCCAGGACCAGGCCTTCCCAAGCTGCCCATTTCCACTGGTAAGTCATCATTGTGAAAACTTTTTATCATGTGAGTTGTTATTACTTGGATTTGACTGTATGATGATACAGTAATGTGTCAGGGTTCAAGGCTGAAATCTTGTTATTCTAAATCCATGTAAATGTAAGCTACCGTACTGTACTGTACTACTGTACTATACTGTATTGTATACTCTCTTTATTAGGTCTCAGTCCAGGAGACACTGGTGTGGTGCTGAAGTGTCAAGTGTGCGGCCACAATTCTGAGTCCCCTGCCCAGCTTCAGCAGCATGTACGCACCCACCTAGAGGTCAGGGTTCCAGCCGAAAGAAGCCCCACCCCTCGTCAAAGTACCCCATCATCAGTTGACCACCCCCAGCTCCAGCTGTCTCCCCAGGAGAAGGAGCCCCTGGTTTGTGTCCCTAAGCCAGATTCATCCAGCCCAGGAGCAAACGGCGGCTCAGCCACGCCTCGAGACTATAGTCCCACTGATGCCCAAACCAATGACCTAAAGATCAAAGAGGAGCCTTATTCAGATACAGAGACAGAAGAGCGGCAAATGGAAGTTAAGGAGAACGGAGAAGACACGGTGGTTGGTGAAGATGAGGGAGATTCAGAAGCAACGAGAAAAACAAAAGAAGGCCAAACCGCCGCCTCCTCGTGTCAGACATCAGATTCTCCGAAGAGTCCATCCACCACAACTGTAAAGGCAGAACCAACTAGTCCCACTCCTGGTTCTAGCCCCGCCCATGTGGGAGGTGCAGGGTCAGTTCTTCCAGGAGGAGCAATGTTCTTGCCTCAGTACATGTTTAATCCTGAGGCAGCCATTTTGCCTCAGGCTTCAGAGATACTGGCTAAAATGTCAGAAATGGTCCACAGCCGTCTGAAACAGGGCCAAACAGTTCCTCAGAACAACCCAGCGGCCTTTTTTCCCTCTGGACCTACTGCACCTACAGCTACAGCCACTCCGCCTCACAAAGGAGCCACCTGCTTTGAGTGTGATATCACCTTCAACAACATTAATAACTTCTATGCACATAAGAGGCTGTACTGCTCTAGTAGGCACCACGGAGAAGCTGCAAACTCAGCTTCAGGCCCTGGATCAACAAGGGACGCAGCCCCAGCAACAGTGCCTTCCAGCGGGGCACTTGGCTCGACCACATCTCCTCAGGATGGAGCAGCAAGTCGAGCAGCCTCTGCCTCTCCCACCGACTCTGACCCTCCTTCAGGGAGTGGAGCAGCAGAATCTAGGAGGGTGGTGGAAGTGAACACTGAAACCCCTGTAGTGAGAGAGGGAATATCATCCTCTTCTGAAGGGGAAGGTGGAGGTGGAAGTGTTGGAGGTGGTGGAGGAAGAGCAAGCGAGGGCAGCCAGAGTCCTGCTAGTGGTTCTGCAGAGGACCTAGAAGATGATCCCAATAGAACCTTCTGTGAAGCCTGCAACATCCGCTTCAGCCGTCATGACAACTATACAGTTCACAAACGCTTCTACTGTGCGTCCCGCCACGACCCATCCAACCAGCGATCTGTTCACATGTCTAAGGCAACCAGCACAGCAGCCTTCCTTCCTCAGCCCATTCGCACACGCAAGAGGAAGAAGATGTACGAGATTCACATGGCCAGGACTGAAGCCTTAGCGAATGCTGCTGCCGCTGCTGCTGCCACTGCTGCTGCCACTGCTGCTGCCTCTGCCCCATCTCCCTCCATTCTGGGCTTGGCAGTGAAACAAGAAGTTTCTCCCAGCGGAGCAGGCGGCTCCAGTCCAGAAGGAGATGGCCCGATTGATCTGAGCAAGAGGCCACGTCTTAGAGAAGTTCCTCGACACAGCAGTAGCGGTATTCTCCCTGCCCTGCCTCTTAGTGATTATCACAAGTGCACCGCCTGCAGTATCAGTTTTAACAGCATCGAGAACTACTTGGCTCATAAAACATATTATTGCCCTGCCACCACCCTCCAACCCCACACCTTGGAGCAGCTTCAGAGGCTTAAGAGATCGGCGTCTACCTCTCCCAAAAGCAGGCCTCAGCAGGAACGCCCAGATCTTCTGCACCCTATGGAGGCTAAAGCTCTACCTGCTGAGTGGGTTACACAGGCTCAAGGAACATCACCAAGTCCTCACCCCTCTGCCTTGCCTGCCTCCAATACCACACCTCCGCCTCATGCGACCACCACACTTGCAGCTACCCCAGGAGCTGGAGCCAAAAGTGTAGGGACTGGTTCCACTCAGATGATCTGCCCATACTGTCCAAACAGGTTCATCACCTCTGATCTAATGGAGCACTTCAAGACTACCCACGGCCTGGTTGTAACCATTCAGCCACCGCAGGAAGCCCTGCCCCAGCCAAGCAGTACAGTCAGCCACAGCCCTAGCCTTAGTCCGAGTGATGGAGCTACTGCAACCACCTCCACTACCCCGACTGGTCAGCCAAGACTGGTCTCCCGAGTGCACAGAGACAGCATCAATGGACAAGCAAGGAGCAGTACAACCTCTCCTGTTTCCCCACTGGTAAATGGCAGCCCTTCAGCTGGGGAAGGATCACCTTTAGCCAGTTCACCTCTGCCCGTGTCTCCCCCAAGGGCTCCCTCTCTGTCTTTGTCACCTGTGCCTGAGATCCTGAGGGAGACGGTGGGATCATCTCACCCTCCAAACAAGGCCACCCCTACTGTGACCTCCCACACTGTCCCCACTCCCCAGTCTGCCCCCGTTTCCGGCCCTAAAACCACGGTGATCTCTCCTGTCCAGAACGGTAACTCCCGTTTCTGTCGGCTTTGCAACATCAAGTTCAGCAGCCTCTCCACATTCATAGCTCATAAGAAATACTACTGCTCTTCCCACAGTGCCGAACACGTCAAGTGAGCCAAGTAATTTTCTTCATCCTCTTCCCCTTCCCTCTCTTTATCTTTCTGAGTGGAGACTTTCTTTCCTAAGTTCCGAGAAGCTCAGACGGCCTGCTCTGCCAGGCCTCCCACATGGGTGCAAAAATGGCACTCAGCTGGCATGATCATCAGTGACAATGAATGACTGTTACTCACCTGGCAGGGCCCGATGCCCAGCTGCTCCACAGTGGACTCTGCAGGTGGTGTTACTAACATATGTTAACTGATATTCCTCCTCCTATGGGTCAAAGTTTGTAGTACACTACGAGGTGAGACAGATTCTACCTGCACACACCGGTGTGCCCTCGTCCCCTTTATCACTCTCTGTCTTAGTACCCCTATCTGCAATTAAACATTTACCACTCCCAGGCCTCACAGTATGTTGCATTATGGGACGTTAAAAAAAAAAAACTATGTCAGCAACCTCTTTTCTGTCTCTCTGTTCAAGTGAGTTCATAATGGCAGTAATTAGATTTTGACTGTTGGAGGTATTTCTGACTGATGGCGATTCAGTGATGATGATGATGATGATGCTGAGTGTGATGACTCTCCCGTCTTTTCCTGAGCTCTTAATGTTCCAGACCTAAACAGAGGGATCATCCATGTTGTGTGGAAAAGACTTGATCATTGTTAATGTTTTTACTATCTGTGCATAGTGTATGATGTCTGAAAAAAAAGAAAAGAATTCTATAATGCTTTTGGTTTCAACACTGGCTCCTTTTTGCTTACTAGGGAAGCAAAAGCGTTTTTAGCTGAAAAATAACTAGGCAGTATCACAATGTTACTAATTACTGAAGGATAATATTTCAAAACAGACCGTTTTTCTTTTCTTTCATACACACAATTTTTTTATTTTCTCTTTAAAATGCAAGGGAGAAAAAAATGTGAAATATATATCTTCTATCTTAGTCCTCACTGATTTCATGTCAACAGAAAACTACCTACCTGGCGTCTGAGAGTATTTGTATTTTTTATTTGTATATTTTTCATACTGTTGGAAGGAACTATTTGGATCCGGGTGTGTTGAAGTGTATTTTCTAAGTGTAGATATGTAATATCTTCTCACAGTAATCACTGGAATCACATTGAACTTTATTATCACATTAGCAGTTGGTGTTCTGTTTATGTAGTCTTTAATTGATGGTGAGTTTTGAAAACCAGCGCTGTGTTCATTTTAAGTCCCCTCTTGTACCTTGCTGATTAACAACACCATTAGATCAGAATAGCCTCTTCACTTAGCTTTTCACATCATAAAGTTGAAGAGAGCACTTCTGATATTGTTTTGTTTAGATTTTGGTGAGAATGATGTAGCCTCCCAGATTTTAGGGTTGTACAAATTCCAAAATTTCAATCAAAAGCCTGTCCTAATTACCGGTCTCCATATCGTGCAAACTATGACCAGCTTTAGATTCTTTGTTGCAAACTCCCATTTCAGACCTATGCTGAAAGATGCACAAAACACATCAATGTTTTCGTGTCTAATCCACATCTTATTAGAAGGTTGTTTTTTTGTTTGTTTTGTTTTTTTGTTTTTTTTTTAAAAAATCACTGTGTTTCTCCGGTAATGAAGGCATAGCAGGTAATAGTTACATCTGAGTATAGCACCTCACACAGTAGAGTAAGCACATGTGTAATAATCACTTTTTGTGGTCCATGGTGTGTGTGTGAGAGAGAGACTGTGCTCTTCCTCTCTCACTTTATTGCTCTCTCACTTATGCACACATACTCACACACACAGTTTACCCCACATGTTCCCATGCTGCTGTTGCAGTTGCAATACAGTGTTCACTAGAACTGTGAAATAGTTTTTTTTCCCAATATTGATGCACACTTACCAATAGATGGCTCATCTTAAGCTTTGTAAGGCCCAGACATCCAGACATTAAATTGAACTTGGCAATAGCCAATATGGCAACCAAAAGCTGAATTTGTCACCAATTTGGTCTTTCTGTTCCTCCAAATTCTAAACAATAAAGTTTTTCCTCAGGATTTTACTCTTGTCAGTGTGCAAGAGCTGAGGCCAATCCTCTCATACTGAAGGGAAATGCTCACATCAATCTAACTGTAATGCCACCAGCACAGGACAGATCTGGACCTTTGTTTATTATCATAGCATTAAACGTTATCCTGTTATTTGTCTGTTCCCAAAACTGGAATCCAAGTGTAAAAGTGAAGGATTTTTTTTTATTATCATTATTATTATTTTAAATAAGATGCAAAATTACTGCTTTGATTTTCTGCTCTGCTGTGGTTTGAAACAGCGCTGTACCAGACACCTCTTATTACTATGTGTTTACAATTGTGCTGGTCCATCTCTCTGAGCTCTTAAGATGAGAGAGAATAAGCAGAAGAAAGTCACAAAGTCATGTCAACTAGTCAGAAATTAAGGAACTAAGTTCTGGAACATCATCCTTTAAACTCAACCCCATTTAATTGCACTGTGTTGTATAAAAATGTGCTGAATGTTTTAGTTTTAGGGAGTTTTTTGTATTGTATTTATGTTATACAGAACTTTGCCCCATAAAAAATGTGCCATTGTTCTACCTTGAAGGACTTTCAGATTTTGAAGATTTTAACCCTTACAGAAAATCTTTTTTTTTTTTTTTTTTTTTTTCTCGTTGGTTCCAAACACAACTTGTTAATGATTATCTGATGTCCGGTCCATAATGGAGAAAAATCACAATGAATGTCAGAATTTTTATTTCCATATCTTTTATTTTCATTTCACTACACTCTTGTCCAAACTATGCATGGGAAATAAAAAAAAGTTCTGAGAGACACTGATGAAAAGTGTGACCGTACTTCTTTTTAGCGACTGCAGTCGTGTTCGTATTAACGCCTATGCGTAACTCTTGTCACAAACCTGAGTAGGAGTCCTTGACTTTTGGAGGCGTTGAATTGACTGTCATTTTTGTATAGTCACTCATAAATCACTACCTTTCATAAGAATTTTTCAAGTGTGCTGTTTTTGTTTGGTGCTGGCTTGTGAAGAAAGGCTGAATGAATCATCAACTTCCCTTTTTGATATAACATCAGTGACTAACAATACCTGAAAGAAGAAAATAAGCTTTCTGTGCACAACCAGAGCTCCAAGGCTACTCCAATCAATGACAAAGTACACCAACAGTAACACTGGCACCTTCAATTTGCACACATTAAAAGTGAATTTATGCATATTTCCAAATGACCTTTTGTTTAATCCATCCATTATGGAAAGTAAATGAATGTCTCTTTGTATTAAATTACTATACTTGTATTCTGGGAGCAGGATCAGCGGTCAGTATGTCACAAGTGTCATGTTAGCATTAAAAACATTCATTTTGTGGAGTGGAAGATACCATCATCTCTGCTGCATCAACTGCCACGATCATCTCTCTGCTGCATAAGTCTGAAAGAGGCAGGCAGCACTATGAGAGTCATGTTTTTTGATGTTTCCCATGCATATGACCTGCCCTCCTCAGTATTAAAGGGGGCAGCCGCGACCGAGAGGTTGGAGAAGCGGCTTGTGATAGGAAGGTTGTCAGTTTGATTCCCCCACTGGACAGGCAGGAAAAAATTGGGTGTGGTGGAGTGATTAATGCGCAAAATGCTCCCCCCCTCCATTAGCCTTTGAGCAAGGCATTTAACCCCCAATTTGATCCCCGGGCGCTTGATAGTTGCAGCCCACTTCTCCTGTGTGTGTTTCACTGCATGTTGTATGTTGCATGCGTGTGTTTCAATCAGTGATGGGTTAAATGCAGAAAAGCAATTTCCCATCTTGGGATTAATAAAGTAAATAAATAAATAATAATAAAAAAGATCTGACCTTTATTTTCGGGGCAGCCGTGGCCTAGAGGTTGGAGAAGTGACTTGTGATCGGAGGGTCATCGGTTCGATTCCCCCACCGGACGCCAGGAAAAATTTGGGTGTGGTGGAGTGATTAATGTGAAAAATGGTCCCCCCCTTCATTAGCCGGCTGATGTGCCCTTGAGCAAGGCACTTAACCCCCCCAATATGCTACTTAACCCCCCAATATGCTCCCCGGGTGCTTGATGATGCCCACTGCTCCTGTGTGTGTTTCACTGCATGTAATTTGCCAGGTGTTGCATGTGTGTGTTCAACTAAGGATGGGTCAAATGCAGAAGACGAATTCAGTGTGTGTATGTAAAAATATATATACTGTCAATAAAGCTGATTCTTCTTCTTCTATTAAGCTAGCGGACATGCAGATGGACTTTCCACTATAGTGGCCTGGATTGCTAACTACCTCAGGTCAGTATGGGAGGCTTAGTGCAACATGTTAGACTGAATAGTGCGTAGCACACAGGCACCTAAGAAGACAGCCCTGTCTCCTTTTCTATTCATGCTCTGCACTTGGGACTCTTCAGGTGACTCGGGTATTATGGGCTGTGTCAGCAGGAGACAGGAAACTGAGCACAGCAATGTGGTGGAAAGTTTTGTGGAGTGGTGTGAACTGAATCATGTGAAACTCAACATCACAAAGACTACGAAACTGGCAGAGGATTTTAGGAAACAAAGAACTCACCAACATCAAGAGACGGTTTTACGCTAGTGTGCAGCACAAGTAGCCTTGTTATGTTGTTGACCAGTGAGTGTACATGAAAGCATGAGATGGATAGCATGAGAAATAGCCAAAAGTGAAGCCAAAACATGAGTCATCCACTGACAGCAGGCTGCAGTACGGATCATAAACACCCTCCCATGGGACGGGAGCTAAACAGAAAACTACATGTCAAGTATATCAATTTGTCAATGTAACACCGCCATGTCTTTTACTTACATACATTTCTAAGAATGAGGGGAAAAGAAGGAATCGGGAGACTGAGAGAAGGGGGAGTGAGTGTGAACAAAGAGAGAACATGACTGAAGTGTGGAAGGGAAAGCTGACACCAGCCAGTGCTTGGACCCGCTGAAAACATTAAAGGGATGAGAGAAAATCACCAGAAAAGCAAAGGTGGAACTAAGAAATTTCTCAGCTCTCAAGAAAATTAGGGATAAAACAGCAAAGTTTTTTAAGCAGACTAATGACAAAAAGATGTTACATTTAACAGTGCCACAAGAAGGCATTAAAATTCACTTTGCTGATAGTCCAACAAGTTACAGGTTTAAGCCTGGTGTGTAGACAGACCATCTTTGATTTCTGAAAGCTGTGTGGAGACACATTTAGAATTCAGAATGTGAGGGGACATGGGCCTTTTTCCTCAAGAGGGGGAAATGTCTTCCTCTTGTCCTCTTGTCCATGGCTGAGGTGGTGAGGGTCTCATTGACATAACGGTGATAATAGAGAAATGACAAAATAAAAAAACAACTTAATTTTTAATCATGGATTTTACACAACATTACACTGGAAAAGCGGGACTTACTTACATTTATAGATTTGTCACAAAACTTTACTTTCATAATAATACGTTTTTTTTCCTGAAATATTCTGACTTTATTACAACTTTATTCTTGTAATATTACAACAATCTATTTTCTGACTTTCCCTTCAAAAAATCTGGACTTTTTAGCTTTATCAGACATTATCAGATTATTCACCTTATATTACAACAACTTTATTACATTTTTTTTCAGTACATTGCAACTTTATTGTCAAAATCTCTGACTTGTATTTAACAACTGTGGCCCTAATTTTCCAAGTATGTGGCTGACAGTTAGCTCAGGAACATATAAAAGCAAGTAGGTGAATAGTCCATTTATTATTATTATTATTATTATTATTATTATTATGTACCCAAACCTGGTAAACATCAAACAAACTGAAAAAAAGAATAATTTTTGGCCAGTAATAGTTGTGGACAACATGTTCTTATCCTAGTTTTGTCCCGCCCTTTTGCATCAAAAGGCATTAAAGTACCTTGAGGTGTGTGTGGTCAACGCACAAAGCGTTAATACATGCTTAATATGAAATGCCACTCTGGTTAAGTTTAGGCACAAAAACAATGTATTTTAGTATGAGGCAAAATTTGGCGACGTGTGTTTACCACAGGACACACACTCCAACCTCCTGGTTGAAAGTCGCGCGTGTGTGCCTCACCAATCAATTCACCTCCAACCCTCTGGAGACATTCTCGTTTTGTAAACTACGTCGCCTTGTGCAGATGTTCTGATTGTCTGATAAGGAGGCAGATGTGTTTGCACTGGACGTACATGTCACAGCCTCCAGCCAGACTTCAGAATGTTTTGCTGTGTTTCCTGTCTTGTGTGTGTGTGCTATTACCATCTGTTGTATTATTTTCTGTGTTACACTTCCTGCCTTTGTCTTTTCCCTGTCCCTGATTGGTCTAACCTGTGCCCTGTTCTCTAATGTCTGTATATACCTGTGCTCCCCTAGTGTTGTTTGCCCATTCGTCATGTACCATACGGTCATACATGCCAGCATTGTTCTTAATGGTTTGTCAGCTCATGTTGTTGGACCCCTGTCTGACCATCGTTTTGTGTCTTTGTCTTGCCCTTCAGGTTTGTTTGCCTGTTCTGACCTTTTACGGCTCAATCAAAGAATGTGAGTGTTTCTCAAGTCCTGATCCAGAGTCTTGCTTTTGGGTCCTTTCCTCTGAGCCATGCCCAGCATTACAGTACATTAAAGCCAGATGTGTCTCATCCAGATGCTAAAGGATACCTTCAGCATCTGGATGAGACACTGAGGGACGTGCATAAAAGACAATAGAGACAACAAAAGACAATACTTGACAGCCTGGGAATGATGACATAAAGGTCAGTAGTTCATTTTGTTTACGAATATTGAAGAATTTAGCAAATTTACAAATGTTAATATAATTTCTTGTGAAGTACAGTACACAGGCCATATGATAGAGATGCATTCTTCTAAAAAAAAAAAAAAACTGCTACAGTGTAAAGGTATCAGTTCTCTGACTCTCTTCAAATGTCATTTTGCTCTGCTCAAAATGTCTCTGAAGTTTCTTGTAGTGATGGAATGAAGGCAGCACACAGCAGTAATCCTGCTGGTCCGAAGCTATCAGAAGGCCACGCTGACTCCACATGGAAATGACTGAATGCCTCACTACTATTCCACTCAAGCTTAATGAAAAGGGCTTTTTATCTTAGCATCTGCGTTTCTCTGCTCTTTTCTCTCCTGGCCTGCACTACACTTTACAAGTCTGATTAGGAATGCAGTGTGTGTGGACAGGTTCAGGATGTGCCCTGCCTGCTGTTCAGGAAAAAACAGCAGCTCTAGCAGACAGTTGCCATGATTGTTTCCTGATTAATTCATCTTCATTGAAAGAGTGCAGAATGGAGGGCCTCATTGTTGGATATGGCCCTGTGAATGAGAATTACATTTTAATAAGTTTCTATCAGACAAACGCTGTGCAGAGACACTTATATACTTGATTAGATTCAGATCCATACTGAGTGCATCCCTTTTCTTTAAGTTTTAAGGCTGAGATAAAAGTTCTGAGAAAGAAGTTCACCACTGTTGTCTCTGCCAGTAATTTTAGCATTGCAGGATTTTGAAAAGAAAAAATATCATCTTTATGGGATTCATCTAATTCATTCAAACATTCCCACAGAGAAAGAAAATATATGAACATATATGTTTTTTATCTATGCCACATACATTTTCCAACGTATGTGCACATATTCGAAATTGTCTTTCAACTATATGTACATATATGCACACATATATGTACAGCATGATGCAGCGCCGCCCTGCTGTTGCATCATGTACATCTGTCCATCCAGTCTGATAAGCTGGAAGACTAATGAGATACAGAATAAGGTACAGACATTAGGTTGTTTATCTAATCTTATTCCACTTCCTGTTACAGATATGAGATGTAGTTGAAAGCTCCAAAACAGTAGTAATTGTACCTTTAAATCTGTTATGTTAAGTGTTTTCAAGGTCTGGAATGAACGTCCTTACTGAACAACATACTTCTGTTTTGTCAGCCATATGGGGATATTTTTTAAAATGTTCTTTATCACACACTGGCGGGAATATATGACAACACTACGATCTTAGGCTGCATAAAATATTCTAAAGTCCACTTACTGTAATGAACTCATTTTGTTAGGCCGTGAAACTCCAGCAAAAAGAGGAAAAACCTTTGTGAATGTAAAGTGTCCAGCTGCATGGAGACACCAGGACCAGCTGAGGTCTTTGGCTTTGCCTCCACGTTGGAGAAGAGAAAAATGTCAGCCCGTCGTTTGTTTTTACCGAAGCGATCACGTGAAGGACGGTGGCAGTTAACGACACCGCACGTTTGCGCCGTGTTTTAAATTGTTTAAACAAAGCAACATAACACAGCTTGAATCAAAATAAGTACAATCATAAATACATTTTGTTTGAACATATAAGCACATCACATGATTTGCAAATGAAGTGAGATATAAGCAATATGTATGGCATATATGCAACAAGTCAGACATATATGAGCTATATATAAGGCATTATGTATGACAAATATGCACCTGACTGTGGCATATATGTTGATATATATAAGTCATATATGACACATATATTTCCTATATATCCACATACATGCACATATATGACCCTAAATACATGCAAAATATATTCTGCATATATTTGGATATATGTTCATATATTTCCTTTCCATGTTGGTTAATCTAAAAATCCACTAAAATTAGAAAAAAGGGAAAAAAAAATAAACAAAAAAAAACCAGGTACAAATACATAAACATGCGGACCAGCCCACAACATTAATAAAAGTAGAAGTTGTATGTAACACCAAATTATCAAATTAATAATAATAATAATAATGCTACTTTCAGTTGGCTATTTTGTGTTAAACACAATATATAATTTGTCCTTGATGAGCTTGATGACTTGGGGAAAGAACAGTTTTCTTTAATGTATTCAACATTTTCAACATGCTCATCTTTATCTGAACTCACACCCGGTGAACAACTGAGTGTAGAAATATCCAAATGACCAAATGTGACTGCAGTCAATTCATAGTTTTGTCAAGAGGCTAACTAAATCAATACCGAGTCACAATGTGCAGCAATATGTGGCTCTAAGGGACAAAAACAACAACAACAACAACAAAACATCAGACAAAATCAGGTGAGATGCTCTAAACAAAGACAAAAATCTTGTGTATTGTAGATAAACTGGAGGGCCCCCTTAAACCAAGCTGATGTAATGTTATACTTTCATCTCCTGCATGACGAGTTTAATTGGTCTCCACTCTTCACTCACTTCTGATCCTAAAAGCATAAACTTTGCAGCAGTGCTTAAAGAGAAAGATCCTTACTAAGTCTGGGGAATTATCCCCTTGTTAGCCTGTTGGATGTAGATATTTCCTATCAAATGTTTTTAAAATTCTAGCATTGAGGTCATGCAGGAAAAATCACCACCCCAGAAAGCCCAAAAAAGAAAGGACAAATGGCAGGACCATTCATTTCACGTATGTGAACAACAGTCATCAGTGACCAAGTTGTGTCTGATATATTATGACTGACCACACGACGTCCAATGCAAGCTTGAGATAATGAAACGGGACGGAAAGGCAGAAAGGGAAAGTGTGCAGCTGAAAGGAGACAAATCAGTAAGAGGGAGGGTGAAGCAGAGCTCAGACTCGCTCTAACGGCACAACTGCTGATGCTCAGCGCTGAAAGTGCACACCCACACACCTTCCACTCCACTCCAGTAGATCAACTGATCCACTCAGTCATTTACAGAAATGGCAATAAAATGGAGCAGAACAATCGAATGAAATCAGAAGTTATGTTCTACTGCAATGCTGTGTGGTTCACACCGCTCACCTGTTATGTATTATACTGTCCTCTAGCACTGAATAATGGGGAATGAGCCTGCTCAAAAGGATCGAAGAGAAAAGGATTGTGTTTACTGGAGACATTTTCAGTACAGGAAGTGTTAGACATTAGAGTCAACACAAGTCACGTATATGTTTTACCACAAAATGACAGAAACCTCAGCAACTTTAATAATCAATCAATCGATTAGCCACAGAATTTGAACAACTGTGCCTTTAGGTAACTAAATATGCACACAGGGGATATGCACAGACATTTTGCAATTATAGTTCCTGTCTATTAACCTACAGGCTGATTCCACTTTTAATCTCTGACTTCACACACTTCAAGTACTAAAGAACAAAGGACAAACTGTCCACAGTGTCTAAACTGGTCTACTAATACCTACTGGCACTTTTATGTTTTCTACCAAGTCAGCTTTGGTAAAAGCTTTTTTTTTCACTCTGAAGGCTGGCTTCCAGTGTTCCTTTCCACCGGGCTTATTTCTCTGCCTAAGAGTCCCCTCTTTAGTGAGAGTGCTTTTTACTTTATGAACTAAACAAATGGATGTCTTTGTTCATCATGGTTGGTGAACAAAGGCATGCATGAAAAGTAAATGTCTCTCAGACAATAAGAGAAAAACTTTAAAAGAAAATTAAAAGCTTGCCAGTATTTTTAGTAGAAAATGACAAGCTCTGTCACTGTGGAGAAATAATTTTGCTGTGCTGTAGATGACTAACTGAGGGGATATTTTTTCTTTCCACCAAGTGTATTCTCAGTCACTACTGCCTGTCTCAACTTTACATGCACATGTGAATAACCCCCCCCCCAAATAAATCCCAAAACCATAGTCCATCATCATCTCCCACACTTTTTATTATCTCTTTCTCCATACTCAATTCCTCATCAAAAAAGTGGAACATAAAGTTCTTCTTCAAAAAATGAATCTTTTAAAATTATAGTACAAGTACATATTGCTCCTTTCTCCGTTTTCTGTGGCATGAAATCATCAGCCACACAGATCAGCATCAGCATCATAGCAATGTCGGTACCTGCTGTAAACCTAGCGAAACCTGAGTGAATGAAATGGCCTTAACAGCTGTTCGCCAACACTCCCACACTCTCTCAGTTAGTCACTGCCACCCACCTCATCTGACTAATACAGACTTCTTCTCAGCTTCTGCCATCAGATCCTTATACCAAACTGCCAGCCGAAACCAGAATAACATCATATGGAACAGCATTCACATCTGTCATTCAGATGATTTTGGAATTTTGGAACAGGTGAATTAAGGAACATACAATAATAAAAATAAGTTTGAATATAATATTAATTAGTATCAGAATTAACATTGCTTTAATCTTATACATACTGTATATGGCATTGTTTTGAACAAATCACAACAGACTACAATGTGAAATAATGAAATAATAATTTTACTTAATGTATTCATACATTCAGTCTGATTGTTTACTGTGTTTCCTGAGCCCAACATTCAAACCTGCCCACCTTAATAAATTAACAATTCAGTCCCATATAAGAGAAAATACTTTGGACAGATCATCACAGATTATTGAAGTGTAATGGAATATGTTGAAATAGTAACACAAACCTTTTTTGGTTGATGGCATGGCTGATGACACATGGGGCTTTGGCAAAAACTAGCTTTCTCTTTATTTGTGGACCAACTAATAAACTTTCTGTTTTCTCATAATTGATCTGCATCCATTTGATTGGTTGGTCACTGGGATCCAACACAATATACAACTGTGCATCATCAGCATAGCTGAGGAAATTATTCTCATGTTCTTTGACAATGTCACCAAAAGGAAACATGCACCAGAAGGCAACTCTTATTGAGACCTATTGATTGTAGAGATTTATTACTTCTGAACAGCCTTGTCTATTTATAATCATAACTTAATAGTAGTGGTGGAACGTAACTAAACACATTTACACAATTACTGCACAAATTACAGTAATAATACAATACAAATACTTTACTGGTACTGTGTACACATTTCAGAGACTCGATATTGTAATTTTGATTCCACTATGTATTACTAACATCTATAGTAACTTGTTACTTTCCATATTAAGACGTTTCATTATTTCTTCAAAAGATTTCTATGTTACATGATCTTCCTCAGTAACAAAACCATCTCCGCTAAGTGCAGAACCAATTTAGAGGATGCCAAGAAAAGCCACCCTACTACTTATTCTGATCAGTTATCAAAGGCAGCACTTATTTAACTACTTACTTATTAACTAAGTTAGACACATTGTTGGCGTCATGGTGACATGTTGTTATATTTGTGAAATTAGCGCTTTTTCTCAAAGTGGCACAACTGCACTTAAAATTAATCAGGCTGCTATTGAGAAAATTGACCATTTCATCCCCTGAGCCATTTATATTGGATAGACTGAATACAGTAACCAGCTTAGAGAATTTACACTAGGTTTCGTGTCTAGTGACCTTTTGCAAACAGTAATTTTTTGTGTTTGTGGGTGCTGGTTAATGGGGATAAAAAGAAGACACAAAGTGATCTGATCAAAAGAAACATTAGAAATAATCCCTAAGATATAATTCTATCAAGGGCTGGGTGACATCTAGGTTAGGTAAGGTTGTGAAATCGAGTGTCCATGAGTCATCTTGCGTGAGATCATTAAAATGTATGTTAAAATCACCAGTAATGACAATCCTGCCATGGCAGACAAGAAACTGATTGGCTTTGGGAGGACAGTGAAATTTGTACCTCAAAGCTTATAAAATTGACAGAAAGCTGAATACATGTACAGCTCTTTATATTTTAAACGTGTCTCATTTAAAAATAAATAAACATCAAGATGTCTGGCAGTGATTAAATCATTTAGGATCAAAATAAATGATGTTGATGAGGTTCCCAGGGCCAAAATTTCAGTGTAAATAGGTACAGTTGTGTGTTGTTAAGGATGAAAAGCATGTACAGTTCACAGAGTTCATTTTCCCATCACAGTTTAAAAAAAAAAAAAGGCAACCTTCCCAACCCCATGACTCAGCCCACCCTACCTTCATATGGTTGCCAAGGGGAACATTAACAAGTTACTGTTAATGTTGCATTGACTGCTGTCTTCTGATGTCTTTTTTCACACTCTTTGAGCCAATATTATGCATAATCAGTAGTGCAGCAGCTCCCTGGGGATTTTAACCCCCACTGGGACAGAGAGATGTTTTCCTCGGTGTCTCTGCAGCCATGCCAGCAGATGCACACTGATGCTTCCAAATGTCAAACCCATCAACGCCTACACTGCATGTCTTATATGTGTACAAGGTTAAGGCATGTAGTGTATGTACTGTGCACCAGAGACTGCTTTAATGGCATCAAGCACAAGTTTCCACACTGTTTATCGTTGAGCTCAATAACAGGGGACGGATTCAATTGAGAGAAAAGACAGTAAAGCAAAACCTCAAAGGAAATATATGTGAATTATAATTTTGCTATGTCCTCTTCTGTTACATCTAAACAAATCATCTAGTGTGCAAATAAAAGTTTATGTCATGCAAACCCCAGCAGATTATGTGCAACAGTTTTTCTTGTATGCTGTAATTAAGGTCATAATTTTTATTTCTTATTGAAACAACTTCTCTCTCATCTCTACAAACAAACTTTATTGTGATCATTTTTGCTGTAATTACCTTCATGACAGTTATTCTGACAACATCACACTTTGTTCCACTAAGACTCGGGTGCAGAGAGACACAGGAGGCCGGGTAAATTTCCAAACACCGCGGGCTTGATGAGAACAATCTAGAATCATACACAAGTAAGTAGTGCGACTAAGACTAACGATAAGAGGCAGGGAGAGGGCAAAAATCTCCCAAAAATCAAGTGGCAATCTGAAAAAAACAAACCAAAAGAGCTAACATGAAAAAAGACTGGAGAGCAATGCTCACATTAGTAAGATATTATAAGATACAAAAACAATATGGCAGAGAACAATCATGCAGAAGAGCAATAGTGAGGTCAGACACTGATGTTGGACCAAAAGGCTCATAATCTCTGTTCCAGTTCATCCCAAAGGTGTTGGATGGGGTTGAGCGTCACCAAAAGTTGGAAGCATAGCATTGTCCAAAATGTCTTGGTATGCTGAAGCATTAAGATTTCCCTTCACTGGAAGTAAGGGGGCCACACCAATGCCTGACAAACAGCCCAATCCCAATACTTTTGGCTATATAGTGTACTTCAAACAGAGGCTTTAATTATCATTGGTAGTTAAATCAATAGCTAACTTTCGACACTGACCACTAAGTGTGAAGAAAGACATTAGATGTGCCTTAACCAAAAAACTTTGTAATATTCCCATTATTGTTAAGGCTGTAATGTGTCTCGAACCCAAAAGCAGGCACAGAAACAATAAAGCGCATGGTGGTGATGGTGGTGGTGGTGGGTTTATTTTGAAGAAATGGAGCAGTAATAATGGAAGCAGTTTTGGTTGCCAATGTGACAGTTTAACTCGTGGTCTGATTAAATGGTGAGATTCTCAGGTGTTGAAGGCATGGCTTGAGGATCTCCTGTCCACTAGCAAGAAATACATTCTGATTACTTTTCTCAGTAATGCATATGTATTCATAGTCATTTGAATGGTTTGTACATCAGTATCTTGCGCATGGATTCAGGGTTCTCCAACCTGCAAAATAACTGCAAGGATCATAAGGAATTACAGTGCAGGAGACTGTGCCGATGCCTGTTCAAAACACTACAAACCTGATGTTGTCCGTCTCATTTGTATCATTTATCTTTATTAACCCGATGTCTAGTTGATCTGAGAACTGTTTACACAGCCTTGAGGGGCATGGGGGGAATTGGATTGGACAGTGATTGGACTGCACTTAGACAGCGATTAGACACTGATTAGACACTGATAGTGAGATATAATTAAGGTCAGTGATAGTGTGTGAGTAATTAAAGTGTGTATCTGAGAGAAGCTGGTGCTGAAGGTTTGTTGTTTGTGTATGTCAATGGCAGTTTGGGGTGTCTGTATTTGTTATTTTGCTTGTTTATTCTGTTGTATTTAGAGATGGGAATAGAAAGGAGTGGGGCAGGGCTAGATAGATTAGACAGGTAGAGGTAAAGATGCATACTATATGGATCTGAGAAGAGCTGAGAACTGAGAAGAGCAAACTGAATAGAGCGGGAGCCCCGCCCCCCATCATGCACGCCTTCTACAGAGGCACCTTCGAGAGCATCCTGACCAGCTGCACCACCGTGTGGCACAGCGCCTGCACCGTGTCCTGCCGCAAGACTCTGCAGCACATCGTGAGAGCAGCTGAGAGGATCATTGGTGTCTCCCGTCTCCCTCCCTTCCCTTATGGACATCTACAACACCATCAGAAGCCATCAGGATTGCGGGTGACCTCAGCCACAGCCTGTTCAGCCTGTTCAGCCTGTTCAGCCTGCTGCCGTTGGGGAGGAGACTGCGGAGTCTCCGGTCCAAAACCAGCAGGCTCAAGGACAGTTTTATCCACCAGGCAGTTAGGAGGCTCAACTCCCTCCCTACTCTGTCCCTCCTCCCCCCTCAGTCCCCTGCCACAGACACACACACACACACACACACACACACACACACACACACACACACACACTGAACTCAGGGACTGCACATTACACTTTACCCTCTCATTGCACTATTCTGCATTCTCTTTTGCACTATACCACGCTACCTTACCTCAACTACTATAGACCTTGCCTGGTTCTTTCTTACTATATCACTTGTGACTGTGATCTTATGTCTATTTTTATATTTATATTTTTAGAGTTTATGTTTTTATGTATTGCCTGTTTGCAACGTGGGTCCGAGAAGACTGAAATTTCATCTGTGCTGTCATGCATGTATAGCATATTTGACCATAAAGTTGACTTGATCTCATAAAACAATGATCACCTGCTGTGGTACAATTTCAAATAAATCAAATATTATGACATTAATAACAGATGGAGACCTGTCTGCAGGAGCAAGAGTAAAAAGTCAGAGTACCTGGCAAAGAGTACCTGCAGAAGAGGCAAACTCAGTCTTTGAGGTGTTTCACTGCAGTCATTTGTGGAGATTGAAGGGTGAACAAAGGGGACAGAGGGGTTCACATTCAAAGAAGTACAAGAAAATGTAACACAGATCAATAAATAAATAAAGCAAAGAGAGAATCCACAAAAGAAAAGAAGAGAAAGGCTGGGCGTACAATTTTCATATGGGTGATCTGGTCCTCTGCAAAAATGCAAGCCATGAGCAAAGAAGAGAGACATTATATCCACCCTGAAGAGAAGATACCTGCCAAGTTGAAGAAAAGTGTGGGATCCTTCTCTGCTGGCTGGTCCATCACAATCAACACAACAACAGACACACGTGGACCGCATGTTGACCCTCTGAGACGACATCCACATGCCACAAGGCCCCAGCACCCTCCAATGATCCTGAAATTTGTGAGCAAAGTTCAACAAAGTACACCCTAACTTATGCATTTCACAAAAAAAAACTCGTAGTTCTTTTCCTTTACAGTACCTGTGGCCGAAGGTTGGACCGCACAAAGACTCCTTAGAAAATCTGGAGGACCTGTCCCCAAGGAAAGGAGTAGAAAACTGAAGTACTTTCATTCTTTTTATTATTATTAATGTGATATTCCTCTTTTGGATATTTAGAAAAACAGATCATCTTGTACTAATAGATTGTAAATGCCTACCTTTCAGCTGTGGGATGCAAAACCAGTGCATAAATAATCAGCACCTACACGCTGACTCAAGTCTGGCAGGGCTCTCAAAAATATTTCAGAAGAGTGAGTGTGATGTTTCATATCAATATAGTTTTATATCAGTAAAATGAGACTCATGACCTTTTAAAACCTGATGTGGGAGAGACGCTGGATAGTCCTTATAAGTAATCTTAAATGTTAACAGATTTACATAAAAACCACAAGACCATCTGGTGTGAGAGGCGTTGGTGATCATGTTAACAAGTCATCATGATTTTAGTTAGCAGAAATCTTTTAGCTTGCAGAATGAATCCTTCAACAAGACACCGTCCAGTGCCCTGTGGACCAACAGGGTGTGACCTGATGGAGGCTAGACAACGATCTTGCTGAATGACACAGGTATGTTGTACTCTACCAGGTGTATATGCTGTGTCTGTATGGTCATGAGACCACAGAGCCATTGAAAGTGTATGGTATAAGTCACCAGACTTGCTTGCCTTTGCATTTTATTAAAACATTGGCACAGCTGAAAGAACACAAAAACACACTGACTCCACACACAAGGGACCACAGTTAAGATTTAAGTCCAGTACACCCATAATATAGTAACGCCTAGTGACAATTAAACTACAGGGGCAGAGGAGTGGGTGGAAACAACAGGTGAGTGAGATTAAGGGACTGAGAAAAACAAAAGGACAGGGACTGCAATATGACACAAAAGGTAAGCAACACAATAAAACTGACAGAATACCACATCTAAATGTGTTTATTTTTGCTGGTGTGTTAAAGGTATGATTTTGGTGGGTCTAAATGAGCTGGGTGCAGACAAATTCAGGTTAATAAAATTATTATTTTCAGGCTAATAATGAGATATGATAGGAAGACTGACAACAGAGAAATGTTGTAGACATTTTATAAGAGACTAGAATATAAGATATGATTGATGGTAAGATTTTATATCACAAGTTAATATTACACTGCATTCAACCTGTGCATAAACACACACACATAAAAACACACACACAGACGTGAGGTGACTTCATTTTCAGTGCGAGGTAATCGAGTGCCAGTCACAAAGTGCAATTGTCACCCTACATTTTAAGGGATATTTTACACTGTTGTTCCTCCATATTCTTCAGTTCTTGTAATTACATATAAATAAACTTTCTCTTGTTGACAGTTCCCTCCACCTTATATTCAGTCAATGAAATCAAAGAACATCAAATTTCACCTGGTCGGACTTCTTCAGCTTTTACTACCCTCTACTTTTCATCAGGAAAATGTCAGCCCAGTGTTTTCTGCACTCAATTAACCTCCTCCTCCTCCTCTTTGAACTGCAGTCTGCCGGTCACATTGCATGCAAAAACACTGGAAACCCTAACAGAATATTTATTGAAAATACCGTGCGATGCCAGCATTTGCAGAAATGTCACGTGTGTTACCTGGTGAAATCTGAATAAAATGATGGACTGGATGAAAGTGTCATAAAAGTGTCATATAAGGTAGGTGGAATGTAGTCTTACAGAATGTGCTATAAATGTAACACTGTAATATAATCTGGACAGTTGTTCAAAAGAGAAAATATTTGGAAAAAAATACTGTTTCAAGGGGTTAGCAGAGGCAGGTAACCTAAACAAAAAGCCACACAACTGTAATTTATTATAAAAGCCCAGCGATACCAGGAAGTGGAACATTAAAATTCATCCTCACGTTTTCCCCATTCATTTCTATTGACGTTGGTCACTGGGCCAATATCATCAACCTGCAGTGCCGGAAAGCCCCCGCAGATCTACTTGCACGTGTGAATAAAAGATCACACAGTTTTAGATGTATGCGTGGGTTCTTTTAATTCTCTAAAGTAGCCACCATCAATGAATGTCACACTATGCTCTCAAATGCCCCGGGAAATAGCTGCAACAGGAATTCGTGAATTTTCTAAATGGTAATGATGGAGGTAAATATTTTATTCATTCACTACTGTACCTGGTTGAAAAACCTTTTAACTTTAAAACTTTTTTTAACTTACTTTTTAAGGCTAACAAGCCCCGCAAAGTCGTGTTCACACAAAAAGTGAGGCTAAGTTTTGCTTCGTATCATTCACAAGTTTATCTGTGGTATCATTTGTGTTAATTCTTTAATTCACCTCAATAGCAAGAATACTTTAGTGTGCGTTGGCCATAAGCTAACAAGCAGCAGCAGGCATCAAGGGTCTCTGTGTTCAGTGTATCCTCTAGTCCAGGGGTTTACAACCTTGACCATCAAAAGCCACATTTTTACTTCCTCTTCCACTAAATAAAATTTGTCTGGAGCATTTTAACAAATGCAGTGTGGTTGTCCTGAAAATGTCTTTCAACACTACATTTTTTGTTGTTTGGTAATTTCTCTCCATATATCAAGCATACAGATAAGCCAGCATCGTCGGCAGTGAAAGCAAATGATTCCGTCCACGCAGAATTAAAGTCTCACTGAGACTTTTCTTCCAGGATTAGCTCATCAAGGGCATTGATCAGAAACTTAAGATTAGCCACCTGCAGGAAAAAAAAGGCACCAGGCAGTAGTTGTTGTAGATGTGATCCACATTTTAGATGACAAAAACATTTTAGTGTCACATTATGACATCAAGATAAGAGGTGTTCCCTTTGAAAGACTGTCTACAGCACAACATAAAAGCAAATAAAATACAATAAAAATGATCATTATTTCCTTTTGTTTTCATCATCATTATTATTATTATTATTCTTGACAAAGATAGAAACGGCAAAGGGGCTGTCAAAGGTAGCTCCAGGGGTTGCCGACATCTGCTATAGCCTAACTAAACTCAGCACTCTTCAGGGACTCCAGTTCTTTTTGTTATCCTCCAGTGTCTTTTTGTCCCTATTTTCTCCCTGTATGTTTATGAGTGTACAGTTCATTTCCCCTTTAAAGGGGATTTCAGCACTTCCACGGATCGCTGCTGCAGAGGTTGAGAAATGAGACAAGATAAATCCACTTTTTAATCCCAAAAGGTTAAAAACTTTCCTTTCACCAGTTAACACCTTGTGATCAATGCCAGAGCAGAATCCGGTGACCTCAGGTGTTTATTCCACCAGAGGCCCTGGGATCCACCCATGGCTTTCTCCAGCTTAAAGCAGCTGTCTTTCAGTCCATTAGTACAATTACTTTTGCAGCAATCCCGATTATTTTTCCAATATATTCAGGAAAAAAACACTTTCGGAGTCAGCTTTTGGCACTTCAGCCTTAGCTTTTGGAATTTTACATGCAGCCACAGTACACATTTTGAATCTGTTCCATGTCCCATTAGTTAGCTTTGAAGTTGCATTTGTATGCCCTAGCTTCTGGAAATTGTTTCTGGAATTTCTTGAATAGGTCTCTGATAAATGTGACTCTACCTTACTGTGTACATGGGTGCTGAGAAAGTGCACGTTTGCAAAGAAAATCCAAACTCAAAAAATAGGATATTGCCTGAATGAATATCATCATTGCAGTTTCATCCATCCATCCATCTTCTTCTGCTTATCCGGAACCGGGTTGTGGGGGCAGCAGCTTAAGCAGGGATGCCCAGACTTCCCTCTCCCCAGACACTTCCTCCAGCTCTTCCAGGTGGACTCCAAGGCGTTCCCAGGCCAGCCAGGATGTCCTGGGTCTTCCTCAGGGCCTCCTCCCGGTGGGGCATGCCCAGAACACCTCCCCAGGGAGGCGTCAAGGGAGCTTCCAAAATGGATGGAATGTAGACTGACTGTTAAACTGAGACCTTCACCTTACGGCTCAGCTCCCTCTTTACCATGACGGACTGATAAACACAACCGCATTACTGCTGTTGCTGCACCGATCTGCCTGTCAATCTCACACTCCCATCTTCCCTCACTCGTGAACAAGACCCCGAGATACTTAAACTCCCCCACTTGAGGCAGGAACTCTCCTCCAACCTGGAGGGGGCAGACCACCTTTCCTCTGCAGTTTAGCTTGATAAATGATCTAATCTATAGAAATCCTCGTGGCCAACCCCTGCTAGCCATCTTGCTACTCACTGAAGAGAAGATGCCCAACACTGTATTTTAATTTATTTCATATTATATTATATGTTATTAAATATATTTATTCGATTTATTTGATACATGGTTACATTTCTCCCACTTTGAGCACTGGTATGATCCACTCTGAAAGCCTTATAGCTCCAAACTATGTAAGCTGTTAGCCATGCTAGTTAGCATGTGCTCTGTTTGTCAGATGTGAGCATCAAAGTGCCTCATAGCTTTCTCTCCTGAATTGTCCTCCATATACTTCAAAACACTCTCTTTGAACTGGAATTGGAATTGGAATTGAAATTGGAATGGGAAGTACAATGCTGCTCAAGTTCACTCTTCACTCTCACTCTAATTCAAGTATAGCTACTGCCATCTATTGGGACATTACTACAAACTATAACACACACAGTAACACACACACCCATGCAGTGTGACTGAAATGGGATGACAGTACGTCAATGATTAATCCAGAAAAACAAAGTGTTGAAAAAAGCGTGATTATATTGTAGAATTTGTTAAATTAAAGTGGTAGAAAAATACATTATACTTCAATGATCATTACATGACAGCAGCCAGGAGTTCATTCTCCATGATCTGTGTTTGGGGAGCAGCCTTTTGTTGTTTGTGTCTCACATTATCAACATTTACTTTGAATTGATTAGTGTTTTATTTGAGGAAACATTGTATTAGCTTTGAGAGATATCCCATTAATTGATACACAACATATTTGCCTTAGACACCAGTGTGTTTGCTTAGCTATTATCTGCTATCTGTTCTTTTCTTGAGCCAGCGTCAGCCAGAAACAAGGTAATGCCTGCAAACGATAATGATGTCCTGGTTTAACAAGGTCTGGGCAAAGAAGCACCCAAACATTGTTTTATAGTCCACTTTTAATGGCCGGTTGTCTGCGCACAATCTCGTGGATGGACACAAAAGTGCACGTACACGGATACTGCCACCTCCCAAGTGGCTGTGAGAAGGATGATAATGATTCCTGTGGTGGTTGTTTTCCACATGGGTTGAAGAGATTCAGACCTCATGCAGAGTTGTTTAGTATGCACACAGAGCACGGGGTAAGACTGACTTAGGTTGTCTTTTTAAACACGTCACTGTCATCGCGCTGTAAAACAGTCTAAAAATCTTCCATGATGAAAACTTACCAAAGTTGACTCATTTAAAATGATTGGTTGCATTAGCAGGAGAAGCAACAGCTCTCAAAGCTGTTTTATTTCCTCCTGCGGCAGGTTTACCTCCTTATTGGCAGATAAACTTTATTATAGTTTTTATTGTTGTAACACATGAGGGTAAAAAGGTATAATAAGGGTAAAAATTATATACTTCATTTGAACTTAACTAATGCAAAATTCGTGATTTATTGCATGAATTATTGCAAGATGTATAATGAATTCTTGTTGCTCACTATTAACAAGTGACCATGCTGCTGTGTAACATTTGTTCACACTTAATAGCTTACGTATATAATTTGTGCCCTTATTATAACGTGTTATTCAATATTCATTTTTGTACACAAAGTGCACTCATTGTGAAAACAAGCAAGTTAATATCCAGCCACCATCAGTAGAAATAGAGTTCCAAATGTAAGTATTATCGTTTAGTAGCCTAGATCAACTTATAATAGCTTTAACCTTTAACTTTAAGTGACCGTATTAAGCTATGTTCAAAATAGATGAATGAAGACACAGGACATTAGGAAAGTTAAATTTACAAAAGGAAACTGTAATGAATTTAACTTAAAGAGAACTGAAGCAGGCAGGGGAACACTGAGAACTGAAAATGGCTGGAAACCCAAGAATAAAAGACCAAGTCCAAACAAAGAATAATCCAAACTGGGAACATCCAAAAACAACAAGAAATGAGTCCAAAAAAGGGAAACTAAAGAAAAGCAGCAACACGAGGCAAACACAAAGCGCAGGATGATGAAAATGACACAAGAAGACACAGGTACCACAAAACACATAGATGAACTGACAAACTGAGGAGGGGGCACAAAGACTACATACACCTGGGGGGGGGGGACAAGTGAAACACAGGTGAAACTTATGAAGAGAGTACAGAGAGAGACAAAGACAGGAAAAGTAAAGGAAAACAGGACACAAGGGGAGAAAACTGCACAATCAAACTAACCACTCCAAACCATGACAGGTGTTTTCATGTTGGTGTGTGTGTGCGCACATGCTGATGCACTTTGAGATCATTCAGTCTGTCCTCTAAAGAGAGACTGAGACAAGAGAGAAGGGAAAGAGAAGGGTGAGACGGGTCAAGGATGGGCTGCAAAGCTTCTGAATCACCAACACACTTCTTGATTTTGGAGACTTTGCTTGATGCAAATGACAGTAAGTGAGAGGTGGTATTAAATCGGCAACGAGGAAAAGATCTACATCATCCTCCCTCTTAGTTTACTGTAAACCTCAGCTCAGGGATTTAAAAGAGAATTTGTTGCTAGAGTAAAAAATATTTGGTGAAGAACCTACAGATGGAGAGCCAGCACTTAAAGTGTTAGTAGTTAAACATGCTGCTAGATGGAATGAAATGAGGTTTTAAAATCTAACACATATTTGATTTACTTATGTTATTTAAGGATTTGCTAATTTTCTTAAATTCTGATGAATTGCCAGGGGTATTTGTAAGCATGAACAAGTACAAGTCAAATTTGACTTTTCTAATCTATTTCAGACGTTTATGTTGTTGTTTCCTGAATTTCTGCTAGTCAGTCAGATGATTGGTCGTTTTTGGCCTTTTTCCAACATGAGTCTGTGAGTCTGAGCCCATCTGTGCCTGGCCTACTTCAAACCAGTGAGAGTGACATAAACTAAACATTTCATTGCTTTTAATGACCAAAACTCATAAGATAAAACACTTCAGTGAAATCCTTAAGGGAAATGCTACCACATGATGTACTTAACATACATGTTTATTCTTGGTAATTCTAAGAAACTGTTTTAAAATAATAACGAAAATGATTCATTAGAGAAAGACAGACAAAACTCCATCAGAAGATACACATTTTTATGGCATCAGACCATGTTCAAAATGCAGTGTGAGTAGTCACACTGTGGCTTATTGGTGAGGATTAGAATGTGGGTTGTTCAAACATCACTGTTTGACAACGTATTACTACTCCATGTCTAATGAAAGCAAAGTGTCATGTAGCACTGTTTTTCTCCATCCAGATGGCTGTGTAGACAAATGAGACCCTTTGCAGCTGACACTTATGAGATATGAAGCCATGCAACAGCACCAGGATCCAAGCGCTGTTCCCTCATGATGTCCCCCAGATGACAAAGCCTTCACTCACACACACACACACACACACACACAGTGGCTTTAGTCAGTAGATGTAAACAAACTCTAATGGGGCATATTGCGAATATACAGCTCCTTCGTCCCTCAATAAAGTTGCTAAACTTAAGACGTTCCTTCTTGAACGTTCCAGTACGCGCACACAAGTTGCACAGACCCTGCTCCAAAGGCAAAGCATTGCCTATGATCCCTTTTCAGTGTGTTCATACAGAAGTTCCCATCATTGTATCAGACTTCCTGTATATAAACACAATGTACCTAACTTTTATCTCCCAGCTCTTTGGATCAATTTACTATACAACACATTCCTACTGCCGCAAAGACACTATACATTATACATTGCCATGGGAGATTTGGCAGCAGTGTTATTATTAGATTCATTAATTCACTGATCACTGTTTCTGCCTGGCTGTGGTTCATTAAACTGAGCTGTCACAGAGAAAAATGCACCATGGTTCAAGTTCCTGCTCTTACAAAGGGAGCTGTGAGATACCGGCACAGGCTTGTGTCATCTCCAAGCCCCGGTCTGTTCTCTCGGTCTCTCACACGCCTCTGTCTCATTATCTGCGTCACACACATATGCCCACACATGTCCGTCTCAGCACTCTGAGCTATTTTGGTCCTGTTTTATTTTGGTGAGTGTGTATGTGTGTGTGTCAGCGGGGTCGGGGTACACATTTGTTAAGAATTCCTGCAACTCTCTCCTGCTTATTAAGTGTGAAAGGCACTGGTCCGCTGGCATTTAATCTCTTATTAAATACATATTACATGGGGTTATGTACTGCTCAATATTCCATGTCTGAATCCCTGTCTGTCAAGGCTGACTGCAATGTTCATCCTAACAAGCACAAAAATATATTAAGCCGCTGTAAAAATCAATCTCCTGGAAAAAAGTCGTGTAAAGAGAACCAGAAAGACATTTAGCTCCCGATTTCACAAAATGGCCCTGTATAGTATCAAATTTTAGTTTTCCACGCATCTGATCAACATCAAAATGCTCCCTCGGTGCTCACTGAAAGGTTCAGCAGCTGCCTATTCTACTATCTTCCTATAAAATCTCAGTGAGACACCAAAATGATTCAGTGGTAATTTTATAGAGAACGACAAGCCAAGTCTTCCGATCCAGTGCGCCTAATGAAGATGTCAGACGCCATCAGGAAGCAGAAACAGAGAGGAATTAAGAGAGAGAGACAAAATAAGTTCATGAATAAAGACCCAAATGCATTATACAGTGCTCACTAATATTATGAGCTTATCTTCCAAATAGCACAAAGGCTGTTCCTATTGGAATACTTCATAATGACAGAAACTGAACTGCTCTGCACACTGAGCCTCTATCTTCTTATAAAGACTAGTGATATGTTCTTTTTATGGCCTGCTGCCGCTGAATTTAGATACATAGTACATAAAATTATGGCTCTCAGGAGGCTTACTGGCAGAGGCCCTGTGGTTCGTCTGCCAAGGCATAAGTGTAGTCAAACAGATGCGTGTAGATATTAGCCTTGGGATGGTAAATGACTGAACAATGGTAAAGCGTGGAGTTGAGGAAAATTGAATTATTGCCATGGGAGTAAATCACTTTTTGCCTGAATGGTTTATTTGGTTTATTTAATAATCAATACAGACAAACTGGAAGCGTTCTTTATAGTTTAGTATAGTTTTGGCATGAGTACAGTGGGATCTGGAAGGACATACCTGTCTTTTCTAACATGGAAGAAGATCCACTCCTATTGCTCTTCTCATTTCTCATGTTATACATCTTTTCCTTGCCTCCTCTCCTCATGTCTTAGTCTGTCCCACCTAATGTGTGAGCAGAGGAGGGAAGGAAGAGGCTTGAGGAGATAGGAGTTGAGGAAACAGACATTTAATAAAATGAGACATGTCCATTACTTTGTTATAGCAAAAAATAACTGAGTTCTTAAATATTTACTGTAAACACAATTTATGAATGCAAAAGGAACAAGAGGAGTCCTGTTCCTGTTGTGGTTTGTATACCCCAGCTGTGTGTCACACCTCTGTTATGTCCCAGTGCCAAAAAGAACTCAAAGGATACATCTGTGCATCCCTCCATCCAGCTCCATCCAGCTCCATCCAGCTCTATCCGGCTCCATCCAGCTCCATCCGGCTCCATCCAGCTCCATCCGGCTCCATCCGGCTCCATCCAGCTCCCATCCGGCCTCCATCTGGCCTCCATCCGAACCTCTTCTCTGTCTTCGCTCCTCTCTCCTCGAGATGCATTTTATGAATTGAGACGTCATTCAAGATGGCCCGCTGAGATCAGTTTCCACATCACGGGCTGGAAGACGGAGGAGAGAGGAGACGAAGCACAAAATAGAAAAAGGAGATGAGTCCACAGACTTCAACATCAAAGTCTGACAAAGCAGCTGTCTGATGTAGTGTATAGCCTGTTGTCACAGTTAAGGCTGAGGGTCAAATGTTACCCTGTGCAATCGGGACTAACAAGAATTCACACTGAGTTAGACAGCAGCTGTAGCATGAGTCATGCGTATGCGTGCGCACACACACACACACACACACACACACACAAACAAGACTTGAAAGAGCATTTTACAGTTTCAAACAGTCATCCAGCATTAAACAACTTCAAACTAGTTTAACTTTGCTTGTTAATAACAAATGTCAAAATAAGACGTGACAATTTGTGAGAACTAACTAAAAATGAAACACTATTGTGCTTCCATGACCAATACAAAGCAAGTGTCGAAAAAGCCGTTATTTGGCTGCTTTTTTAATCAGCAAGACTGACCAGTTACAAAATTAAAAAAAAAAAAAAAGATGGTAGTGGCTCTATAACGAAGCAAGACCAAGACACAGTCACGCATCTGCTTTCTACTGACACACTGCAACTGAGTCAGTGTTCAGATCAGCACCAATTAAATTCGCTGTGAAACAATACTGGCCTCGTACATTTTGCAACTTGGCACCCAGTGTCAAAGTGAGATTCACTTGTACAGCGCTGTTGTACTGAGGTGGATGGCAGCATCTCTGAGCAGGATTCTTATATTTTATGGAGAAATTATTTACTGGTTTTCCCCCTGATGTCTTCAGACTGCTCTCTGTGATTAATGCAGTTTCCTGATGGACAGATCGCTATACTCGTTGCTGAATTAACTGCCAATTGCTGTTAAGTATAGCTGCTTTTGGCTCATTCAGCCATGCAGCAAAGGACCTATTAATTGGCTCTCTGCACCGCCCCACTTCCAGTCACATCACCATTCCACGTCCTGGGCCTGAAAACCTCTTCCTCTAGGTGGTCCAAAGCTCCTGTGCTAGTAAACCCCAGCATTCCCCCCTGTGTTCCGAGCTCCCAGTAATCAGTGATGCCAATCTCCCAGAAACATGTTTATTATTTTTTAACATTTATATTTTTGTGTCTTTTCTGGTCCGATAAACAGTAAAATTGATCAGTCCCATCAAAATCCATTGTCCCATATGGCTACTTTCCAAGCTAGTACAGCTGTCATATTTCCCCAGACCTGGGTGAGTGTGCAGGTGGGCGATCCTGGAGATCATCACCCAGGATTATAAAATTATCATTTAAAACCATTTTTCTCTACACCACCAAACTGCTTGAATTAAGTCAATAATAGCCACCAGTACTAGTCTAGATTAGTTCCACTGAGCATGTAATTAAAACAAAGAGTGCATCAAGAGTAGTTCTATATTCTGTAATGACATTATGCAGCCTATCCTGGCAGGTTTCAGGCTGTTAAATTAAGGTGAAGGTCAAACAATTAATGATAATGAAATAGCCTGACAAAACCACATTATATAGTTTGGATAATTAAACCTGGTGGAACAATGTCAAACCTGAGTGTTGCTATTCTTAATACTTACAGTCCATCTTTACAGTCTAACAACTGCCACAAAGTAGAAACGATCTGAATGAATTAATTTGCCCTACAACAACTCTTAAATTCCAGTCCCACCTGTTTATTTTACAGACAGGTGGTAGCTATTGTAGCTACTCAGTGGCACCACTCGTTGGTTTAGTGGTAATGTTATGCAAAAATGACTGACCAACTTCAAAAGCAGATCATTTTAACTTACATTATCTCAAATCATTGACTTTTGAAACTCCATTTGTTTTCCTTAACATGTTCCTCCAAACATTTCACAATAAAAACCTTCAGGAATGAGAGGTGTGTGAATAAAACACTACAGGGCTTTTCATTTCAAATGAATACAGGAAGCTCAACACGAGCTTGTATTAACAGTGTGATGCAATAACTTTAAGTGGATCAGAACAGGGCTTTGTTCTGAAATATAACCAAATATACTTAATGAAATGATTGAATTTAAAATAAAGTCCTATTATTATAATAGCGATGTTGAATAAAGAACTGACTCTTTGATTCAGGTCCTTCTCACTGCATTATCTCGTCTGATGAGAGAGCTAATGTTATGCTGTTAAGCAGGAAAAGTTAGCCAACAAATAACTTACAGATCAGTTTAATGTTTTGACAACAGTACAGTTCTACTTCAGTTTCAAGTCTGGCTGGACTCAGTGGATCTTTTCCTATGTTCTTCTTACAATGTTGCTCACATGTTTTGTTTGGTGTTTTTTTATATATATATATGTTTTGTATGATCATTGTTGGAGAGAGCCTGAGAACAAAGAATTTCACTGCTAGCAACTGCCTCAATGTAATGATTGTGCACACGAGAAATGAAGATTTTAAGCATTTTACAATATTGTTGTCCATTTGCTCCAGTATTTTGCTTTCAGACTCGGCTGGACTTTCTCGGCAATCAGAAAAAGATAGCAATTAGCTGATGAACACAGTGGACATTTCTTTTTCCAGGAGTTGGTGGATGCCACAGAGATAAGAGCAAAACAAAACCACTAATTGGACTTGAATTTGCAATGTAGCGAAAAACATGACCGCAAATTAAAGGTGAGGCTGCTCCATTTCAGCTGGATTAAATAAATAAATAAAAACTGACCACACAGCAAGAAGTTTGCCAACGGAAACAGCAACATCATGAGGTGATGGAAGGTCACTGTTGCGCTGCAAGAAATCAGTTATTGCTGCTGTCACTTGGAAGATGTTGGACAGTAAAAAGCAAAATCCAGACATCACCCAAACAGTAAAGAGCAACACTCCGCCTAGAAAAAACTGCACTAAAAACGTTTGATCTTTTCAAAGATGTGGTCCCTTTGGTGTCCTTTGCTATAAAAAACATCACAGAGCAGAGGAGCTGGTAAACACAGGCAACGGCAAACCTTTTAGGGATTTTAGAGTTTTAAACTTCAAACAGCCCTTCAAACACAAGGTCTGTGTTAAGGTGAGCTTCCAGTCCAGTGAATTCAAAGAATAGCTGCAACTGAATCTGTTTAGATGAGTTTGAACTGAAGGCCTCCAGCCCTTACTCAGAAATCGCTCTAATCACTCAGTAAACTCACCAGGGCTGATGCCACAGTCTTGTTGCATCTTTGGGATTTGCAGATGACATCATCTCCACTGTCTGTCTCTCGACTGTTCATCATAAAAACAGACTGGATGTGTTATTCTTGTAGAAACACCAAATGAGGGAGCGTGTGTTATTTCTGCGGAGGAAGATGATGGGTTTTCAGACCGTAATCAGTCAATCAATCCAGATAGGCGCTGTCCGTGAGGTGTAACACCTGTCCGTTAGCAGTTCCAACCTGGTCTGCATCAATTCCATCACTGGTCCTAATAGAGACTGAAGGGAACAAAGGAAGTGGAGGCCTGGACAAGAAGACGACCATGAAGAGAAAGAAGATGTAAAGTGTCATGGTGTGTAGCTGAGCAGGACAGGGTTGCATGTGGTGAGACAGACAGACTTGAACAGATAGACTAACAGTTACTTCCCGCCATACCCTGGGGCTTTCCAGTTTGTTTGGCTGAGGACGAAGCTTTCTGAAGGTGTATTTTATGGACTTTCTCTGTCCCTGCTGTCACCCTTTGTAGTTCAATTCATAAAATCAATAATAATCTTTTTTTTTTTTTTTTTGTCTGCAATGCCGTTTCCATTTTCTAAAAAGGATAGCCAATGATGGTAAAAAGAAAGAGGGTGGAGAGGGTAAAAGAGTTGGTGGAGGACCAGAACCTTGAATAAAGATTATAATAAAGACAGCCACTTATGTCTTAAGTCTTTGTGACTTTTTCAAGTAAACAAAGTGGAGAGCAACAACATCAAGGACATCCTGAGTTGTAACAACTTCACTGCTTAGTCTTATTGCTAACTGAATCCTTGTTGAGTGTTGTGTCACTGGAATACTGTTTATTGCAGTTCTGAGCTGCACAGGAGAGACATTTTTTTTGCTTTCTGTTGAAGAATAATGACTTATTTAAATTGCTGTATGCTATGCGGGCGGCACGGTGGTGCAGTGGTTAGCACTGTCGCCTCATAGCAAGAGGGTTCCAGGTTCGAATCCCGGTCTGGGCCCTTCTATGTGGAGTTTGCATGTTCTCCCTGTGCCTGCGTGGGTTTTCTCCGGGTACTGCGGCTTCCTCCCACAATACCAAAAACATGCACATTAGGTTAATTGGCTACTCTAAATTGCCCCTAGGTGTGAGTGTGAGAGTGTGTGGTTGTCTGTCTTTGTGTGTTGGCCCTGCGATTGACTGGCGACCAGTCCAGGGTGAACCCCGCCTCTCGCCAGTAGTCAGCTGGGATAGGCTCCAGCTCCCCCGCGACCCTGATGGATAAGCGGTATAGAAAATGGATGGATGGATGTATGCTATGCAGAAATAGCAATGAAGTCAAACTTAATGCTGAAGGTCCAAGGTGTTTGATGTAGAATTGTAGACAAATGCACTTAAATTGTGCCAAAATCAGTCAAGTTCAAGACAAAACCCTAAATTTGTGGACTGAATCTAAACGGGGTTCAACAAATAATGAGTCCAGCACAGAATAAAGCTAAGTTTTAACTCTGTTACACACAATGTTATAAACTTACTGCTCCTGAGATTGGCTGATGTACATTTATTTACAGTTGTTGTTCATTCGCCTGATATCAAACAGAATAGTCTTGTTACACATTCTCCATATCTGCTCTGAAGTGGGTGAGCTAGTGAGCAGCACCTTTCGCATTGGAGCCAGTGTTAATATAACAGTATTTATCAATGCACCTTTGAAAACCAAAATGCCAGATTCAGGCCAAGAATATTGTATTTAAATGTTACATGCTGTCCCCATCTGAACCACCAGGACGCCCCAGTGGGTGGCTTTTTTTTTCTTTGCATCATCAGTCATTGTATTTTGTTTGAAGACCCCCTTTTGTGCTGCACGTCAATGAGGCAGAAAGTGAATTAAAAGTTTCACAGTAATGGCCTTGGTGAAGAATTGTATGGCTAATTTTCCAAAGAGCTGCAATCACAAACATTGATTATCTGAGGACCAGCACATGTAAGTGTCAATGTGGGCCTTACATTTGATAGCAAAAGGATCTCTCTCTCTCTCTCTCTGTCTCTCTCTGTCTCTCTCTCTCTCTCTGTCTCTCTCTCTCTCTCTCTGTCTCTCTCTCTCTCTCTGTCTCTCTCTCTCTCTCTCTCTCTGTCTCTGTCTTTCTTTCTCCATTAGCAACTGATGGAGCCCAGAGACACGACAACCTAAAAACACAAAAATACTGTCGGGTCCCAATCCCATTCCTCCATTGTGCACTGAATCCATTTTTGTGTTCTCTATTTGCCCCTAGCGTTGTCTGTTTTTCCTCTGCCGCTCCCTTCCAACATACAACAGACACACACACATACACATTTGTTAACATGTAAGAACACGAGGAACTGAACCTCCACTGTATAGATTGCAATTATTACGCCATTTCTCTTGAATTTCCCTCGGGATCAGTATCTAGTATCTATCTGTCTATCTAAACATCTGTCACCTTGCAAACTTTTTTCCACCTCCCAAAGACATCATTTGCCATTGGATAATCTGACAATTGAGATCCACTCATTCACTCATTTCGCTAGACCAGTGGCATTCACTGTGTCTTGTTCATGCACCATTCTCATCAGGACGATCACGACAGCCTCCATATTGTACACTTTGGAGCTGTGAAGGCAGCAGCAGTCACCCTCGTGAACATTTTGACATGTACTTGAGATGATTGAAATCATCATTAAATCATATGATATGAAGACCCCAAAGGAAGAATATTATGCATGCTCCAGATAACTCTCCAAAATTGTGCAAGGACATAAGTAACGTGATTACAAGGCAATTAGACACCAATCTGTGAGCTGAAGAGGCAGTACTTGCCTAGAGTGGCAGTTAATGTGTGTGCCTCTGTGTGCCCTATTTGCATGTGTTAATTGCCTATATTATTTTGCTCCTGTCTACCTGGCAATCTCTGAAATCTCCCAACCCCACTACCAACACACACACACACAGAAAGAGAGAGAGAGAGAGAGAGAGAGAGAGAGAGAAACCCTCTTAGACTTCTGCCTTAAGGCATAGTGCGTTGAACTTGAGTCTACATTTAGAAAAATCGGGAGGGGTACAGCAGTTACATAATGACTCAAAAAACTTACTGATTGGTCAAAGTAAGGTAACAAGTGGAATGTGCCAGACAAAACAAGCTGGTTCTTCTTCAGTGAGGAGCCTGAATGTGCTCTGCAGTATTAGTCACCATAATGATGCATCACACAACTGCTTAGGTGCAAATTTTGGTATACGGTAATAGCCTGTTCTCATTGCTACTGTGTCAAATAAGGCAGTCTGGTCAGTGGCCCTTTGCTTCAAAGCATGATGCTCTCGGAAGCTTTCAAGCATCATTTCTGAAGGCGCCTGTCTAGGAGAATAAAGAGTGAGGCCGGGGAGGTTGGACCAGGGTTTGTGTCCCATGCATAACCAAATGTTTCTGTCCAACAGTCCAAAAGTCTTAAAATGTACTAATATTTGAAATGTTTGTCAGCACGCTTTATTTCAAAAGTTTGATCAGATGTGGCATATGTATTATTGCTAACTTAACAGCAGAGTCCTGCAAGGGTGAGTAATATGTATTATGACTGATTTATGAGAATTTCTAACATCCACAAATTCTTGTAATTTAAATTATCTCTTAGGCCCAAAGAAAATATGGACATAAATACATACATACATGCATATTACAATCACTCTGAGGGAGAGGGGATAGGTTACATGGAAATTCATCTGACAGTTGTTGAGATATTTCTCAGAACTCAAAATCAAAATGTGATCACCAAAATCAGAGGACTGTACCCTCAGGTAGTCAGAATGTTCATACAGAACTTCATAGTATTCAATTCAGTAGCAGCTGAGATGTCTGAAAAGACCAAATGCGACTGATCAAAGCTATTGCCATCTCCAGAACCAAGGTGCTAGCAAGTAACTAAGTGAATTAGTCAGCAAGTCCCTGATACGTCTATGTAAAGTCTTTTGTCAGCCGCACAGGATATACTAAATGTTCAATAATTAAATCATAAACAGCTAAAATCTATTGACACGCACACATTAGTGTTAAAGTGAATGGCCTCAGTTAGCAGGTGTTATTTATGGCACACAGCGTTTGACCCATTGCATTTAAATGTGTCAGTTGTAATAGGTTGGCCTTTCCTTCAGCAGTTCCAATTATCCACCTTGTCATTACTGTGAGCGCTCATGTGTTGAAGCATGTGCAAATGATCACAGCCAGAAGTTCCTAGATCCAGAACCTGAGAAAAAAGGTTCCGAGGAGTAAAATGCCAACTATTTCAGCTCCTAGAGAAGCTCTATAGCCGAGAGGGAATTGTTGTGCATCTGTTTAACCCTGAAAGTATTTCATCACAGGTATGTTCTTTCAGACTGTGAGTTGCTGTGTTCATCAAATGACTGGGTGTCTTCAAAACAGAATTTACCACAATTTGCTTTTCTCATACACAGTACAGGCCTTATTAGATGAGGACAACAATCAAACTTCTCTCTGACTTATCTATTTGTAAAACACTTCTTTAAATGTCTGTAAGCAAGTGAGGATGGTGATGTGATCTACCGTTGATTCACTTAGAAGGACTGAACAATTCTATGAGCACACACCTGCAAAAATAATTTGAGAAGTGGCGCCACTGAATTTATCCACCGTGTTAATTATAGCCCTATGGTGGGGACCAATGAACAAGCTCTACTCTTGCATTCTGAGCATTCAATGTAGTAAAACATGGCCTCAGTCAGGGTTTCTGTCTAAATTCATCAATGCTGGGCCTAAGCTTTGGGATTTATGGAAAAATTAATTTTGTAAATGGTAGTTATAAACATGATGGCCAATGAAAAAGACAAAATTCTGGCGCAAGGTCAGTGCAACACATGCTTCAGTTATCTTGCAATTCAACTTCACAAAAGGCATAAGTTAAGTTATAAATTACTTTATTTGTGATATGAACGTGAAGTATATTCTGAACTTTATATATACATTATCATCCAGAGATGATAGTGAATGCACACTGCAGCATTAAAAAACTTAAACCAACTCTGGTGAATCTGAGCTCAGATTGTTGATGGCCAAATTAATTGAATTCTACCACCAATAATTGACTACTTTCAGCTGAGGTCAAAAGATAGTTCTGCTTGGTACTAAGCCTTGTAAATAGTAAGAGTAAGCTACTTGCTAGCTTGTGAGCATTGTTATGACCAAAGCAAGAGGTGTTGTCACTGTTAAGGAAAGTGACTTTCACCCCTGACTTTACATATTCACCCCCAACAGCCAAAGTACAGGTATTAGCTGTGGCTAGCTGAAATACCTCTAGTTTAGTTGTTGTTGACATGCTACTCAAGCCCTTTCTCCTACTAACATAAAACCCTGTTCCATCATCGAGTTCAGTCCTGTAACGGAGTCTGCTGAGTCCACTGAAGAAAAACATAATTCCAGCATCTAGTGTTTCGACCTTTATAGTGAACATAAAGCATTCTTGGGCTCTCTATGAGCACCAGAGTAACAGAAAGTTATAAACTGCAGAGTGAAATGTGAAGGACTTTCACCAGGCAAAAGGAATCTTAAGAAAAGCAGCAGTTAAGTTCCTTTATGTGAGTTGTAGATTCCAGTATTTTTCAATTCAATGCAGTTTATTTATATAGCGCCAATTCACAACAAAAGTTATCTCATGACACTTTCCAATTAGAGCAGGTCTTTAATTAAGCTTTAATACAGAGAACCCAACATTCCCCCAACATTTTCGGAGCTTGAGCCACACTGTGGAATAAAGGTTATGGCACCACAGCTTGTGGTGCTTCACTTTCGAATATTCTCCTTTAATCAATCTCTTTCTATGAGTCTCTCAGGGGTACTAAATACTAACTGCAGTACATGCTTAAGAAACACCAATATGCTACAGAGATAGAGACAACACAGAATTTACACAGGCAAAAAAATAAATAAATAAATAAAAACCAGAACAACAAGAAATGTAAAAACAAAGTCAAATATAAGTCAACACAGGAAGAAAAAAGAAAGAAAGAAATGTATTTGCCCTCAGGCTAACAGCCAGCTGTATTTGCCTTATTTACTGCACTTCCCCTTGACTGAGCCTCTAAATAAAGTAAGGTCATCCATTGCATCATGCTTTCATTTGCATGGATTTTGTAGCTCAGTATTCCTTCTTCTCTTGCAGTGTCTGCAGCCGCCTTATTTGCAGGCACATTTGTAGATAGATTCTCCCCCCTTTTGTTCTCTCCACTTGGTGCAGCATCCACCTTTCCATCCACTTTCACCGCTGCTTTATTTATTATCCATCCTCAGTGGGGAGCAAGTGTGACTGCCTTCTGCAGATACAATGACACCCATGTATAATTTATGGAGAGAGGGCGTATAACGGCAGTAAGATGTTATACCGGCCTATGTTATGCACTCAAAGCCTGGGAGGGTGGTGACACCACTTTAACTGTCACACTGTCGCTATGACAGCCAGGTGCTCAGTTCAATTCAAAACTCCTGTTTTTCCATGTCATTTCATGGATAGATAGATTTATCTGACTGTCATAAAATGCAAATTATACTGCTTTACCTGAAGATGGTTATCACATACTTCCCAGGGTTAAATCACACAGTTAAATCCACAGGGTTATTTCCATGGTGATCCTCAAGGGGCTTGCAAGATGCCAAGCTTGTCTCTTGGAAACAGGCAGTCTGCTTACTTACACATTTGGTGTAAGTAATTAAGAATAGACATGTAGATTTATTAAAAGCATCTTTCAGAAAACTTCACCTGTGTGAAAAGATGTGAAGATAATGACAGTGAAAATGACTAATATTCGTATGACATACAGTATATTGTCATATGAATATTGTGTCATATATTGTATATTGTCTACCTGCTATCGCACAGCACAATTTTTCCCCATTTAAAGTGTAATTATTTGTGCTAAATGTTTACAGTATACCCTGACATGTACATATACCTAGAAGGGGGCAAGATGTGAATTTATTGAAAAAACAATCTGTGATTTATCCATTTATTTATTTTTTACTGTAGGTATTTTTTAAGAAGATGATGGATGGCATATTATTATATTGGTGTATTTAATCTTTCTGAATGCACATCCTTCCATTATCTTTGCATGCTTTGCACCCTCTATATCCTGTTTGCTGCTGTAACATTGTAATTTTCCAGCTATGGGACTAATAAAGGATTATCTTATCTTATCTTATCTTAATTAGTCCTGCAGCTTGATTGGCATCTAATGTAAATGCTCAATATTTGTGGGTGATTCGACCATTTCATTGCCAGGTTGTCAAATACCCATATTTTAAGTTGGTGGAGATTTGACAATCTGAGACTCAACTGATCAAAGCCATCAACAAAATTTTGAAATCAATACAAAATAAAATGGGCAGCCAGCATAAATCAACTAACACAGAAGTCCTGTTCTGTACTGATTCCTGTTCTTAAAATTCAGGTGGTATTATTCTGCATAGTTGAAAGACAATGAAATAATATCAGCTTAAAGTGCATTACAGGCAAGAAACATAAAGGTATAAATGATGCATACATAAATAAATAAAATTAAAAAAAGATCTGAGTTTAGAGATTCTTAACCTGAATTAAAACAGAGAATTTGCATCTCATATTTTAAGGTAAGGGAGCTATCATTGAAATCAATGTTTTTTGTGGGGAGGGGGGTTGCATGGATTTTGGATTAGATGCCTGAAATTTTTGATTTGCTGCCTGAAATAAGCTCCATGATATACCAGGAGGGTACACACCTTTTCCAGAGACATGAAACAAACACTGATGATGGAAACTCCTCTGCTCACCAGTCCGCCTTCAAAGCCTGATTGTGTTCATACTCGCACTGCTGAAAAGTATTTCAACTCAAACGTCCCAACTTTGAACTATGAGTCATTTCATAACTTTAAAAGTAATTTCAAACAATTAGAACTAGAATACAAAACTTGAAAAAAAATCACAGTTCATCACTTTCGTGTCCCTCAAAAACAGTTCCATGGAAGACATTGTAACATACTTGTGACCTGTTTGCAGCTCTCAGGGATGGCCATGTTCATATTACAATGGATATCCTGTGATTAAAAATTGGTACATTGTTCATTCAAATAATTACACTTGGTGTTCTTGGGACGATAACAGTGGCAGCAAGACTTCAATTAGGAGGAAAAGTTTGCAAAGAAAAGATCTAACCTTGAAAGCTTGCAAACCTGCTGTTTCCTCATGAATATAGACTCCAGTCCACTTTCTCTACAATCGGGCTTCCACACTACGACCTGTGTGGCATCTAATTGGCGAACTACATTAAAATGTATTTTCTTGTTGCATTTTGTTGTGAAGCACTGTGTAAGGCCCTACAAATATTATTATTATTATTATTATTATTATTATTATTATTATTATTATTATTATTATTATTATTATTATAATAATAATAATAATAATAATAATAATAATAATAATAATAAATCAATATTGCTAAATCAATTATTGTCAAGCTTCTGCATTGGCAATGCTGCACACATCACAACTCTGCGTGAAATTATCTCTAGCAATGTCCAAGGACATCAACCTGTTCTCAAACCCTTTCTCTGTTGGTGTGGGAGTGTATATTTATATATTTATATTTTATTAAGAAGTTATGTTTTATTATATATCCTTCCACTTAGGGTCTAATACAGCATAGCTAGTGTAGGGTATCTTGAGGTCATTAGTTGCTCTCACCCGAAAGACTATAGACCATAGCTTAGCCTGGTCAAAAACCTTTTCATACAAACTGTTGGATTAAGGTAATGTGAGACCCCATCCAATACTCCTGCAGTCTAACTAAAAGTTTATGGCAACCATGGAAACTCCCCAGTAAATGCTTCAGTCACCTTAAACTCATCTGATGGTTTATGAACCCCTTCCCCTTGGACCTCAGCGGCAGCTAGTTTAATGTTAACAGAATCTTACAGAATTGTTACAAAATCCACTAATCATCCAAAATAATTATAATAAATTATAAGTGGTTAGCACTGCCGCCTCATAGCAAGAGGGTTCCAGGTTCAAATCCCGGTCTGGGCCCTTCTATGTGGAGTTTGCATGTTCTCCCTGTGCCTGCGTGGGTTTTCTCCGGGTACTCCGGCTTCCTCCCACAACACCAAAAACATGCACATTAGGTTAATTGGCTACTCTAAATTGCCCCTAGGTGTGAGTGTGAGAGTGTGTGGTTGTTTGTCTTTGTGTGTCAGCCCTGTGATTGATTGGCGACCAGTCCAGGGTGAACCCCGCCTCTCGCCCGTAGTCAGCTGGGATAGGCTCCAGCTCCCCCGCGACCCTGACGGATAAAGCGGTATAGAAAATGGATGGATGGAAATAAATAATTACAATATAGTGTTCTTAATAAAAGAAGAAGAAACCATTCTTGAGTAGCCTGTTTGTTGTGCAAATTTACTTTGGGGAAAGACTTGAATTTGAGTGGACCAAATAACAAGAAACTGACCAGCACTAAGTGACCAAATGCAAAATTTCAGAAACAGCACCCTTGACAATATATTTATATTTTGTTAGCCTGCTATTAGAATAGAGAAAAGCTAAATGTAATTCATAATTTCACACACTGCTTGAGCTGAACATTAGAGTCTTCCTTTATTTCAATGACCTCATTTTGTGTGTGTGTGTGTGTGTTAGTTGTACTGTACCTGACCCCCTATTTTACTCAGCATGATACACCTACATGTCTCCATGCTGTGTAAATGATGTAGCACTTGACCAGCTAACTCTTAGCTGGTCAAGTTCAGTGTGGTGGGTTAACAGTAGTTGGTTGCAGGTATTCAGTGTGCTTCGCCTGCTGTACTGGGCTCCACCCAATGTACCTATAGAGTCCAGTAGAGGGCAGAGCCTGTGTGAGATAGGACAAAAGGTAACAATACTTTAACCCCTTGTTTTATAAACACAGGCGGAGCCTCTACCTACAGGCCCTCCCGCTTCTGCACTGCTTCCTGAAGAGGATTCAGGGTTTTTGGTGGCTGTTTTCACAGGTTTAAATATGGTTGTGTCCCTACATATTAAGTTAGGCTGTCCTGATTGTCTGGTTATGTTTAGCAAAATACATAATTGTAATAGGAGAAGAGAGATACCCAGTTTTTTTTTTTAGCAATTATCCCTTGTCCTTCACAAACAAGAGTACTACCACCCCCTCCTCTTTATTCTTCATTTTCATCTGTAACCTTATTTTTCTGTCTGTGTATGTAATTTATTTCCACTGTCCCTCTGTGGATGAAGACACTTGGTTGTCAACAGGATTTAATTTAATGTGAATTATTAATTACAGAGAAGCAGGAAGACAAATGTTTAATGTCCTGAGCACTTACATAAGCCTAAAGGCCACTGCACGTAATGGCCTGTTTTTGTCAGCAGCCACATTCAATGTGATGATGTGGTATGCTTTAGAAATTACAAAAACTGTTTAGTGGGCAGGATTCAAGAGGAAGGAAAGCACAATTACTAACAATTCAGCCACACAAAATGAAAAATAATGGATGATAGAACAAGTGAAGGATAAAGCACAGTGATAACAGCCACCCGAAAATCCTGTAATTTTCTTGTACGATATATTTAATGTCTGTTGACAAGCATAATTGAAATCAGTATCAGTACAAAAGGCTTTTACTGCCACGTCTGAAAACATTTCCAATATAACCAAACCTTTAACTGCTAATTTGGTTTTCTAATGCCAATCTGTATTAAGACACATAAATTCACTTCCTTATTTCTTGCTTTTTCATGTGGTGTAAAACTAGGCGAAATCCATTCAAACTGAAAACATTTCAGCTTATCCCAAAGCTATTTGAACTCTCTCAGAGTTCAAATAGCTCACAGAGAGAAGTTAAAAGGACAAGGAATGCAGTCAGACAGTGCAGACACAGTTGGTGTGTACTGTGCATGTCCTGAGCAGATTATATCAAGGTATATTTTAATGAAGTATATCAAATTTTTTCTTTACTCCGCATTTCAGTCCACCTCAGCCTGATAATGTTGCAGCGCTGTTCTTCTTTATAAAACTCTACAGTGCAGACATCTTCACACACTCAAATGAAAATTAGGCATTGTGAATGTGAAAAATTATTTGGGCGCACAGGTAAGTCACTCTCAGTTCAGACAATGAGGTTGGTTAATTTCAACACTAAGGAATCTGTCGGCAGGTCATATCAACTGTTGCCTATTAATGTTAATTCCATCAGTAACTTGATGGCAGGTCAATACTAAAACTGTCTGTTACTGAGTTTAAGTGTTCTTTGAAAGCCTTTGTACTCAGTACTTAGCTAAATATGGTTTGTGAGGGACAACGAACTACTTTGTTGCATCATAGAACATCTACAAATGGGAAAACTATGGCAGAAAGATATGTCTTCTGATTGCATCTCATCTCATTGTAGTTTCAGGATTTTTTTCCATCAGATTAAACAGCTTTTCTGCAAAAAAAAGAAAAACAAACAAACAAAAAAAAAACAGACTTTAAGCATTCTTTTGTGGATGCATTCCTTTTTGCTTTTCCTAAAACAGCTTTCAAGAACAATGGCACAGAGAGCAGGTAAGAAGAGCTTGTTAAAGTTACTGTCCTGGGTGCTGAAGAGCTGGAGAGCACCACGTACACACTAACTATACAGTTCATACGGATGAAAACAGTATGCAGCAGATCACTGTAGTGTTCCTGAATGCACAACGAGGGAGTTAGCACAGCAACTTGGTAAGAAGGAGAGTGATAGTTGTGAAAGAGGTTTTATCAAGTTTGAGCTGAGTTTGTACTGTGACTGACAGTTGTCCTGTCCAAGAGATGAATGTAGTAAACAGTCCAGTATCAGTATCTGCCTAGAAGCTAAAAAACTCTTTTAAGGCACATCACTGCTTTGTTTGTCTTTCATTTTGTTTGTCCATTTGAACTTGTAGGTTGTTTTCCGAGTTGTTTTCCGACTTCCAGTACTAAGTAGCCCTTTACTATGGAGAGTCACTCTGTATGTACCTGTGGAAGACACTATATTTAAGGGGAGATGATAAATAAACAGCTTCATTGTTGCTAACTGTAAACACCAATCTCCACCATGAGAATCAGCATCTTTCATTATGAATATTGATAGGCACCTTTTTAATTCATCTGTTGAAACTTGAATACATTTATCTAAAGTCAAAATGATCATTGATTGAATTTAAAAAGAATGCTCAAAATTAAAGAAGGAGACATTCTGCATAATTTTAGCATTCTTGTCCTTTTTGTGTCCAGTTTTGTGCCCAGCTGTAGACACAATACTATCTTACTGCTGCCTATAGGCACATAGCTATGTCTTATTGGGCATGAAATACTACGTAACGTGTTGTTTATCAGCGTGTGCTGCTTGCAACAGGTCCATGTTGCTACAACAACAAGGGCTGAGTAGCGTAGTAGTTGTCTTGTGTTGTGGCAAATAGAAAGCATTCAGCTCGGTTTTTAGCAGATGTGCTCTCACTCTGAGTACGGAGTTACAACTTACGATTATAAATCGAATGCAGCAATAGCTTCAGGTGTTAGGCTTTAGTAAAAGTAAATGACTTATTTTAGTGAAACAATTAAAGGCTGAGAAGAATAAAGATATTTTGTCAGGTAAAAATAACTATATAATATTACATTTGAACCTGTGAATTGATAAGAACCAGAATCAACAAGCAGAATCAGGACTGATAAAAGTTCAATCAACGTCCAACCTAACCTCTTACTGATGTAGATAAGTGACTGTAAATGAGTTCTAGGTAACAGCAAGTGCATGCAATAATCATTTCTGATTCATGAAACAATGAGTGGATATTCTTCTTTGTTCTTTTTCAAATGAAAGTACATGAGTTTTCCCTCTGATCTGAAATGCAATTTGTTTGTGTGTATGTACAAGTGTACTTCACTTTTCTGAGAACTCGAATATCACATAAACAGATTCCACTTCAGTGTGGGACATGAAGGCAGAGGAGACCTCAAGCATCTTTTTGTTCCTCTCTTAATTATCATTACCATGGCCAACAGCTTTAACGGTCTAATCATATCCTCTCTGCTGTATGTATGAGAGCAGTGGTTCACTGCAGTTTCCATGTCAGCACACATGCTGGAGATGTCAGTATTGAGATGAGTAGAGAACAAAAGCGGCTCAAGTACCCTAGAGTGCGTGTGGTGTTGGTGCATTGTGCCTCGACCCCCTAGCTCCACTTTGGTCATCATCACCCTCGACAATGTAATTTAATCCACATTATTAACCCTTGTCTGCATGTTATTACTGTAAATTCCAAGCCTGGGAATCAATAAAGTCTATCTATCTATCTATCTATCTATCTATCTATCTATCTTATAGTGAACTGTAATGCTGATTCTTGTACTCCTGTAACCCTTAGGAGTAATGATTTTATGCCTTTTTTTAATGATAGAATTTTACTCATTAGAGACAAAATTCATCACCTCCTTACCTCAACTAATACTGACCTACCTTCAAACACAGAAGCCTTGGAAACAGCTGTAGGACCAGATAATTATCATGACTGCTTCTCTCACATTGACCTTCACAAACTAAATTCACTGATCTCTTCACCTAAACCAACAACATGGCTCTTAGACCCCATTCCAACTAAGATGCTCAAAGACATATTACCCCTGCTTAGTACTTCCTTACTAGACATGATAAATCTGTCTCTAATAACAGGCTATGTACCACAATCAAATCAAATGTTATCAAACCTCTCCCTAAAAAGCCTACTCTTTCAGAGGTTCCAGAGGTTTTGGGCAACTAAAGACCAATATCGTCGAGAAAGCAATCGCTAATCAGCTACGCAACTTTCTACATAACAATGGATTATTTGAGGATCTCCATTCTGGTTTTAGAGCTCATCACAGCACTTGTGAGAGTCATAAATGACCTTCCACTTGCATCAGACATGGGTCTTGTCTCTATACTCGTATTGTTAGACCTCAGTGCTGAATTTGATACTGTTGACCATTATATTTTATTACACAGATTGGAACACTCAACTGGCATTAAAGGGACCACATTAAGCAGGTTTCAGTTGTATTTATCAGATTAAACCCGTTCATTCATGTTAATGATGAATCCTCCTTACTCACAAAAGTTAGTCGGATTCCCCCAAGGTTCTGTGCTCAGAACAAAATTATTCATTCTATATATGCTGTTTGGTGACATTATAAGGAAACGCTCCATACATTTTCACCGTTACACAGATGACATGCAATTATATTTATCAGTGAAACCAGATGAAGCCAACCAAACTTGACTTAAAGACATAAAAAAAACCTGGAATTATTTGCAATTTTCTACTTTTAAACTCAGACAAAACTGAAGTTATTCTGCTGGGTCGTAAACAACTTATAAACAAATTATCTAGATGGATGGCATTACCTTGGCCATCAGCCCCACCATGAAAATGCCTTCTTTCAACTTTGCAACATTGCGAAAATTAGGCATATTCTGTCGCAGAAATTGCAGAAAAACTAGTCAACACATTTATTACCTAAAGGCTGCACTATTGCAACTCCCTGCTAAAAGGCTGCCCCAATAAGTCCATAAAGACTCAACTAATCCAGAATGCTGCTGCATGTGTACTGACAAAAAATCATATTAGTGATCATATTTCTCTGTTGCACCGAGCTTCTCTCTCCTCCTCTAATTCTCCTTCAGACATATTCATGTCACTAACTTGACTTCTTCCCCAGAGTCTTTGTGCTTTCTCGTCTCTCAGGTTCCCATGGATCGTGTTTGAACCTCCTGCTGTGGTCCTGCTTGACACGGACGACCACCTGTTATATTTCTACATCATTATTATTATCATTATTATTATTGTGGTTCTTATTATTATTATTGTTAGTGGTAGTAGTAGTAGGAGTAGTAGTAGTACTATTACTACTACTCCTACTACTATCAACATTGTTATTGTTAACACTCTTAACACTCATATCTCTGTGTAGCATATCTCTCTGTCTCTCTCTCCCTCTCTCTGTCTCTCACAGCCCCACCGGTCAAGGCAGATGAAGCCTTTGAGCTAGGGTCTGCTCCAAGGTTTCTGCCTTCTAAAAGGCAGAATGATAGGCATATGAAGTGGATGAGTAGAAAATCAGCGTGGTAACATGTCAGGGTTAGTCAGGGTCTGTCTTGATGTGCCGACCATGCGAATGAGTGACAGCCATTCTTTAAACTGAACTCTCGTGGCACAAATTGATCACAACTTCAAGGATTCAAGGATTCAAGGATTCAAGGAGCTTTATTGTCATTTCACACACGTAAAACATGAGTGGAACGAAATTAGTTTCCCCGGTCCCAGTATCAGCCCAGTTACTTAACAAAATAAATATAAATATAAACAATGCTATATAGTATAAAAACAGTGTAATATAAGTGAAAAACAGTAGATGATATAAACAGACACTTGACTTGCACATGGACAGACAAAACACAGCAGCATAATGCAGCAGCAAGTTATTAAGACCATTGAGAGATAGTGAGAGATATTTAAAAATCTGTGATATAGTAATTTAGTCCCATGTATGCTGTAAAGCCAGCATACATCCCTCTCATACTGCCAGGAGTGAGGGTAAGATACACTGGTTATGGTGATAATTCTTTGTCTCTCACTCTGAAACTTTTTCATGACTATAACAGTCTTTTTTGTGTTGATATAATGCAAAATCGTGAATGTAATTGTACCTCAGTGCCGAAGTGTAGTAATAAATCACAAGTAAGAGAAAGCCTCAAAGCCACTCCTCTGAGAACATATAAATCAATGTTAAAAAAGGCTTCTCTGCACACAGGAGCCTGAAGCAAAGTTTGTGTAGCTTTATTTGACAGAGGAGCATATACATACTCTCAAAAAACACAGGCCTTTGCTCTTAGGGTTCTCATCTATTAAACTTTGAAATGATCATAAAAACATTTTAATGCTATAGGTTCAATTAATTATACTCACCAATAATATGAGTCTAGAACCACCACTACAAGTTTGACAATTAAATCTTTATCATGTATTTGTATTAATTCTAGCTCCTATTTATTCAACTGTTCAGCTGGTATTTTCAAGTGTTGTGAATATAGCTACCATATAAGGAAAGTTCCAAAACAGTGGATACATTTTGCAAACAAGCACGCCAAACACGCCAGTCTTTATTATTCTTCTGGCTGCCTGAAAGAAATAACAAGTAATGAAAATTGATTTTAACTGCTCATAAGAGACGTTTCAGAGTGCATATCAGATGTATTTTAATGCATGTAACTATAAGTCAGTTAAATCAGATGAACTGACACGATTGAGATACAAGCTGTATATTAATTCCAGGTAGAGTGTGAGAAGGTGAGCACCCTCCTTCTCACGGTCTCCCACGAGGGACGCGTTTTGATGGCCTGTGAGGCAGCGTCGAACACTTAAAATTAAAAAGACGTTTCGGACTTTGTAGCGCATATACGCGCTGACGCGTGTGTGCGCACACGCACACACACACACACACACTCCCAAGCACACGGAGAAATGGACTCTATCGTCAGTTTATGTATATGCAAATGCTTGGTGACATGTTTGGCGTGGCGTACGCCATGGACGCTTCGGCGCTGAAAGGTCAGCCCGTTGCGTCGCTCACCTTCCACAACCACAACTCACCCGTGTCAGTTTTCTCCCCGGTTTAGCATCCAGGCGTGTGGTGAGGTACCCACTACTCGTCCACCTCTTCAGTTCAGTTTGTAAAGACTCTGGTTTGCCATACATTCACACAGTCACCTGCACTCCCGGTCCGACTCCACTGCTCCTCTGCGGAAGCGTGCGCCGCTGCAGGGGCGGACTTTATTGGGCCCAGGGCAAGGGGGCACGGCCCATTGCACTCAGGGGGTTTTTATTTTTCTATGGTATTGGCTATGTGGTGTTTGTATAAAATTATTGTGTGGTGTGTACATATTTGGTGTGTGGGTAAATTAACTTGTGCATTATTTATTTGTTTGTATCCATTTATTATGATTATAGTATTGTATGGACCATTATGTTTATTGGTAATCCCCTCAATAATGGTTTGGACCATTTGGGCTCTACAAGCAGCCCTATTTAAAGGAGCCTCATTTTGCACTTGTTGTTCCTTGGGAGAACTAGTATGTGCTGTTGTGAGAGTTGGTTATCGGTGTTCAGTTCCTGCATTTTGTCTGCCTGTGAAAACCTTGTGTTCTGGGAGATTAAAAGGATTTTTCCTGGCACCTGACGCTTTGCTGCCTCCTGTTTTCAACCTCTTCCACCTGAATCCGGTCTTGCCGAGATCCCGTTATTCGGGGAGACCACTCTGGTCCCTCACATTTGGTGGCAGCGGTGGGATCTGTGGCCATCGGAGAAGCTGGAAAGAAGAGTTGGAATGAGAGGTCGAGCAGGGAAGCGAGGCCGTGGGGCGCAAGACAGCCGAACTGGGGTGAGCATGGATTTCCCCATCCAGACCCCAGTGGACACAGAGGAGGAAGAAGAGGTGCAGACAGACGGTGAGGTCGGGGCCCAGGCGTCGGGCGGAGAACAGCCCAGTGAGTGTGACCTAGCCACCCTGCATCAGCTCCTGGTCAGGAACCTTCGAGCCCAGGAGAGGGAGGCATCGAAGCAGGAACAGAGATGGAGGGGTGTCCAGCTCCAGCTGAATCAACTCAGGGAAGATGTTGATGCTGACCGTAGACGTCCACCTCCAGCACCACCTATGCATCAGCCAGGGGGTCTCCATTCCCCACCGGGTGACGTACCAGCAGTAGCTCCGGCAGCACCAGTATCTCCAGCAGCAGCAGGACCAGCTCCTGCACCAAGGGCCTGGTCCAGTGCGGCGATCCCCAGATTTGAGGAGGGGGATGACATCGAACAATACCTGACCACATTTGAGCGGCTAGCTATGGCTTACCGCTGGCCAAGAGAGGACTGGGCGGTGATCCTGGTGCCCTACCTCTCTGGCAAGGCACGTAGTGCATATGTGGCAATGGACATAAACCATGCAATGGACTATGATCGTGTGAAGGAGGCCATCCTGAATAAATATGAGATCAACGAGGAGGTGTACCGGAGGAGGTTCCGTGAACCAGACGTCAGGCCGGGAGAAACGCCTCGGGAGCTGTACACCCGCCTCAAGGATCTCTTCACCAAGTGGATTCGGCCGGCAATGAAGACGATTGACGAGGTGATGGAAACCCTTGTCTTGGAGCAGTTCCTGCGAACCCTGAACCCCGACATCAGAGTATGGGTGAAGGAGCACAATCCGCAGGATGGTCAGAGGGCAGCAGAACTGGTAGAGAACTTCATGGCAGCTCGGCGGGGCCACAAGACCTTCCGGATGGAGCCACCACCAAGACCAGCAGCTCGAGGTAGGTCTGAGGGGTTTGGTCATGGGAGTGGTTCAAAGATTAGTGAGCCCAGTAGACAGCCTGTCCGAAGTTCGTTGCCCACAGTTAGGTCCAGAGAGACCCGGGAACAGAAACCTACTGCAACGGTGGTTTGCTATCACTGCCATCAAGAGGGCCACATTAAGCCTGAATGTCCGAACAGGAAGCCCAAGCACTCCAGCCATTGCTGTGTCCCGAGACGGGAAGAGGGTGACACAGGTTTGGTGGGGAGGCTTCAGACTGAACCAGTTGTGGTTAATGGGAAGAGGGCTATTGCCCTGTTGGACACTGCAAGCACCCAGACATTAGTACAGCCTTACGTAGTAGAAAAAAGAGACTATTTACCGGATGAAAAACTGAGGGTCTCTTGTGTAAATGGGGATGAGCATGAGTACCCGGTAGCTGAAATATACCTGGAGGTCAGAGGCCAGACTTACCAAATGACGGTGGGGGTAGTTGAGAGACTAAGCCATTCTGTGGTCATCGGCCAAGACCTCCCTGTCCTGCTTGAGCTAGTACAGACAAGCCGACCCGTCAGCATGGTAGTGACGAGGGCCCAGAGCCGGGCACAGGGTCCTGAAGAGCCTGCTGATGAGCCTGAGTCCACTAGCCTGTCAGAGCTGCCATTTGCCGAGGAGGACATCACTCCTCCTGCCAGAGTGAAATGCAGGAAGACCCGCAGGCAGCGCAGACAGGATAGGTTAGTGGGGACATTACAGAAATCTGAGGAGCTACCGGTTAACCAACCAGATGATGAGTGGGTGAAGGTGGAAGATAATTTTGAGCAGCTGCAGAGAGAGGATCCCACTCTGCAGAAAGCTTTCGAGAAGGTCACCCACATTGATGATGTCCAGACAGAAGTCCCTTCCGCTTTGTCTGGGGAGGGATATATATTGAGAGACGGACGATTATATCACCAGCCAGGGGAAGGCAGGACTGAGCAGTTAGTGGTTCCCAAACAGCTCAGGGAACAGGTGCTAGCTTTGGGTCACAAAATCCCTTGGGCAGGTCATCTGAGCAACACCAAGAGCCATGAGAGAATTGCAGCCAGGTTCTATTGGCCAGGGCTCTACAGTGACGTCTTAAATTACTGTAAGACCTGTCCAGAATGCCAGTTGACCAGTCGCAGAAAGACTAGCCCTTATCCCCTTCAACCACTTCCTGTCATCGAGGTGCCGTTTACCCGTATTGCTATGGACATTGTAGGTCCCCTGGAGAGAACACAGACAGGCTACCGGTACATTCTGGTAGTCTGTGACTATGCTACGCGTTACCCAGAGGCCTTCCCTCTGCGCAGGGTAACAGCTCGCCCCATAGCACAGGCATTGTTGCAACTCTTTTCCAGGGTGGGCATCCCACAGGAAGTCCTTACGGACCAGGGCACGGCTTTCCTGTCAAAGACCATGAAACAGGTTTATAGTTTGCTGGGTATTAAGGGCATTAGGACCACTCCATACCACCCTCAGTCCGATGGCCTGGTAGAGCGTTACAATCAGACGCTTAAGAGCATGTTGAGGAAGTTTGTGGCAGCCAATGGGAAAGACTGGGACCGCTGGCTGCCCTTCTTACTTTTTGCTTACCGTGAGGTCCCCCAGGCCTCCACGGGTTTTTCACCCTTTGAGCTGCTTTATGGCCGACAGGTTCGTGGTCCCTTGGACGTTCTGAGAGAGGCCTGGGAGGGACCCAGGTCTCCCAAGTCTCACAGCATCTTGGCTCATGTACTGAAGATGAGAGACAAGATGGAGGAGATGGCAGAGCTGGTACGAGCGAACCTGGGGCAGGCCCAGATTCACCAGAAGGCCTGGTACGACAAGGCAGCCAGGCAGAGGAGTCTCCAACCAGGACAGAAGGTTCTGCTTCTTCTGCCCACCACTGAGAACAAGCTGCTTGCCAGGTGGCAGGGGCCGTACAAGGTGGTGCGGAAGATGGGTCCAGCCACCTACGAGATTGACCTTCCTGGGAAGAGAAAACCAAGACAAACTTTCCATATCAATCTCCTGAAGGAGTGGCATGAGAGGCAACCGGAGTTGCAACTCAGTATGCTGGCAGTGGCAGAGGGGGAGGAGAGTCCGGAGCAGTTCTTCCCCATCAGCCAGCAGTCAACCACCCTAGACCTGTCGCACCTGACTCCTCAGCAGCAGAGAGGGATGGAAGCGGTCATCCCTGCAGGTCTCTTCCAGGAGAGACCGGGCTTCACGACAGTAGTCGAGCATTCTATCCCCCTCAAAGACTCAACTCCGGTGCGGCAGCGGATGTACCGGGTACCTGAGCGTCTCCTGCCATGCCTCAAGGCGGAGGTGGAGGAGATGCTGGCCTTGGGGGTGATCGAGAAATCGTCTAGTGAGTGGAGCAACCCAGTAGTGCTGGTGCCCAAGAAAGATGGCACCATGCGCTTTTGTATCGACTTTCGAAAAGTGAACGCACAGTCCCACTTTGATGCTTACCCTATGCCGAGGCTGGAAGACTTAATTGAGCGCCTGGGTAAAGCATCATTTATCACCACCTTGGACTTGTGCAAAGGGTACTGGCAAGTACCCCTGACTAAGGAGGCCAGGCCCTACACAGCCTTTCGTACCCCTCAGGGGCTGTTTCAGTTCCAGGTAATGCCCTTTGGTCTGCAGGGGGCACCGGCCACTTTTCAGAGACTGATGGACATTGTGTTGGCTGGTACCGACTCTTTTGCCGCAGCCTACCTAGATGACATTGTGGTGTACAGTGCAACCTGGGAGGACCACCTCTGTCATCTAGGTGAGGTGTTTCAGCGCATCCAGAAGGCGGGCTTGACCATCCACCCGCAGAAGTGTGCCCTGGCGAAGGAGGAGGTGCGGTACCTTGGCCATGTTCTGGGCCGAGGAGTGATTCGACCGCAGCAAGAGAAGGTTCAGGCGGTACTGGACTGCCCGCGGCCCCAGACCAAGAAGGATGTCCGGTCGTTCCTGGGCCTAGTGGGGTGGTACCGCCGGTTTGTACCGGACTTTGCACGGCGAGCGGCAGCATTGTCGGACTTGACCCGGAAGTCGGGATCCTCCAAGGTCCAGTGGGGGGAGAAGCAAGAGCAGGCGTTCCTGGACCTGAAAGAGGCGCTCTGCAGGGACCCAGTGCTCCAGAGTCCTGATTTTGGACAACATTTCACTGTCCAGACTGATGCCTCCGGTGTTGGTCTTGGGGCAGTGCTGCTCCAAGGAGAGGGTGACAAAAAGAAGCCTGTGGCATACATCAGTCGCAAACTGTTTCCTCGCGAGACCAGGTATGCAACCGTTGAACTTGAGTGTTTGGCTGTGAAGTGGGCTCTGGACACTTTAAAATATTACCTCCTAGGTAGAGACTTTTCTTTGGAGACTGACCACCGCGCCTTGCAGTGGTTGGGCCGCATGAAGGACTCCAATGCTCGTGTCACCCGCTGGTTCTTGGCATTGCAGCCGTATCGTTTTACGGTGCGGTACCGGGCGGGAAAGGAGAATACCGTGGCAGACTTCTTGTCTCGCCACCCAGTTGGCGAGACTCCAGAGGGGTAGGGAAATGTGAGAAGGTGAGCACCCTCCTTCTCACGGTCTCCCACGAGGGACGCGTTTTGATGGCCTGTGAGGCAGCGTCGAACACTTAAAATTAAAAAGACGTTTCGGACTTTGTAGCGCATATACGCGCTGACGCGTGTGTGCGCACACGCACACACACACACACACACTCCCAAGCACACGGAGAAATGGACTCTATCGTCAGTTTATGTATATGCAAATGCTTGGTGACATGTTTGGCGTGGCGTACGCCATGGACGCTTCGGCGCTGAAAGGTCAGCCCGTTGCGTCGCTCACCTTCCACAACCACAACTCACCCGTGTCAGTTTTCTCCCCGGTTTAGCATCCAGGCGTGTGGTGAGGTACCCACTACTCGTCCACCTCTTCAGTTCAGTTTGTAAAGACTCTGGTTTGCCATACATTCACACAGTCACCTGCACTCCCGGTCCGACTCCACTGCTCCTCTGCGGAAGCGTGCGCCGCTGCAGGGGCGGACTTTATTGGGCCCAGGGCAAGGGGGCACGGCCCATTGCACTCAGGGGGTTTTTATTTTTCTATGGTATTGGCTATGTGGTGTTTGTATAAAATTATTGTGTGGTGTGTACATATTTGGTGTGTGGGTAAATTAACTTGTGCATTATTTATTTGTTTGTATCCATTTATTATGATTATAGTATTGTATGGACCATTATGTTTATTGGTAATCCCCTCAATAATGGTTTGGACCATTTGGGCTCTACAAGCAGCCCTATTTAAAGGAGCCTCATTTTGCACTTGTTGTTCCTTGGGAGAACTAGTATGTGCTGTTGTGAGAGTTGGTTATCGGTGTTCAGTTCCTGCATTTTGTCTGCCTGTGAAAACCTTGTGTTCTGGGAGATTAAAAGGATTTTTCCTGGCACCTGACGCTTTGCTGCCTCCTGTTTTCAACCTCTTCCACCTGAATCCGGTCTTGCCGAGATCCCGTTATTCGGGGAGACCACTCTGGTCCCTCACATAGAGAAAGATGCAAAAGAGTAATGATAATATTGTAAAGTTCCTGGGAGGTGGGCCTGTAGTTGTTCCCATGTTCCCATGGTTTCATATGCACTTATTAGCAGCAAAGGTGTTAGTCCTTAGCGTGGTCTTGTGGGAGTGGCTGGATCCTGAGGTCACTCATCGTGAACTTTGTGGACTGGTGTGAGCGCAACCACCTGTGCTTAAACACCAGTAAAACGATGGTGATGGTGATTGACTTCCGGAAAAGGACACTACCACTTACACCAGTGAACATCCAGGGCTCGGACATTGAGATGGTGAACAGTTTTAAGTATCTGGGTGTCCACCTCAACCATAAACTGGACTGGTCACATAACACAGATGGCCTGTACAAGAAGGGCCAAAGTTGCCTCCACCTTCTGAGGAGACTGAGGTCCTTTGGAGTGTGCAGGCCTCTCCTAAGGACTTTTTATGACTCTGTGGTAGCTTCTGCTATTCAATACGCTGTGGTCTGTTGGGGACCAGGACAGGAAGAGACTAAATAAGCTGGTCAGGAGGGCCAGCTCTGTCCTGGGCTGCCCACTGGACTCTGTGGAGGAGGTGGGTGAGAGGAGGATGTTAGCCAAGCTGACATCCATCATGGACAACACCTCTCACCCTCTGCATCAGACAGTGGAGGCTCTGAGCAGCTCCTTCGGCAGCAGACTGCTACACCCTCAGTGTAGGAAGGAGCTACAGCAGGTCCTTCATTCCCAATGCTGTTAGACTGACTGTACAACTCAACAGTCTAGTCCGCTTTTCGTCTCTTATGCGGACTTTTATATAGCTGTAAATTGTTAATTTATTATCTCTATATTTTTTGTAACTGTTTTTGCACTCTATTCTGTTCTAGTGAGCTGCCACGACAAGTGAATTTCCCCACTGTGAGATCAATAGTTCTTATCTTCGAGTAAACTGAGTCTCTTCTGGCTGCTGTTAGTAAAGTGCCTGTTAAAAATAAAAGTATACTGTCTTGCTGTGTTTATCATGAGCAGGCCAAAGTTTGCCACAATATCAAGAAAACCACACAAACACACATTTCATGCAGACCAGCTGCTGCTACCTGTACCTATGATTAGACTAGAGTGATGACAGAATTAAGTAGCTGTGTCACTTAAGCCCTGTGGAGTCTGTAAATGCCAAACTAAGCATGGCATTTAGATCATTGTCAGTCAGTCATTCTCTTTCTTTTCCAGCGCCTCTACCTGCTGTTCCCTTAACATTCTCCTACACACTTTGTCTGTATTGCTTTTATTATCCCTCTAATTTGCCTCCTTTTTGCCTCCCTATTCTCTTTAACACACACACACACACACACAAAGCTGTCTAGGGAAAAGAATCTTAACAACAATTTCTCTATTTGATACTGTGCAAGACAAGAAGACAAATTTAGGACAGAACCACAGTGCACCTATCAGCGCTTGCTGTGCTAGGCTAGTTTTTGGTGGTGAGAGCACCTTGTGTCCAGCAGTAGCTTCATTCTGCAGATGATTCGTGACTATTGTCATGAGGTCTGTCTCTGCTGCTTAGCCTTGCTTTATCATCATCTCATCTCTGTACTGACAAGTGTAAGGTTTGTACCTTTATAGTCACACTTTGACATGTTCATGTACTTCATATATTCATGATGTATTAAATATGAAATTATTCCCTAATAACTGTAAAACAAAACATTGATGGGATAGACATTTATTCTTTTGAATCACAAAAAACAATGTTGGCACCAAGGGTAGTCTGTCTTAATATAGTATTCTCATGTGTGTGTGTGTATACACTGATTCATGTTGCCATATTTGTCACTATCAGCACTAACCCAGGAGGTGGATACTTACTTAGGAATACTTACTCCTGTATCCCTCTTAGTTTTGGTTCTTTTGCGAGTTTTGAAATTCTACCTTTTAAAATGATCTGTGACAACCTCATCTGTTGCATAATTATTTATAGACCCCCCAGTTCCAGTATGGGTTCCCTCATTGAATTCATTGAGCTACTGTCTTCAGTTGCGCTCAAATTTGACAGGGTTATAATAGCTGGATGTTTTAACATCCACATAGACAGTCCTTCAAATCCACTTGCCATTGAATTTTTAAACATTTCTAGATCTTGTGCAGCATGTTTCAGACCCCACACATAACGACACACCATGAATGTGTCTCCTAATTCCCAAAACTGCTCTCCTGAACCAGACTATCAAAGATGCTTGAGCCACCTATTTCTCTAACCTAATTAAAAGCGATAGACATAACTCAAAGTTTCTGTTTGATACTAGTAACTGACTTGTTACTCCTCCTCCTCCTGCCACTCCCACCTCTTCATCGGAAGATTGTGAGAACTTCTTATCCTTTTTTAAAAGTAAGATATATGGCTTGAGGTCCACATTTTCACCACTCACTTTACCCCCCTCAAAACCCCACCGCCCAGCTCTTATCACAGAACTGGCTCCGACTACTCCGACTTCTCCATGTAAATCGTGAGAAAAACAAAACCTGTAATTGGACCAGATCATTTTGCCACCACTGTCGATCATTTTCTTGGACCACTTCAACATAAAACCCAGTGCATTGGTATCTTCGTTGATTGTTTCATGACCTTTGACCATCAGGTCACTAAGCTTGTACGGTCCTGTTTTCTTCACTTAAGAAATATTGCTCAGATCAGAAATGTTTTATCACCATCAGATCTCAGCCTTTTGAACCACACCTTCATTTTTTCCCGGTTAGATTACTGCAGCTCACTTTATACCTGTCTCAGCCAAGCTGCCCTAAATCGGCCACAACTGGTCAAAAATGCCGCTGCCAGGCTTTTAACAAGAACTAGTTTTACATCACCCCTCTTCTTGCTGCTCTCCATTGGCTACAAAAACATCATGATCATGTTTAAGGCCCTACATAACCTCACCCCTAGTTATATCTCTGACCTTTTGGTACCATATTCTACCTCTCGACCACTCTGTTCATCAAATCTTGGCCTCTTATCCGTTCCCCGCTCCAACCTCAAGACAAAAGGTGATCATGCCTTCGCTGTGCTAGCCCCAACCCTCTGAAACACTCCTTCCATTAGATTCGCTAACTCTGCCAACAGTTTTAAGAAGCTTTTAAAAACCTACCTCTACAGACAAGCCTTTTTATAAAACTCAACTCCAAACATAATGTTTTGCTCATTTTATTTGGATTTTATTTTACTGTATGGTTTGTTGTGTTTAATGCACTTGCCCTTATATGTGATTTCTTTTACTTGTTCTTTGTTTTTATTGTGTTTTCTTTATGTGAGTCACTTACATTACGTTACATTTATTTTCATGACTAAGAAATGTAATCTTTTCTTCTCATGAGAAAGAATGCATCTAACTGTAGTGCAGCATATTAATAGCCTCAGTATCTCTGCTCCTCTCTGGTTTTATCTCCTAAGCTATGCCTGTACCTCTATAAGAGCACACAGAGAGCAGAAATCAGGGGTACTTCTCAGTGCCTCCTTTTTATTTCTCCTGCCTCTGCTACCACAGGACTCCCGATGTTAAGATTACTGCTTTTCTGATGCGGAGACTGGGTGGCTGCTCAGTAGCTGGCTGGCTGGTTGCTTGGTAATCCGAAGGAGGGGATCACAGCGCTCGCTTTTTCCTGAGATTTGTTTTAGCTCAGAAAACACAGACTGAGAACGACATGCACCAAAATCATATTTACTGATGGGAACAGAGAAAGAAGGTGAAAGAGAGCAAAATGATTTGTCTCTTTCTTTTGGTTTGATCCTGGAGAAACAGTGTTTTTAGATGATGAAAAGGGCCCTTACTGTGACCATTTGCTCCACCTTAATAACACCCATTCTCACCCCTGCTGGGAATTTATCTGGTATACTGTATGTTTTCAAAGAAGTGCTGCATGTGGGTGGGAAGAGTTAGGGTTGGGCATTGTGCCTGGCAGTGTGATGAATAGCTTTGAGACTGACATTCTTTCTACACGTAGCAAAGCTAGGCTACTTGAAGTTCAATTTTTTGGTATGAAGCTGTGTCTGTTTTGACATATATTGACTATTGACTTTTGACATATATTGACTTCTATGCTTTCCCTTGGCAATTTTACCTTACCCGTGTGCTGTGTTTTATTTGTTTTTGTTTTTTTTAAACTAACCCTTAAAATGGGGACATATTAGCAACACAGGCTGCCCTACATTTTCTATATGCCTTTAGGTGCCACCAACATCATCATTTTTCACTTACCCTACTAAATATCTCAATATCTACCAGATGGATTGACACAAAATTTGGCAACGACATTCATGGTCCCCAAAGTCTTAATCGTAATGACTACTTTCATTATTCTAATATCCTAAAAAATATCCTTCTTTAAAACACATCTGTCTGCAATCTATCCACTAGACATAGTCTATGAAACATTAAAATATTTGTGTTTGTGTACTTCAGGTGTCATAGTTGAACTATTCTGAGCCCTGCTAGTATTTTCTCTTGGCTTTGTCCTTTGTTTGTTGCAGCGGCAGCCCAATTTTCCCTGGAGGATAAACAAAGTTTCACCTAATCGTATCAAATCAAGGACTGTGGCCATCAGTGTCAATTTACTGACAATTCAAAGGCACAAATAAAGAAGGAAATGACAGGGTATTTTTCTTCTCGACTTATTTACCGGGTTTTGACTGGATTTTTTTCCCCTTTCAGTTCAGGGAGCACGTTATGTGCCTTGTTAGTCCACCAGGTTTGTGACAGATTTTATTTACCCTTAGTCCACTGGCTGATATTTCACTGTCAGTGAATTACTATCTGTCACTCATTACTATCATGGTCTTGACCACCTGACCTCACTGAGTCAGAGTCCATGGAGGGAGAGGCGTATAAGCTCAATCAGACAGGAAGTCTTTCAAAACACACCAGATCATTTTGCAGTCTGTGGGAATTTCTGTCCATTCATGCAGTAGAGCAATACTGAGGTCAGGCACTGATGTCGAACCAAAAGGCCTGACTCATAATCTCTGTTCCAGTTCATCCCAAAGGTGTTGGATGGGGTTGAGGTCAGAGCTCTGTGCAGGCCAGTGCTATTCTTGTGCACCAAACACCAACCATGTCTTTATGGACTTTGCTTTGTGCACTGGGGCACAGTCATGCTGGAATAGAAAAGGGTCTTCAACAAACTGCTGCCACAAAGCTGTCAGTAAAATCAACGGTTGCTGACTAAATGTAACCTGCTTTCGTCAACTGCTGTCCAAAGTCAAGGAATAATTGTCTCAAAAATAACTACAAATATTGACCACTTCTGTTATTGTAGCCTGCATGTGTGCTGTGCTGATTTGTGTTTGACCAGTGTAACAACAGTAATGGAGTGGCGTGGGGTTTAGGAAAAGGTCAGCTTACATGGAATATACATATAACAAGAATAAAATTTACGTCAAATTATAGCAAAATTCATAATATACCACATTTACTTGATTAAGTAACTCTTACATGTACATGTCTTACATGTACATGTACAAACAGCAGTTTTTAAATTTCACTTGTTGCATACAACTGATATAGACAGGTTGTGACAATATTGTAAACAGATTTAGATTTGCAGGTATTTGCTAAGAGTTGACAGTAGAGCTTTGATATTTAATGAACAAGATTATAGTTTTCATAGCCAACCATGCACTGATGTTGTAGAAGACAGAGGTGTGAAAATATTCAGGAAGCAGAGATGATACCTTCCTCCTGCTGGCTGTGACTCCATAGACCTTCACAGTGGGGGTGAGTGACAGATGGGTGACACAGTGAGAAATACTCCCTGATGGAGAATGTCTAATGGAACTGACACGCTGTGGAGCCACAGCTTTTGTTAGGCCACAGCAATGCTGTATTATGAGTATTCTGGTGTTCCAGGGTGGCCTATAAAGACATCAGTGCAGAGGTGAAGGAGGATATGAGTACAGCCACTTCTGTTCCCTGTTGAGTTTCCAAACACTTTACCGATACCATGCTGTGTGGCTGTTGAATGGCAAAACTTTGCTATAAGATATTAACTTCAGCACATGAATGCACCACCAGGGGAGGTCAACAGATCACAATGCAATTTAGCCGCTCTAGAAAAACTGTAGAATAAACTTTAACAAAAACCAGACACATGTTTCATTATGATGAGGTAGCCACATGGAGCAAGTTCCAAGTCTCTGTTCATTGTGACAGAGTACTAAAACGAAATTAAGCCAATGGGACCTTGGAGGTAGGAAAAGCACGTTTAAAATTAGCATTTCAATGCATGAAATAATGCAACTTGTAAGCACATGATTTACCTCACTAGGTTAAAAAAAAATTAGGAAGTAATTCTGATTTTGCCAAATTATCCAAAGCTTGTTTGCCAAATAAATTGCAAATCCCCTTGACCTGCTGACAGCCAGATTTACCATTTACTATGATGTTGTCAAAATACCTGCCAGGTCATGTAACTGTCAGGTCAGGCCTTTATTTACTCTAATGATATACATATACATGTTTCACACTAGGACAGTTCAAATATTTGGAACAGGGAATGATATGTATACGTATTAGTATCACTGAATATAATGCAATAAATAGCGAGGCATCTATCTGCTGCTGCCATCTGATGCCAAAATCAATAACCAACCAAGGACATGATGACATTATTATCATTATATTATATTATATATATTATTACCAAGTGCAATGTGAAACTAATGGATTCTCTTCAAACATTTTAATTTTTTGCAGCAGAAAGTTAATGTTCCTTCAGGTGAAAGGTATGTATATACAGTATATATATGAAATATTGATTCTCATGTACCATATATAATGCATATAAATTATGCATAAATTGTGCTGGCTCCTGTAATGTAGGAGATCCATATAGGAAAATAACACCTATTAGTCATTCCTACTCAGATTGCATGTCTTATCAATCATAAAGGGTTTCCAGCTGTAGAATCCCACATGCCGCTGGACCTGACCATTAGTTTTTTATTGATTAATCTTATGATGGCTCTTTTATTAGTCAATTAATACAGTAGGTCTCAAGTTTTTTTTTTATGTCAGGGACCGCTACACTGACCTATACTACTTCTGCCACAGTGCTACTCATGGATGGATGGATAAATGACTTGATGATAAATGACCCATTTTTTTGAGAACCCACTGGCACCCCATCACTCCTACTTTGAGAACGATGGATTAATGACATATCACATATCCTTGAAGTTGCATTTGCAAGTTCACATTTTGCACCTGCACCTTAAGTCATTTCAATTTCCCTGCAGGTGATTCAGTGAATACAATTATCCAACAGTCTCTCTCTTTCTCCATCTCTCTCTCAGGTGCAGCATCCCAGTCACTGTGTAGATTACAGGCTGGAGAGCCGAGATTTTTGGCCATGACAACAAGATGGGCAGATAGCAGCAGATGAGTTCCTTAGAGTGGGACTAACAAACAAAAACACGCACACTCAATACACAAACACAGAATTCATCTATTTCTTATCACAATATAGCCTGTCACCCTGTAGCATTTTATTTATATCTTTGTCTACCTCTGTGCTTTTCTGTGCTGATGAAACAGTGCTTTCGATGGCCTATCTCTTTCTAGGGGAGCAAAACTCCTGAGAGAAACAGGCATCACTATCAAGCAAGATGATGTCAATAAGAAGAGGGACAGAGACATTTCTCAGAGGAAATGAAACCAAGAAAGCCATTTTTAACACCAAGTTCTTTGCTGGGCTACACTGGAGCTCAACAGGCATGTTTGATGGATCAAGGTGACACTAGAATATTTATTTTATTGTATATCATAACCTCCTGTCAGTCAAATAAGCTGCAACTGCCCTGTGAACGATGTAGTAGGGATGCCGTTGTCAGTGAGTCTGCTCCTGCTCCTGCTTGCCAAACACTTTGGCTCAGAGTGAGACAACTATGCCATTAACAAGACTGGTGTAAAACTTTGTGTGTTCACAGTCCTGTCTTAACAGTGAAGCATCTGGGAGCCTCTAGCCAGGGTTTAGACTTCTAGGTTTAATCCCAACAGCAGCCCCCAGCAGCCCCTGTGCCCCTCTTGCTGTACATTCACCATGTACAGGACAGTTTCCAAAGAGTCAAAGTTGTCAGTGAAAGCCTCTGATATCAGCATCAGGGTGTTGTCATTTTTTAGTACTCCATTCAGAGGCCTGAGTGCTGAATAGTTGGAGAATCATTTAACTTTACACATCAAGGTCAGTTATTGGCAGTAGAACTCAGCTAGTGTTAACTTTGTGAAGAAAAAAAACTATGCTAAAGAAATGTTTTGTTTTTGTGACAAGATGAAACAGGATTTAAATGTAGCTGGTAGGTTATCAGACATTCAAAAAATGTGTGAGATTTTCCTCCCAGAATCCCAGATGAGGAAGACGCCCTGTGGTTACGAATCAAGTGGGAAGAACCAACCCGAAGAGACACTTGACGGCACACCACCTGGCGCACCACCTGGCCATTAATGCCTTGGCAATTTAGCTAACTGTAAGTCCTAATGGTACCTGTGCATTATTAATTACCGTAGTAAGAAACCTAAGTCAATTACTGGGTAGTTGGCCAGGTAAATTTGCTAACAAATCCACGTTGATTGGCTGGGAGGCATTTTTTCCTCAAAAAAAAGTTTTCAGTTTGTTATAGCAAAATAAATAATGACGGACCTCAGTCTCTTGAGCAGCACTACACTCCAAACCTCACAGAGGTTACTAAACTACTGAGAACTAAACACAGAGAGACTTTTTGAAACAGATCATTCTCTCTAGTCACAAGACAAAGCTGAGGGTGAGGGGAGCTATGAAGTAGGATCGCAGTGTGGCTATCCCTGCATTCGATTTGTACTCGTAAGTCGTAACTCTGGACTCATAGTGACATCACATCCGTTAAAAACTGAGCTGGATGCGTTGTATTTGTCTGTGTCCCTTCAGCTAACATGGAGGGGAGAGGGGTTCATGACCTATACTGGAGCTAGCCATTAGGGGGCACTCAAGAAGCTGTCATGTCATCTATCTTTGTATACAGTCAATGACTGACCCTCATGACAAAGCCACAGTGGATCTATTGTTTTTGGAGCTTGATCCCTCTGGACTTAATGTCAGGATATCTTGCCATCTCCAACTTTGTTTTTGAGCGTTCGTTTTTAAATTCAATCAATGATCACTTTTTTTGGATAAATTTATTCACATTTCAATCGCTGCAATAAAAAGGTGCCAGTATCCATAATGAAACATGCTGATTCTCATGATGGAGATTGGTGTTTACAGTTAGCAACAATTAAGCTATTGATTTATCACCTCGCATCCGGAAAGTACTCACACTGCTTCGCTTTCTCCACATTTTATGTTACAGTCTCATTGCAAAATGGATTAAATCAAATTTCTCACACAAAATTCTACACAAAATATCTCATAATGACAAAGTGAAACAAGTTTGCTTGAATTTTTTGCAAATTTATGAAAAATGAAAAACAAATGTAACAGGTATATTATATGAATACAAGTATTCACACTCTTTGCCATGACATTTGCTTCCATTGATCATCCTCCAGAGGTTTCTACAACTTGAGTTGAGTCCACCTGTGGTAAATTCAGTTGACTTCAGTTGATTTGGATAGGCACACACCTGTCTATATAAGCCCTCACAGTTGACAGTGCATGTCAGAGCACAAACAAAGCCATGAAGTCAAAGAAGTTGTCTGTAGACCTCTGAGACAGCATTGTGTCGAGGCACAGATCTTGGGAAGGGTACAGAAAGATTTCTGCCCCATTAAAGGTCCCAAAGAGCACAGTGGCCTCCATAATCTGTAAGTGGAAGAAGTTAGGAACCACCAGGACTCTTCCTAGTGCCATTCTGTGGCACAACCAAACTACATCACCCTCTGGTCCCCATGACTTTTAGTGGTCTATAGGTAAGACATTCAGAAAAGTCACATTTTCCCAAAAAAGATGAATTGGTTGACTAATTAGAGCAGAAATGGATTAACTCTATCCGTCTGTCCCTATGTAGATTGCTACTGCTCTACTAGACCATTTCAAGGATAGAATATGTGCGAATGTCATATGCAGTACTCTAGCATATAACAGAGCATCTGTCAAAGCTTATGCTGGAACTACTGCACTGAAGGGCCCTCTTCATGTGGCTACATTTCTTATGCTATGCTCAGACCATTCGCTTGTAGTTTTTGAACTAACTCTAGAAGACTTTACAGCACACAACAAAAAGGTCTATTACACCAGATGCCTCTCTGAAGATAGTGTAGACAGATTTAGGGATGCAATCCCATCACAGCTCCCCTCAGCTCCATGTACCAGTACAACAGACCGTACTGATTTAAACGTTACTCCTGCAGTAATTGATTCCTTTGTCAACAACAGTGCAGCCACGTTGCACACAGTTTTAGATATGGTTGCCCCACTGAGAAAGAAGGTTAGAAATCATAGGAGGCTAGCTCCTTGGTATAATTCAAATTTACGAAAACTTAAACAAACATCAAGACGGATGGAGAGGAAGTGGTACTCCACCAAATCAGCTGAATCCCAGAGAGCCTGGAAGGATAGTCTATTGACATACAAAAAGGCCCTTCGTGAAGCCAGAACTGCCTATTATTCAACATTAATAGAGAAAAACAAGAACAACCCACGTTTTCTCTTTAACACTGTAGCCAGGCTGACCAAGAGTCACAGCTCTGTTGAACCTTGTATTCCTGCAGCTCTTAGCAGTGAAGACTTCATGAGTTTCTTCACCAATAAAATCAATAACATTAGAGAAAAAATCAATAAAGATCTTCCCAGAATAGCCAATATAGTGCCATCTCCAGTAATCTCTTTTAATCCTACTCCATCCCTGGACAGGTCCCTGGACAGGTTCCTGCCCATAGACCTCCCCGAGCTGACCTCCAGCATTAACAAATCTAACCCAACTACATGTCTCTTAGACCCCATCCCAACTAAGCTCCTCAAGGACGTCTTTCCCTTGATTAGCGTTTCCCTCTTAGATCAGATAAACTTATCCTTAACAACAGGTTATGTACCACAGGCGTTTAAAACCGCTGTTATTAGACCTTTACTTAAAAAACCTTCACTTGACCCAGACATCTTAGCAAACTATAGGCCGATATCCAACCTCCCGTTCCTATCTAAAATACTCGAAAGAGTGGTTGCAAATCAGTTGATTGATCACCTACACAGGTACAGTCTCTTTGAGATGTTTCAGTCTGGTTTTAGAGCCCATCACAGCACAGAAACAGCACTGGTTAAAGTCACAAATGACCTCCTCATGGCATCAGACCGGGGGCTTGTCTCCATACTTGTTTTGCTAGATCTCAGTGCTGCTTTCGACACTGTAGATCACAGCATTTTATTACACAGATTAGAACATGAGACTAGGATCACAGGGACTGCGCTACGCTGGTTCAAATCATATTTAACAGATAGATTTCACTTTGCTCAAGTTAATAATGTTTCCTCTTCATATATAAGGGTTAGCCTCGGTGTTCCACAAGGTTCAGTGCTTGGGCCGATCCTGTTCACTTTATACATGCTCCCTCTAGGAAATATTATTCAGAAACATGACATAAACTTTCATTGTTATGCTGATGACACTCAGCTGTACTTATCCTTAAAGCCTGAAGAAACAGAGCCGTTAGCCAGACTCCAGGTATGTCTTAAGGACATAAAGGACTGGATGACCTCCAATTTTTTATTATTAAACTCAGACAAAACTGAGGTCATTGTTTTTGGCCCCAAACACCTTAGAAATAGAATAGCTGATAATATTCTCTCTCTGGACGGCATTACTTTGGCCTCCAGTACGACTGCAAGGAACCTCGGCGTTATCTTTGATCAAGACGTGTCATTTATTCATCACATTAAACAGACCTCTAAGACCGCCTTCTTTCACCTCCGTAATATCGCTAAGATTAGGAGCGTCCTCTCTCAGAGTGATGCTGAAAAACTTGTTCATGCTTTTGTTACTTCTAGGCTGGACTACTGCAACTCACTATTGTCAGGATGTCCAAATTATTCTATTAATAACCTGCAGCTGATCCAAAATGCAGCAGCTAGAGTTTTAACAGGAATCAGTAAAAGGGATCATATCTCCCCCATCTTAGCTTCTCTTCACTGGCTTCCGGTAAAATTCAGAATAGACTTTAAAATTCTCCTACTTACATATAAGGCCCTAAATGGACTAGCCCCATCATACCTGCAGGATCTAATAGTCCCATATACTCCCAATAGATCACTCAGATCACAGAGTGCAGGTTTACTTACAGTTCCCAGAATTTATAAAAGTAGAACGGGAGGACGAGCCTTTAGCTATCAGGCACCCCTGCTGTGGAACCAGTTGCCAATCTGGGTTCGACAGGCAGACACCACCTCCACTTTTAAGACTAAACTTAAAACCTTTCTGTTTAGTAAAGCATATAGTTAGCACCAAATAAAGTGTGTAGGGCTGGTAGGCATAGTTTCACTCACCTCATGATATATAGCCACAGGTAGAATAGGTCTGACTAACTGTTAATCTTTAAATCTCTATCATAGCTAAGCTGCTATAGGCCTACGCTGCTGGGGGACACAAACATGATCCACCAAGCAGTTTCCCCTCCTCCTTCTCCTCTTCTATCCTCTCCCCTCGTCAGATTAACATGCAGTTCATTATTTTATGTCACTAACTGTGTGTCCAGTGCTCCTCGTAGTCTTGTGTCTCTCCCTCCCTCCCTCTCTCTCTCTCTCTCTCTCTCTCTGTATCTTTCTGCAGGTATCTCTCCATCCAGATCTTCAAGTTGAACTGTAGCCGGCTCTATGACCAACCCAATGTGTATTGTTGACATCTGCCTGTCATTCCTCTATGTACCGACTATGGGCGGGGTGGTTCTCCCTACGGGCCGAAATCGAACTGATATGATAGTGATTCTCAACATCACATAAAAAAAGAATACATGAATGTTACAGCAGTTCATTATAATTTTCATTATTATAATTTTCTTATAACTTGTGAAATGTTAAAATCATATTGAGGTGGTAGCAAAAAGTGAAACTAAACAGTTGAGATTTTGTTTTGCTTATCTTTTCAGTAATGTCATTTCTCATGTTGTTAATTGATTTCCTGCCTGTACAACATCCATTGCACGTCTGCCCGTCCTGGGTGAGGGATCCCTCCTCTGTTGCTCACCCTGAGGTTTCTTCCATTTTTTCCTGTTAAAGGTTTTTCTGGGAGTTTTTCCTTAGTCGATGTGAGGGTCGAAGGGCAGAGGATGTTGCTGATGTTATGTTAAGCCCTTTGAGACAAACTGCTTGTAAAAATGGGCTATACAAATAAAGTTGATTTGATTTGATTTGATTTGATTTGCTAATTTGTCCTAATTACTAATTGAAATAGCCAAATTTAACTCATACATCCAACCATTTCCACATTGCAGACGAACTACAATGATAAAGACAGACAGTAGCTCCACGTTGAAACAGCTGAAACAACTCGATGGACCTACAGTAGACATCATAAAGAGATCTGTGAAAGTGAGATGTCAACTTTAGAACAAAATGCAGTCAAAATGCAAAATGCAGTCAGCAATGCAAAATGATATTCAACACCCCATCATAGCATTACAGGATGCAGACAGATTGGTCTGGGACACATGAATTCACATAGACACTTTCTTTCACCTGGAGTGTCATCAAAGACAGAGGTCCCATCTTATTTTGCATAGGCCAGTAGGGATTACTGGAGCAGAGATGATCCCTCCTCGGTGTTCCAAAGAACACCCTCTCCTCTAAAGAAAACTGTTGTCAGTGAACTTCACACACAAATGTATTTTTATTTATTTATTTTTTATTTTTTTTACATTTGCTTTATTTTAAGTCCATAATGTTTTATGGAAGAAACACAATTTTAATTACATTTTTTATACTAAAAGACAATATGTGGAATATGACGTAAGGTGATTAATAATCATTCATTATTGTCTCTGAATAGGAAGGGAAAATAAAGGTGCAGGTAGGTCGAGGAAAACATTTAAAAAAAAATATGGGGATATTTCTGCCTTTTTTTAAAAGAAACTATACAAAAACATAGAATGCGCACACACACACACACACACACACACTCATACACACACAATATTTATAGTATTTCACAATTTTTAAATTAGTTTAAAGCTCCAAAAACGCCGGGGCCAGCACTGTAGCAAACACTCAATCTGAACATACTGACACTAAGGTCGTTCAAGAAGCCGAATCTGTGCAGAATCAATCTCTGGCGATTGCCACACAATGCATGCCAGTTAGATTTCTGTCCTACTTGATCCCAACCTGCTCTGACATCTTGCACGAGCAGGCAACGATAATCTTGCAAGATCGAGGCCTTCTACAGAGAGCTGTCCACTTCCTATTAATGCCTCTGTACCGGAATTGGCTGCAATTCACCAAGAGGGCACTCACGAGATAGTTCTCAATGAATGGGAGTGAATGGAGCTAATCTATTTTATTTTGTGTATATTGTGTCCTTACGTATTTTCCCAACGATAGCCACAGCAGACGCTAGAAGCGTGGTTAAAACAGAACAAAAACTTGGCGCTTGATTGAAGTTTGAAACCAGTGAAACCAGTGACCATAGTGAATGCTGTAACCAGGCGCATGATGCCACATATTCTTCAGAAAGGTATTTCACCACAAAAAAGTCATGAAAATCTAATCTAATGAGACTATATCTATTGTCTCTACTGCTTATACTGAAAACGTAATGAAAATTGGCAATTTTTTTTACCCCCCCATAAAAGTTATAATACATAATATATATAATATAGCTCCAATAGAGCTGTTAAAGAATGAATGGTAAACAGTGAGGCTGATATCAGTGAATTACAGTTATTGCTGGATTACATACTGCATGGTTTTCCTGTGAACCCCTTGCCATAGGTATTCATTTTATTTCTTTATAATTTCATATTATTTGTTTCGTTCTCTTTTTTTTTTTTATTCTACCACATACTTATTGACACTCAGCCTGACCAAAGTGACAAAGTTCATATTATGCACAGCTTATGAATTATGCTGTTGTTGAGCTGATGTTGCAGAAAACCACCATTCAGAATTAAAGCAGTAGTAGTTACAGTAGTACCACTAAAGACTATCCAGACAAGTTGAGACTAGGAGGTGGTCCAGCAAATGGTTTTTATTGACCTCTCTTAAAATACTAAAATAAAGTCACTGTACTGCACATGCATACTACGAAACAACAGACCAGAACACATTGCACATTTCTTAAAACAATAAAATATAAATTTTCAACAACAATACAAGGAGAGCCACTTTAAAAATCAACACATTGGACAATCTGCGGTTACTACTATTTAAAACATAAACCAAAAGCTTTCAAGGGCTAAGTCGTAATGACAGAATCAAACACACACTCGCACTAACACTAGCATGAGAGAGCACTACAAAATACTGCGGTTTTGTTCTGGGCATGATTTGAAGACAATCACTGATAGTGTGGTATGTGAAATGGTCAAACTTAAAGAGAGGACTTGATGAAAATAAAATACCTTTGAACTGGAATAAAACTGAATACACGACTTTTGGTATACGTTAAATACGTTAAACATTTGTGTATTTCAGTATGTGGAGTGAAACTGGAATTTTTGTTCCTCTTGTTACCATTGGACAATTCACTATACCAATCAGGAAAATTTCACTTAGCTGTGTTGAAACTGCATTTCTCTCTTTTTATGTATGCTCTCTTTTGATATCTATTTTCATTTAAGTTTTGCATGTACATGCAAATGCATACATCACCTCAGTCATAGTCCCAGCAATCCACCAGTGGATACTGTGTAAGTGTTATGTTAGCCTTGCATAGGCATGACAAGTGCATGTGTATAAAGAGGCAGCGTTAGATAAAGAGTAACTACTACAGTGACTATTAATTACATATGATCTTTTCCCAAACTTAACCAAACTGGGGCTGTCAGCTGAAATGTTTCTCAACCAGCTTTATTTTGATAGTCTAACAAGATTTTGCATATTTATTGACACAGCAGAATGAGACTGTAATTTTGTGTGCAACATGACACTCACACAGTGGATTGGTGAATAAATATTTAAAAATTACATCAATTGAATTGCCAAAGTACACATTAAGGTTACAAAGAAAATGTGTTGTGACATTGTGATTAATTCATCACCAAATGACTTGCTAGCAAACAATGTGAAACAATGTGTTTCATGTTTAGTGAGAAAATACAGTAGCCACTGTGCTAATGCAAACTTTAAAGCTTCACTATTCTTTTTAGTAAAGGATCAAATGATAGCATATAAGGGGAAAAGAGGTTACAAATTGTGATAAATCCACAAAATATCTACAACTCTATATTTCGCCTCAATTTTGTGGCGTGTTTTGTCTATGTCAAAACATTAACTGTGAACTTTCATGAAAAACATTTGCAGTCCAATAAGGCAAGGTAGGACTGAAGAAACCACTGTGCCTATCCAACACCAAACAGCAGTTTGAAAGAGTTAGCAATTAGATGCTACACATATTAAATAATTTAGCAAATAAAGAAATTTGAATTATGACTCTTGCCTCAAGTGGCCCAAAAAATCATATAATGCCTCTTTTATAGGGCTGAAAATGTTTTAGTCTATTTATTTTCATACACCAGCACTGTTAAACACATAGCACACTTAATAAATACAATAAATTATTAATAAATAAATAAAATTTCTCCACATAATCTTAAGTTTTACAGGAAAAGTTATTTACACTCAGTTTCTCACACTGAAGATCAGGTAATGCCAGAAAGCTAATCACGTATACATTGCACAAGTATATGTTAACTTGCTGTGGTATTACCAAGATAGAGCCAAGAATTCTTCTCATCAATTAAAGGGTAAGCCGACTCTTGGGATAAGTTTATGGAAGCAAATAACTGCCATATAGATTTGAATCCACATTTAACTGAACACCGTACAATAAAATGTAATCATTACTGAATAAAAAATTAATTTACACACAAAATTGTGGAAAAATCAAGTCATAAATCTGATAATTTGGCATATAATATTCGTTTACTAATCATCATTGACAATTACATATTCATTTGCTTATAGGATTCAAAACTGGCCTGTTTTTTTCTTCCATACATGTTCCCTACAACCTGGTGTAGGCTATTCCTTCACAAAATGCTGGCACAAGAAAAAAAAATTTGTGTTTTTTGAACTGTTGAGTTTTCAAACTTGTTCTCTTACAGAGGCAAACAGCTTCTGTAGATTATAAGAAATCATTACACCAAATAATAAATATGCAGAAACACACAAAAACACTTACGTAAGTAACAGTAAACATTTTAGAATCTATCCATCTTACCCAGAGCCTGTGCAAAGATTTCTATCAATATTGCCCATGCCCACTACAAAGATGTGTCAAGACATATTCAGCCTTGATTAGTGCAAACACTGGAACAGACTAAGTTGTTCTAATAACAGCTGTTTTTACAGTTCCAAAACTGTCCTTTTCTTCATTTAACGGTATACTGTATGAAGATATGTATAAATGTAACAAGAATGTTGGCCTCTCCCCAGCATCTCTTATACCCAGCTTAGAGTGGGAGACAAGTTAAGAAAGTTATAGCTGCAATGCATGCAGGGCTGCAACAACAATCATGCAAGAGTGCACAGTAATGTACAACGTCAGAAAAATTCATTCTTACTTAAGAGACTTTTTTCTCAACACTCCTAGTTTTGATTAAACAAGATGAGCAGGGTTTATAAGGATAACCATGTCAGACCAAGTATCTGTTCTCATTAGTACATATCATACATCAGCTATGTTTGTAAATTGATGAACTTTTGTTGAAGATTTTTCTAAATACTGCATTTAATGCTTTCACTTTCTGACCAATTATCTTTTGGAAAAACAGAACATTGTCCATATCATAGCAAAATCACAGGTTTATCCAGTGGTGGAATGTATAACTAAGTACATTTACTCAAGCATTGTACTTAAGTACAAATTTTAGGTACTTGTACTTGAGTAATTTCCTTTCATGCCACTTTCTACTTCAACTCCACTACATTTCAGAGGGAATTACGGTACTTTTCACTGCATTTGTTCCACTAGGTTAAATACTAGTTAACATTTTTATACAAAATGTACAAAGAGCTTAAAATTATAACAGAAGTATATTTTGTTATACATTAAAACATCCAGCAGTTTATACAACTGAACAATTAGTTGATCAACCAATTAGTTGATTGACAGAAATTTAATTATCATCTATTTTGATCATTGTGTTGTCATTTTCACATGAATACATTTCACAGTTTCAACTTAAGTAATGTGATTAACAACTAATTTTTTTTAAATTTATTTTTAATCCTTTTGCGGTTTGATGAAAATAAACGTTAACTGCACACCAACTTCTTCTCAGCCAACAACAGTACATTCTTGCTTCAACATTGCTGCAATGGTCATATTAGTCTTATGGTATGATATGTTATAGTATCATAACAATCAAAAGGAAATTTTTTTACAATTTTTATTTTTAAGTATTTTTATTCTTAATACTAAGTATTTTTTTCCAGTTATGCTTACACACTCTTATTTAAATAACTTTCTCATTGCAAGATTTTTACTTGTAACAAAGTGTTTTTACAGTGTGTTATTAGTACTTTTACTAAACTAAAGGATCAGAATTCCACCACTGGGTTTATCCATGTAAAGGAGCAATGCAACAGCCAGATACCAGTGGATGTTGCTTTTAGCAACAATCAAAATTGACTACATGTTAAAACATCTAACAACCTCTTTGTGTCTTTCAGCCAACAAGAAGTTGTCAGGTTAAATCAAGTTAAATCATACATAATAAGAATACAGAAGCGTGATGATGATTTTAATTGCTACTGTTTTTGGACTTAATGATACTGATGATGATGATAACACAATAAACAAATATCAAAGTAATTAAACAATAATGATTTTTAAAAAACATTAAATTTAGATTTTAAAGTCCCATATCTGGACAGTCAATGCTTGTGCTGCCTGCACTAATGTGTAATGATCATCAAGTTAAAAATTATACAGCAAAAGAAGACTATGCCTCCAAAACATCAAGTTATCTTCCTGTAACATGATTTGGATTGAATTACTTTCTAATTTCGTAATGTGTTACAGAAAGGCAATAAGAATAAGATTCACACTCATATTTAACATGTCATACCTTGTCATTCCTTCCTCTCTGATGACTGTTTTCCATAAAACAGAATGGTCAAAATATACATTATTGTAAATTCAGTGTACGTAAAAATATGTACACTGCCAATAAAAGTTCATTCTTAGATTCTGCTTCAGTGGATCACATTAATTACCTCCTGCCTGATCTACAAAATCCTCTAAACTGAGTTATACTGATCTTTTGCTTGCTATTGTACAAGAGAAATACAAACTGTGTTTCTTTTAAAGCTGTTGTTACTTTTTAAAGCATCTTTTTAAGATTTCACACTGCATCTCAGCAGTTGACTGGAGGATACATGACGAACATGAACATGTTAATAAGTTGATAATTTCTTATATTCACAGAGTGTGTCATGTCAGATGTTTCTGTGCAAATGAGAGGGAATTTTGGATAGACAAATTTCTTTAAATGGTATCAAATGCAGTCTTTCACAAATCAAATGATTCATTATTTGTCCTTGAATTCATAATAATCACTGACTTTCATGACATCACCGGTGAAACGTTCCACCAGTGCATTATTATATTGATTCATTATGAGAATCAGTCCATTCTGTGGTTTTTTTCTTGTTTTTTTAGTGAAACAGACCACTTTGTAGCCTCTTGTCTACAAAATCTCATTAATATATCAGGTAACATTTTTACATGCAATTTTGAAAATATTTTGTGGCCATTTACTGATCATCTTTCTTCTCTTTACATGTTACCTCAGTGCTCAAGGTGAAATCTGCCTCTTCTGAATAATGAAATAAAGGCAGGTCACAAATTTCATATTACTTAATGTGGATCCTGTCCAACAGTGATCCACAGCTGTATTGTGACTGAATGGAAAGAATTTTGTTTAATTTTCTTCTTTCACTGGATGTCAGTGGTACTGACTAATTCCTTTATATCAAACATTATGTTGACAAGAAGATATTTATATATTTTCCTGATGATTGTTTGTTGTATGTTTGTCTGCAAAATTAAATGTGGCATTAGGTGATGCAGGCCAGTCCAACTTTTCATGACCAGCTGGATATACACCCAAACTACAAATAGCTGGGTCATTGTCATTGGGTTGGTCTGCTTTTTTGCCATTGACTACTGCTGTCTCCTGGTGACCACTTCCATTCTGTTTTGTAGTCATATCAGTGGCAGTAATCAGGATGGCCCTCCTTGCTTTTTCACTGGTTCCATTAGTATTGGCCTGAGACATTCTGCGGTCTCGGATGGTGCTGAAGCCTGTTTGGATCATTGACAGCGTCCTCTGATTTCCCTCTTGCCGCTGGCAACGGTAAAGCCCGCGAAATGCTGAGCGAAACTTTTGTGACATGGCATTGTATATCACAGGGTTTATCGCACTATTAGCATAAATGCATGTCCGACAAAATAGGAGGAACCAGGCATTCAGATAGGGTGTCGACACAAAAGAGTTGATTAAAACTAAAGTCCGGTAGGGCATCCACAGTAGAGCGAATAGGACTACCACAACTGCCAACATCTTTGTCACCTGTAGGGGGAGAAACAGAGATACATTTCATTGAAACTCTTAAAGCAGCCATGATTAGAATTTTTGTGTGAATAAAACCTCAGTGTTAGGCAAAAAGCACCCACTTGGAATCATCATATTAAGCTTCTTGTCTAGCAAGTTCCATAAAAACTATAGGTGTTCTGCTCCACCTAATGAGTTTGAGTTTAACTTGAATAAAAATAATAATATGTTTGTTAAAAGAATTTTATAAGGTTCTAAAGAAAGGAAATGTGCCTTTTAATAAGTTTTCTACTTATTCTTTGATATGATGTGTGATGCACTTTGACACAGGAAGTATACACAGGAAGTAGTGTTCTTTTAATTCTATACAGGAAGTTCATACAGTAATACAGTAAACAAAGCATGGTCGCTAATGTACGGTAATGTGATTAATGAACCCGCCAGAAAGCAATGACTGTAAGTGTCACAGTTTGCCTCTTTTGTCAGATATTTCTTTGGTATAAGTTTAGCAATGTTTTGAGTACTTTGATAGTCGAATATTTCCAGTAACTACTACGGTAATGTTGCGTTAAGCTGACGTGCGTTAGCATTACGGTTGACGTTAGCATCTGTTGCTAATTCTATAAGCTAAACACAGTGCAGTAAGTAACAGTGATGTTATTTTCTTTCTTTTGTAGTTTCACTCCAATTCATGTTGCCATTGTGAATGTGAAGTTAATAAAGGAGCAAGTACGCTCATTTTCCTGGCTCTTGAAAAGGAGTTTGGCCGACTGTTTAATCTACGTTAACGCTCCGGGAGCAAAACACATAGAGAGAGCAGTACAATAGACAATCTGGTAAAAATGGGACAGAATAATTTACCTCACATCATTAAGCTCCAGGCGGTTTTTGGTTTTAGTTATAAAGAATAAAGACCAAGAGGATAAAAGTGATTTTCCATTAATCTTTCAGAACCTCTTACAAACATTCTTAAAATTTCCATCAAAGAGTAATCCAGTAGATTTCCCTCAAGCTTCAACAGTGTAATGTACAATATAAATGCACTACACGGCGATTTCAAACACAGTGGTGGTCTTGTTTTCGTGATAATTAATGGAGAGAGTATGGATATAACATAGATTTGTAGCCTTATTCATTGTGCACATGCATAGCTCATGTAGAATCATTTCACAAATTCCAACAAATTCCATCAAGATTTTTTTTGTAGCTGGCAAAGAAAAACACTGTGACTGCTTTGGAGAGTATGTACATACATGTGGGGTTTACTCATGATCAGCTACAATGTTAAAATCACGTGCCTGATAGTGTGTAGGTCCCCTTCATGCCTGCAAAACAGCTCTGACTCACTGGGTCATGGACACCAGGCCTGTGTCTTGTGGTTTCTGGGTGTTGGTAGAGGATCATTGGGTGGTGGCCAATCAACAGAATCAAATGGACAACAGGGACATTGAGCATCAAACAGCAGAGTGCTGAAGTGTCCCAGAAAGGTGTGTGTGTGTGTGTGTGTGTGCATGGACACGTATTCCTGTTGTTGAAGGGACAAAAATCCGTATACAGTCACATTGTGAGGACCTGCCTTACTTATGGGGACGAAATGCAAGTCCCCACAGTGTAAGTCATTAAATATTAGGATGAAGACTTGCTTTAAGGTCAGGTTGAGGTTAGGGTTTGGTTAAGGTCAGGGTTAGGATTAGGCAAGTAATGTTTATTGTTATGGTTAGGAGGTGGTTAAGCCTCCAGGAAATGAATGGAAGTCTATGCAATGTCCCCAAAAGTGATGGAAACAAGACTGTGTGTGTGTGTGTGTGTATTCTCTGTGTGCAAAACACCCTCAGCATGCCTTGACCCTCCACCCCACCTCTGGCTGGTGACCATGGTAACGCCTCAGACATCTCTGAACCCCTTCATGGCAGAGAGGGGGAACAGAGCCAGTCAGCCTGTAAAGCTCAAGCGACGGGTCTTATCAGTCGCCAATAATGCAACATACCTACCCTGTCCCAGCCTCACTCCACCACCCATCCACCTGCAGTGATTTTCATGTCCTCAAGCTGCCTTCACTATGCCATAATAATTCTGCTGCAGTGTGGCTGCCCCTCATTCTGCAGCCCATTTTTTTTTTGCACAGAACAATTCAATTCAATTCAGTTTATTTATATAGAGCCAATTCACAACAACAGTTATCTCATGCCAACAGAGAAAAAAACAAAACAATGTGTGACATGTCAATACCAGGTATCATGCATAGTCCTTCTCCCAGCATTTGAGATAAGGGTCTGTGTCCATGCCTTCAGTGGTGAACCAGTGACAGCCACCTCAGCAGGTAGATAAAAAAGGCAAAATTCTGCACAAAGAAGGTGGGTAGGAGAGCTTTCTAATTATCTCTGTGCTGCGATAATGAGACAGAAAGCATTGGAGTGACATTTTGAATATGCATATTATGACTGTAATTATATGGTGGGAGGATACTTGACTTTCGTAATATTTTCTTCTAACAACAACATCCTCCCAGACTGATTCCGGTCATGGATGACCATTTGGGTCCATTGAGCCAAAGAATTTGCTTAAGCCTCTGATGCTATCAATTCGCCCGTGGCAATGATGACCAAGCTTCCACATCTCTTTTCCTCTACACTTGACGAGATCACAGAAGTGAAGAACTCTCAGAGATTAAAACTGTACAGCAATCTCACACCACACTGTATTAATCTCCAATCATAAAAGTGCCATTCTTTGACATACACAAGTTTATCAAACACCTATCAGATTGAGTTGGTCTATCAAACGATGAATTAAAGAGCATGAAGTGCCATTTGAAGTACTGAGAGAGTAAAATCATCTGCGGTATTAAGCACACTTCAATGTAAATCCCAAATCACATTATGCTAATCTTCTGCTCCTAGATGGAGCCCCTTGAACACAAGATTAGGATCTTCTCTCTGCTCTCACGTGAGAGTTCAGTCTCTCTGAGGCTTGTGCTCATGCAGTAACATGCACACAGTGGCACAGAAACAACATGTGCTAAAACTTGTATGGCAAGGTAAAACACACAAAGCAGCTTTACAACTTCTTTCCACTACCCCAAGTGGCTAAGACACCATTTACTGCTCCTTTGAAATGATGAACCTGAATAGTTCAGTCCTGGTTAAACTGGACACACCTGTGGTTAAATACAGAAAACACTTTCTGTACTTTTGTGCAGCCAAACAGAGAGAATTTCCCATAGGTTTCTTGGATGGGCATTTTCATTCAGTATTGTAGTATTCAGAACCATTCAGCACACCATAGATGATTGCAGTGTTGGTCCAGGGATGCATTGTGGGATGTTCATCCAGAAACATGTCCTACTTGGCTAAATCATGTCATGTTGCATCACACACATGTATGTTTTGTTGTAAATATGCAGTCATTTTGAATTTGATACCAGAAACATGTTTTTAACAAGGTCGGATATTTGAGAAAATCGTGAAAAAAACAAACAAAAAAAAAAACAGACCTATTCAGAAGATTTTTGCTTTTAGTATCTTTGAACTTCACTACTTTGTCAAACACAAGATTGTACCTACAAAGGATTTCACTGGGCTCAGGCTCATTTCTTAAAACCATTTTCAGTTAAACAGTTCTGTTTTTATTTACATTTTTACACAGCATCACAACTCCAGAATTGACATTCAAACTCTGTTGTTAGGCTTAAATTAGAGAAAGATTGTGGTTTTGGTTAAATGAAAAAAAATGTTATGTCTCTGCTGACTTTTCTTTGTCAAAATAAACCAACCTTTACCAAGTCTTGTCAGTGCCCGAACATAACCATAAAAAACTTAAACAATGTAGTAGTCACTAAAAGTAAATAGTCTTTTACTGACACGTTCAGTATTGGCATTTTTACATTTCCTCATTATGTTGACAAAAAAAAGTAATTTTGTCAGCATTACATTGCCCTCAAAACATTTATGTGCTGTTAGTTGTATAATTTCTAGAAGTGAAGGGCAGCAGAAGAAGGGCAATGGATACACCCACTGGTACACCCTGTGTTGTGTGCAAAGAACACACCAAATTTGGGTGACACGTCTTCCAGGTTTAATAAAGAAAACAACATGAAAGAAGTCATAGATCACAAAGGGAATGTTTGCAGTCATGCATTGCACAGGAACATTGCAAGTATCCATATGTGCACCTCAGTCATTCAGCAAGTACAAAGATGTTTGTTTTGCACCTTTAAGTATAATTTGTTCTTTGCTCTCTGTAGATTTGACCTTTTTAATGTCCTGTGAAAATATCACCAAATACCACCACACCACGGGACGGGTACACAGTGGTCTCTCTATTCTTAAAATTGCACAGGACAGAAATATAAGGTATCTAGGTGATGTTGTTGTTTTCTGATGTTGTTCACAGACAGAAATTAAATGAGGAACTGTCCTCACTCCTTATATTTAGTACTGTAATGGAAACCTCCAGTGCCATGTTAGAGGTTGTCATGGATGGATTTTACTCTGGTCTCATATGTCACTTTTTTAATTGTGTTTCATTCTTTTTTTAATCTTTATGTCCTCTCTTTCTGTTTGTAAGAAGCTTGTTTAACCCCCTGGGCTTCATTTCGTGTCAGTAACTAACTGTCATTCAGATTTCTTAACCATCCAGTGGCTGGACTGACCTGGCACTATTTTGTACCAAATGAGTTGCAGATTTGTATTGCTGCTCATAGACTTTTATCCAAAAGTTACAGCTGGAAGCAATGAGCAAAGAATTGGAAAAGAGTTGTCACTTGTATAAGTCAATTTGTTTAGAATTTAGAGTAATTTGCTCACCTGCTTATGGCTCAGAAAGAAATAGACACATGAGAAGATTTGCAAAAGACAAAGCTTCTCTGTCTTAGCTGTGCAAATTTCCATTTCCTTTCCATATCTGCAGTAACTTAGCCCTTGCAGACTGACTCACAGTCAAACCAACAATCCCTGAAATTAAATTCTGCTCCCAAAAAAGCAAAACAAAACAAAGGTCAAGGGGGACCAGACTGACACCACTGTAGGAACACCACAGTGTCACCCTGATAGAGGGAATAATGGCAAACACATAGTTGACTACATGATATTAAATACAGTATTTTTTGCCATTTTCTGCCTCACAGAACAACATAGAGGGGGGGAGAGGAAGAGAGAGAGAGAGAGACAGACAACACACACTTCCTGCACTCTCTGTCCAGAAATGTGCAGTCCTAGGAACAATTAAGATCAAATTCCCAAGCTTTAGGAAGACACACACCATCTATCACCACTGTCTTCTTCTGTTGTTTTCTGTATTTGTCGACCACCACACTATCCATCATGGTGATGGTGGTTCGCCATCACCATTTTGTCAGTCTGGGTCTAGAAGTCCCACAGGATCTTAGCTTGGTCATTCTCAACCACCTCAGGAGGTGTCTTCCATTCTGACTTCCAGCCCATACTCCGTGCAGATATTCCTATACTATACCATAGTATACTATGCCAGCCACTGGGTTATGGCATTCCATATACGTTGTTCCTGTCTGCATCTTACATCTGGCTGTTATGTGCTAAATTGTCTTTGCACTGCCTGCACCTGAGGTACTGTCTGGTGTTAGACCCCAGCCTCTATTGATTTTGTACAGAGTGCCTGTTCTTGTGCTGCAACGATTAATCTTGCTTTGCTGTCCTTCAATCCAGCCTTTTACAGGCATTGGTAGAATTTCATCAGCCACTTCTTCTTTATGTTGGTGGTACATGCAGTGAAAGGGCTTGACACTCACTAGTCCTTGACCTCCCTTGTTCCATTTAGTGTACATTTTCAGGGTGCTGGACTTGGTGCTTGGGCTTGAAAACCCTGCGTGCGTCATGAGGAGCTTCCTTGTTTTGAGTGGCCTCTATCTTCTCCTTGGGCCAACTTACTATACCAACAGGATATCTGATGACAGGAAGGGCGTATGTGTCCTGCCATTTAGCTGACTTCTCAGGACCTGTCTCAGTCTGTGTAGGTATTTGACTGGGGCTGACTTCCTTGGAGCCCCCTCATAGTTTCCATTTGCTTGCAGGATCCCAAAGTATTTGTAACTGTCCTTAACATCTGTAATGCTGCCTTCAGGTAGTTCAAGCCTATACATTCTGATCATCTTCACTTTCTTTGTTACCATCCGACCACATTTATCTAGCCTGAATGACATTCCGATGTCATCGGTACAGATCCTGGTGATGTGGATCAGCAAGTCAGTGTCTCACTCACTCTTGACGTACAGCTTGATGTCATCTATGTGAAGTGACTGATGGTTGCTCCATTTCGGACCAGGTACCACTCTTTGATCTGGTCTGACTGAGGGGTTTCAGGCCTATGCATAACAGCAGCAGGAATAGCACATCACCTTGATATATGCCGTACTTTATGGTAACTTGTGCAGTTAGTTTAAAAAAAAGGATAGATAGATATTTGTCTTAATCCTCCTTAGTGAATTAATACTTAAGAAGGTAGATGCTTTCAAAATCCAAAAACCTGAGAGCATGTGTACTACATCCAAGAGCACAGAGAGAAGGCAACACTGCACAGCCATACCATGCAATCTGGCAGATAGAGAGCTTTCTCAGTAAGGGGGCTCTTTGATTGCTCAGCCTGACGACACAAAGCCATTACAGCCACAATTGCCTTCAGGGTTGCATAACAGCCAGGACAGAGAAGCGTCAAGAGGACACTTCTCTGAGGCAATGGATAGCAAGGACATCATCACCACCCTCTTAAGTGAAAATCATGGCTTCTATATTCCCAGTAGATCACACACACAGCCAAAGATGAGAATGGGGTCAAATGTGTCTACAGCTATCGCACAGCAATTACTTGATAGGACAAGATGTAACAACAAGAAAAGAGAGTGCAGAAGGGGTTAATGGGAACAGGGATAATGGTGGGATGAGGCACAGACCTGCTTCCTGGAGGAGAGCGCACTCCTTGGCCGGTCCTGACGACCTCCTTTCCCTGCTTCAGAGGCTTCCCGGCAGCTTCGACGCATGGTAGTGGCGCTGTTGTCGGGATGGTTGGGCAAAGGGCTGGAGGTATACATTTGTTGCACACGAGAATGAAAAACATTAATTGGTTGGCTGGTTTGGTCTTGAGTAAATTAATGTGGTCATACTTGTCACGTGTTTCATTTAGGAGTTGGTTGGATTTAACCAACTTCTTTTATTATTTAATTTATTTAATCTTTTCCTACAAAAAGTCTCCACTGATATGAGTTTGAATGCCAGTCACAAACCTTTGGATTAAAATTTCAATTAATATTTTATGTTAGTGAATATCCTTGACTTCATATTTGTTTATCAACAGGGTTGTGCCCCGAATTACAGTCATTCATTGCGTTTTCTACTTATAAATGAATTCTGTCAGGGTGGAAAATCAATCAAACATCACAAAATCCATCCATTACTTGGATTTTCTGCCTAACTCAGTGAAAACAAAATAAATGAAGGCTTCAAGCAGAAATGTGTTTTCCTGCCTTGTTTCGTTCCAAAAATTCACGGATCACAGGAGATTGCAGAGCATGCTAGGCAGCTGTGGCCTTGAGGCTGGAGAAGCAGCTTGTGACTAGATTAACCTGTGTTTGTTACCTGCACAGACCACCAAAACCTTATGATAATATTAGTAGGTATCTTGTTCCAGTTAATATATTATTTCCTATTACCTGAAAACTGTGGCCCCAAGAAGAATTAGACTCAAATATTTGTGTTTTCAAATATATGATCATTTTTCATTGCTTTACTGATAAATAATAATAAAGAATAAATGATTGGATTATTTAAAACTTGGTTGATACCAAATGTTTTCTTACTAATAAATGAAGCCTCTAATATGCATGCTAATACCCATGCTCAGTCTGTTAAACAGGGTGGGGTGTCTATTAAGTCTATCTACTGAATTTAACCTCTACACTGGATATTAAATTTAATTCATTTGAGGCTCTGGCATTAAAACCAACTCCACTGCACAAACTGGCTTGTCCAGGGAACTGGATTTCACCTTGTGGCACTCCACAGACTACTAGGCCCTTGATTTTATCTCAGATCTTGTCAGTTGTTCCAATAAGAGCCTATTGGTGATTTCAGTACCACCTGAATAAGAACACCAAGACTCTTTTTGGCAGTTACTGGTACTCAGTTTGTTCATGAACCTACTGACTCCATTAATGCCTTGGACTTCATTCTCTTTTACAAGATAGAAGTGAACATCTTCAATGTTTCTTCTGTTTTATCTGCAGTGTCAGACCGCTTTCTAATTAAATTTGAAGTGAGTCCAACCTGTCCATGTCAGTTTTATCACTCATCATACTGGCCCAGCAACTTTAACTGCACTTTGTGACCAATTACGTTTGCTACTGGCTTCTTGCATGACAGTGGTGGAAAATTCAGTGCTTCCTACTTGTGCTTGTTCAGATGCACCTGTTTCTGCCAAAATTAAATGATTAAGGAAGTCTACACCATGGTTCACAGATGAAATACGTGTTTTTAACCGGGCCTGCAAGAAAATGGAACATAAATGGCACAAGGCTCTCAGTGAGAAACAGCCTTTAATTAGTCAACAGACACAGTCCATGGACTGCTAATAATCAAGCAAACAACAACAGTAACATTTTTCATACATAAATGGACACATAATCACAGAGACATTCAATACTGGATTTATCATTGTGGATTTATTTAAGTCTCCAAAGAGAATTTGCAGTTGAAGGCCAGATTACAAAGTCTCTGAAAGGAATATGATGCCCTCTCAGATGCAGCTGAGAGGGCGTCATATGGACCAAAACAAAAAAATCAGTCACTCATATGCAGCTTTCTGGAATTATTTGGTATGTCATATCTCACATACCTTGATGTCATATGCAACATTGTTGACCTCAGACAACGAGACTGGGTGGTAATGCATTCTTTGCGATGTAAAAATATTATTAAAATCCTATTAATAATGCATTATATTACTTTGTTACTGCTAAAAATAATGCTGTGATGCTCCTGGATCAAATGCCAGCCAAACTGTTTAAAGATTTCTGGCCAACTCTGGGACCTACAATGCTGAATAGTATAAATTTATCACATACTACTGGTACTGGTCCAGGTTATGGTTACACCTCTACTTAAAAGCCCACACTGTGAACCACGGTCTCGAAGTAACTATACACCAGTTTAACCTTATTTCAAAAGTACTCAAAATAGTTGTTTCTCTGCCACTTTAAGCCCAATTTATCATATTCCAACCTTTTCAATCTACTGTCAGGGCAGCTATTTCAAAACTGTTTCAAGTGGAAAATTACGTTTTACTCAGTACTGATTCTTACTGGATCTCAGTGCAGCATTTTATACTATAAATCATAGCATAGTCTTAGGGCAGTTTGAAAGCTAATTTAGCACTTGTGGCCTGGTTCTCACTATTCCTACCTACCCAGTGCATTTTTTATAATAACACACAGTCATCTTTACTGATGTGATGTTCTTCGCCTTTTGTCCTTTTCTCCATATATTTCACCTCTTTGCCAAGTTATATAGAATAACGATGGAGTAAATTTTTACTGTTACACTGATTATACTCAGCTGTATGTGCAGGTAAAGGCAGATGATCACTCTCAAAGCGTACATTTAGAGGCCTGCGTTTCTCCGATGCTTCTCACATAATTTTCTGCTGCTGAATTCTGATAAAACTGAGCTGTTGGTCATTGGTTGCATTCAACACAGACATCACTTTGATAAAGTCAAACAGTAACTCTGTCTAACTTTGTGATTTCTCAAAATTTAACTGCCAAGAATCTTGGTGTCGTATTTGATCCTACCCTGTGTTTTGATAAGCACATTAAAAAGATTACCGAAATTGCTTTTTTTAAATTTATTTATACAGTATAGCTAAAATAAGCTCACTATCAATCCACTACATCTTTTCATAGCTAATAACTTTTGGCTGCTGTAGTAATGTTCAAAATATCATATATTAACCTTTAAGCTAAAATAAAAAACATCCTGATGACATTGTCAAAGAGTAATACTCCTTATTCAAACTGGTGGAATGACTATTATTATATAATGAATGAATGAATGAATGAATTGATTGATTGATTGATTTGTTAATATGGTCTGAAAGATCTGAGGTACCTGAGGTAGAGGATCCGTGCTATCAGGCCATACAGTACAATGGCGAGCAGCAGCGGGATGACATAGAAAACAGCAAAGTCGATGAGGTAGATGGGCAGGTAGAGCTCCCGTTTCACTCTGTAGCCACACTGCACATGTCCGTCCTGGCTGACCTGAATATCACACAGTTATCATAGAGATAATAAAACAGGCTAGTAGCTCACACACTGGCTCTGGGAAGAGATGCACATAATAATCTTTCTTATCTCAGCAACCCTAAGCATGGTGATACCACTCCCAGAAAAGGAACAGAGCTTTGTTAAAAGCTTTTCACATTCCCCTGTAGCTCAGATAAAAGAGGTCTTGGCAATCACAAATGTTTTATTCCTATGTTCATGACAAGCACATTTACTGAAACACTATGCAGTTCCTGTGAGTACTACTGTCTGGATTACATATAACCATTTAGCCATGTAAAAATATTTACATACATGAAAGAAAAACTCTATTCTATGTATTTTTAGTCTTTCTGGGAAAATTAATGTGGCCACAGTACAACATTTATCCTGTAAACTGAAAGTTACCGCACTGTACTACTGTACTACCATCAGTCAGTGACTGCAGTAAAACACGACATATAATGTAAAACATAATTCTCTAACCTGAATGTCCACCAGGAAAAACCACAACATGCAGTAGACACATGTGAAGATCCAAACCCCAGCAATGATCCGCTTGGCCCGCGATACTGTACACACTGTCTGAGCCTTCATGGGATGGCAGATAGCTATGTACCTGCACGTAGAGAGGAGATGACAGGATTCAAGCACAATGTCAAACTATCTCTGGCTGATAATATTTATTAGCCACAATGTATAGAAAACTACTAACAATTTGTTGATGAGTAGATACCATTGATCTATTTCTGCAACATTTTTGCCCCACACTACAACAGTGGCTGTTGGTAATGGTGCCTCCTCTCTAACTAAACAGGAGATGATTGAGATAATACATTTATTACAGAGGTGTTAGACAGCTGAGCAAGACTCACATATCTTTGTCCCTGCATGCTTTATGTTAGAGCCTCCCCTAATTTTCCTTTCACACATATTCATGTCCCATCAATGCATGTCACTAACTTGACTTCTTCCCCAGAGTCTTTCTTGTCTCTCAGGTTCCCATGGATTGTGTCTGGATCTCCTGCTGTGGTGACACTGACGACTGTTATTACCACCTGTTATATTTCTAGATTATTATCATTACTGTAATTACTACTACTACTATCATCATTATTATTATTAATGCTGTTATTGTCATTTCAACACAGTAAGTGTCATGAGACAGCTTTTGTTATGGTTTGGCACTATATAAATAAATTGAATTGAATTGAATTGAATTGAATTGAATTGAATTGAATTGAATTAATCTGATGGCAGTCAGTTCATGTGTCATCTAAAGCGACACAAAAAATGTTATCAGTTTCGACCTAGTAAGGTGCTGTCTTAACATGGCTTTTGGCTATGTAAAAGTGCTGTAACACATTATTGCCAACAGATCAACATAAAGGGGAACTTGCCTCAAAGAGGCTGTAGAGGTGAAAGTGGTTTAGTTTGTTAGGTCAAACAATTTTTCAAAATAAAATTATTATGTGCCACAATTAGTGAGTCAGCTTTGTGAGCCACCTCCTTTCCTTTTAATGCTATAAATTAATATAAGGAATAATAGGATAACTTTATGACATATTAGTTAAATACAATCCAGAAATATCTCACTTTCATAATTAAGAACCACACATGGTGAGACTTTTGTGAGAATCAAGCCTGGCAAGACACTGGTTGCCAGCACACAAAACATTCACTCACTGTCCGCTTCATTGGAAACACTTGAACAATCTAACGTGATCCAGTACAACAAGTTTGCCATAAGCTGCCTTGACAACAATAATAATGCTCAGTTTTGATTGAGAGGTACACATTTAACTACATGTTTGTTACTGAGACTGTAGTTTGCAGTGGAGTTAGACTGAATTATATCGAGAGGTGTTAAGTATTTTATATTTTGCCCATCTTATTGATATACATGACAAGAAACAGCTTTCGATATATTGGACTACAGTACCAGAACCCACAACGACCTAAATAATAAACATACAGTAGAATTATTACCTTTCTAACAGTGTGAACAAAAACTGAAAAAGCTTTGTAGAACTTGAACTTACGGAGATAAGTTGCATTGGATAGCATTACTTTGTACAAGTGTACCTCATTGAGTGGCCAGTGAGTGTAGTTTAATGTAAATAAAACATTCAGTATACATGTGTAATAGTGACCTGAGCCAAATGATCTGGCACAGTAAGATAAAACAAGATAAGATAAGATGAGACAAGATAAGATAAGATAAGATAAGTTAAGATAAGATAAGAGCACAGCACAGTCTGTGGAAATACTGGATTTAAAATTTGGTTTTCAATCAATGCAAACATTTTATTTTCCAGGAATGGAGTAAGTGTCTGAGGGCTCATAGATGTACTTATGAAGTTACAACCTGTTGCACAATACTCCCTCCTTTACTCCTGTCATAATTTTTACATCCCTAGAGGGTTTTGTTACTTGAAGGTATATTATTTTGGAGCACTTGACAAAATGACTGATTCTGTCATTCTTGGGAGGACGGTCTTCTGTTACCGCCAATGAGGCTCTGTCCTCGTCTACAACCAGTTCTTTTAAATAAAACTAAAAGATTTTTGGCCTTCAAATCAGCATCAGTATTCAAAAACACAGGTGTTGTTCCTAAGCACCAACTGACATGCCTTGGTAGTGGTTTCTGTAGACTAATATTACATTTTTAAATCAATATTAAATTAGCAATTTAAAAGAGTACAGCAAAGCCTTTACTGGGATGTATCTGACGTATTTTTGTCTATCCTCACCTCTCCACAGTGAAGGCAGTGATGGAACAGGAGGACACGTTGATGCCCAGGTACTGAAGGTATGTGATTCCCAGGCAGCCAGCATGTCCAAAAATCCATGTACCTGTCAGACTGTCTGACACGTTGGGCAGTCCCGCTGCCACCAGCACCGTCAGGTCAGCTATGGCCAGGCTCACTAGGTAACAGTTGGTTGGTGTCCTCATGTGGCGCGTGGTGAGTACCACGAGGACCACCATGATGTTGCCCACGATGCCCACACCACACACCATAAGGACCAGGAACACAGACACCGTCTTGTACTCCAATGAATCAGAGACAGCAGCGCTGGGACTCAGAGAGATGTTGGTTGGGGTGTCGACTCTGGAGCTCATGTTGTCAGTCATATCTGCTAATGCCTGACCTTTTTACTTTTTTAGCTATTGTTTATCTAAAATTATGTTCGCTTGATTAAAGTTTGCTTGATAAAAGTACTGAGGGGCATGACTCTGAGATTTTCCCATGTTTTTTTCCTTCATTTAAAGCATTAACTCTTATTTAAAGCCAGTCTTGGTAAAGGCAGCATATGATATAATCAGATGTCACTACAGAAGTAGAAACAGCTATGAATGTGCTTTTTATAAGTTGTTGGTCACTGAAACCAGAAAATATGCACTGTCCTGGTTTTCTTGTTTTTGAGATTTCATTCACCTTTACTGCTCCCCTCACTGTTCTTCTATGTAGGATAATGTAGAGCTTATTTTTATTAGTGGACTTCCTTTACTGCTCCCCTCACCGTTCTTCTATGTAGGATAATGTAGAGCTTATTTTTATCAGTGGACTTCCAAACACCACTCAGGTCCCCATTAAGTCACCTAGAAATAGAAAATGAATTCAATTAATTGGGCAAACTGGGAATTGAACTGACGCTAACCTTGGATTGGCTTTGCACTTTCGAATGCCAACATCAAACACACACACCATATACAGGCTAATGTGTAATTGTGGCTAGAAATCAGTTGATAAATGCTGCTTAGAAGGAAAACTGCTAATGCAATTAGTAATGCATATGGTGGTTAAAACAAATGAGAGAAAAAAGAGGAACAATGTAAGCTGGCAGTGTCACTGGCACTGAGATGTAGTTGCTCAAAAATGTAGTAATCTAATTTTTCTCTGGAACTGTTTTAGATTAGCTATGAGATATACTAGACAAAAGTACTGGGACATCTGACCATTACACCAATGTGGACTTTGGTGACATTGCATTCTAAGTGCATGGACAATGGTGTGGAGTTGGTCCCCCCACTTTGCAGCTGTGACAGCTTCCACTCTCTGGGAATGCTTTCCACTGGACTTTAGAGAGATTCTGTGGGGGGTATTGCCCATTCAGAAGAGTGTTTGTGGGGGTCAGGGTTGGTGATGGACAGGGGGCCTGGCTTGCAGTCTCCATTCTGGTTCATCTCAGGGGTGTTTGATGGGGCTGAGGTCAGGCCAGTCAGGTTCTTCCACACCAAACTCATCCTGCCAGTCCTTCCCCAGGCTGTTGCCGCAGGGTTGAAGGCACAGCATTGTGCAGAATGTCTTGGTATGCTGAAATATTAATATTAATTCCCAGGTACTGAAGGTATGATATGCTGAAATATTAATATTTCCCCTCACTGGAAATAAGGGACCTAGCCCAACCCCTGAAAAACAGCCCCATACCCCACCTGAATTCAGTAATGAAAAGGTTTGACCAAATACTTTTATTTATATAGTGTATTTTGTGTACAAAGTTGGCATGCTGCCCTAAGAGCAATGCATGAATGTGCTAATTTTATATGTTTATATATATTTATATTTATGTATTTTATATTTGTTGTCTGTAAATGCAAAATTTGTCACACAAACCCCATTCCATAAGGGAAGGTACATGCATACTTGCATATGCCCTCCCTTCTTCATCTCTCTGTTTGGTCAGATATTTTATCTGACAGTATTAAATTAGCATGTAGTTGTTTGCTAAGATTGACATGTACAACACAAACTTTTAAGTCATTTTGTAGTTATGGAAATCAGTTCAGTTTTGCTAAAACATTTTTTATTGACTTTTATTTGGCTGGGCGCCGACTATTCTGGACATAGAGTCAGACAAACAATGATCGTGTTCACTGTAAATCTCTGCAAGGGGCACCACTGCTTTAAAATAAAACTCATTCATGTGTCTGGCTACTTGGCCACCTGTCACATGTGGTGCCAGAAGTAATGCAACTGATGCCTCAAAAGAAGCCAAAGCAGCACCAGTAGAGACTGGCAGCCCACACACTATTATAACTTACTCTCTATTAACACTGGGTGGGCCAGCAGAATAGTGCTTGCTGGAACCAGAACCAGAGCAAATTTCACTCTGAGCCAATCTGTCCGCCAGCCTACAGGGTCTTAGAGCACCTGTTGCCAGTACTGAAGAAGGATCTGGAAGTAATGAGGAAGATGGGGGTTATAGATCTTTCATCTAGTTCATTCTTTTGTACTTCAGAAAGGTAAACATGATCATAATTTAAGCTTAAGGTCCATGGAGCCCTGCTACATTCCAAATGGAAAAGGTCCTACCAAGCACAGAGTCTTTTGCAGCAGTCTAATTGGATGACGTTGTGTTGGTTATTAGCAATAGTGTTTTGCGATACGTGAAGCCGACACCAGCGCCCATAGTCAAATGCATCCTGGGGGCCAGAGCAGGCGACAGAGGGCAATTTAAAGCTGCTGGCCAGAGATAAGAGTAAATATAGTAAGATTATAATTCACATCAGCACTAATGACACCCGGCTACGCCAGTCGGAGGTCACCAAACTTAATATGGAGTCGATGTGTAATTCGGCAAAAACTATGTCGGACTCCTTAGCGTTCCCTGGTCCCCTCCTGAATCTGACCAGTGATGACATGTTTAGTCGCATGTCATCGCTCCGTCGCTGGCTGTCATGGTGGTGTCCAGAAAACAACGTGGCCTTTATAGATAACTGGGAGACTTTCTGGGGAAAACCTGGCCTTAATAGCAGAGACGGCATTCATCCCATCCGGGGTGGTGCGGCTCTTATTTCTACCAATATAGCCAAGTTTATTAGACAACCAACCCCCTGACAACCCAGGGTCGAGGCCAGGAAGCAGAGTCGCTGTCTTACACACTTCTCTGCTGCTTCTGTAGGGCTGCCGCCCTCCATTAAAATATATATATATATAAATAAAAATATAAATGCACACAAAAACACTAAGTTTAACAATCCCATAGAAATAGAATCAGTGCCTCGTCCTCCCATAGTCCAACTAGCACAAAATTTAAGAAGTGTTCAAATCAAAATAACCTCATAAAAATACACATTAGCAATTATTTAGAACCAAAAAATAGGACTATCAGAAGTGGATTAAATATACGATCCCTCCACTCTAAATCCCTCCTAGTCGATGATCTAATTATTGCTCATCAGTCCGATATATTCTGTCTCACTGAGACTTGGTTAAAAAAAAAAGTATGTTAGTTTAAACGAATCAACTCCGTCTGGTTATATTAACTATCATGTTCCTCAAGGCACAGGCCAAGGAGGGTGAATGGCAGCAATCTACCACTCCAGCCTTCAGATTAACCCCAAACCTAAATCTATCTGTAGCTCATTTGAGAGTCTCAATCTCAGCCTGTCTCACCAAAACTGGAAGTCAGAAAAGCCAGTTTTATTAGTTATTGTCACCCACCTGCTGCTGCTTACCCAGAGTTCCTGTCTGAGTTTTCAGACTTTTTATCTAGTTTAGTGCTCAGTACAGATAAAGTCATTATAGTGGGTGACTTTAACATTCATATGGATGTTGACTCTGACAGTCTTAAGACAACCTTTAACTCACTCTTAGATTCAATAGGTTTTCTTCAGATAGTAAATGAACCAACACACTCTTATAATTCCTCGATCTGGTTCTCACCTATGGCCTAGAAACCAAGAACCTGTTAGTTGTCCCTCAAAACCCTCTCCTTTCACACCATTCACTTATAAATTTTGAGCTAACTGTAACAGACTTTACACCACACAACAAAAAGGTCTACTATACCAGATGCCTCTCTGAGAATACTGCAGACAGATTTAGGGATGCAGTCCCATCACAGCTCCCTTCAGCACCATGTACCAGTACAACAGAGCATACTTAAATATTACTCCTGCAGAAATTGATTGCTTTGTCAACAACACTGCAGCCACTTTACACACACTTTTAGATATGGTTGCCCCACTGAGAAAGAAGGTTATAAATCATAGGAGGGTAGCTCCTTGGTGTAACTCAAATATACAAACATTGAAGCAAGTATCAAGACAGATGGAGAGGAAGTGGTACTCCTCCAAATCAGTTGAATCCCAGAGGGCCTGGAAAGATAGTCTACTGACATATAAAAAGGCCCTTCGTAAATCCAGAACAGCTTATTATTCATCATTAATAGAGCAAAACAAGAACAACCCACGTTTTCTCTTTAACGCTATAGCAAGCTGACAAAGAGTCACAGCTCTGTTGAGCCTTGTATTCCTGCAGCTCTTAGTAGTGAAGACTTCAAGAGTTTCTTCACCAATAAAATCACTAACATTAGAGAAAAATCAATAAAGATCTCCTCACAACGGCCAATATACTGCCATCTTTAGAAACCTCTTTTAGTCCTAATCCGTCTCTGGACAGCTTCCTGCCCATAGACCTCCCTGAGCTGACCCCAGCATTAATAAATCTAATCCAACTACCAACTACATGTCTCTTAGACCCCATCCCAACTAAGCTCCTCAAGGATGTCTTTCCCTTGATTGGTGCTTCCTTCTTAGATCAGATCAACTTGTCTTTAACAACAGGTTATGTACCACAGGTGTTTAAAACTGCTGTTATCAGACCCTTACTTGAAAAACCTTCACTTGACCCAGACATCTTAGCTAACTATAGGCTGATATCCAACTTCCCATTTGTGTCTAAAATACTTGAAAGAGTGGTTACAAGTCAGTTAACTGATCACCTACATAGGAACAGTCTGTTTGAAGTGTTTACGTCTGGTTTCAGAGCCCATCACAGCACAGAAACAGCACTGGTTAAAGTTACAAATGAGTTCCTCATGGCATCAGACTGGCTTGTCTCCATACTCGTTCTACTGGATCTCAGTGCTGACACTGTAGATCACAGATCATATTAATGATGTTTCCTCTTCGCATATAAGGATTAATCTCTGTGTTCCACAGGGTTCAGTGCTCAGGCCCATCCTGTTCACCTTATACATGCTCCCTTCATATAGGGAAATATTATTCTGAAATATTATTCAGAAACATGGCATAAACTTTCATTGTTATGCTGATGACACCCAGCTGTATTTATCCTTATAGCCTGAAGAAACAGTGCAGAATTCATAAAAGTAGAATGGGAGGACGAGCCTTTAGCTATCAGGCACCCCTACCGTGGAACCAGTTGCCAATCTGGGTTCGACAGGCAGACACCACCTCCACTTTTATGACTAGACTTAAAACCTTTCTGTTTAGTAAAGCATATAATTAGCCTCAAACAAAGTGTGTAGGGCTGGTAGGTATAGTTACAGTCGCTTCCTGATATTCAGCCACAGGTGAATAGGGCTGACTAACTCTTAGTCTTTAATCTCTATCATAGCTACGCTGCTTTAAGCCTATGCTGCCGGGGGACACAAACATGATTCACCGAATCTTTTGTCTGCGGCGCCAAACTTCTGGTTTGTCCTTGAAAAACGATTTTCTGCTTGGATTTCTGAACTACTTTTGTTTGACTGTTTTTGGATCAGTTTTTGCATTCACCTGTTACCCGGACTCAGATTGTTTTTTTTTGTTGTACTTTTGAAAAATACTGGCAATCTGTTTGTTTTTCATATTTGTTCGGTAAAGACTTTGTTTAACTTTTACTCCGTCTTTATTCGTCTGCTCATCTTGAGTCCTTCTTTGCTTAAAAAAAAGATAATAACAACTATATATCATAACAATTATAGTAGTTACTGTACATACCATATTATTATTATTATTATTATTATTATTATTATTACCTCGAGTTCCAGTACTCTGGTATCATTGCTGTTGCTACTGTGCTTGCTGTTGCCATCTCTGTCTGTGTGCCCTTTCGTTCCCACTCTCTTTTTAACTCTCTCCCACACTCTGTCTTTCTTTACCCCCCACCGGCAGATGGCTGATCCTCCCGCAGATCTAGAGTCAGGGTCTTCTCTGAGGTTTCTGCCTTCTAAAAGCAAATTTTTCCTCACTTGCTCATGGGGGAATGCTCTATTTGCGAACTTGGATGTACCCTTTGCCAAAGACCAAAGTGTTGGTCAGTTACACATTTCTGACCAGATGGTGGTGAAGCATGGTGAATCATCCTTTAGTGACCATGAATATTCACAAATGTTATGGCAATGTAGTAAAAGAACATGAAGAAACAGGTCTTGCTCTTACTGTAAGCCCTGTCACAACAGATCAATTGTATTACAGCTTTAAATAATTTTTGGAGACCTCAAAAAGCCCCCTGATGTTTAACTATAGACAGAGTTGAAAACATCCCTGTTGAAGCTTCAATAGGATCCGGGGGGGTCATTAATTGGTAATATTCAAATGATGGTGCTGCTGAGCAAGCAGTGTAACAAATAAACATTATTGCTAACTCAGGGCGTAACCACACTCAGTGAGAGCATTACGATGATTTAACTGCGATATTCTGACAAAACACATAAATTAGCTTAGGATTTACTCTCCACTCATAATGCACTTACACTGCCTTGTGCATTTCTGGTAAAATTACAGCGATGTTCCTAAAGTACTGTAAAGCAGAGGAATTTGTGATTAAAGCCATTAATTAAACTGTAAAAAGACTTTGAGGTTATTAGAGGACAGTGTGAACCATTTTTTTCAACTGTAAAGATTCCTGAGGTTTGTTTTGAGGTTTCACATAATGCTGAAACCTAATTAACCAACGTGAAGCACTACACGGCATCTGTTGCTCTTTTAACTCATCTCTCAGCCTGGTCACACACACATATTGGACCTTCCCTCCTGAGGGCTGCCTCTAATAAATTGAGGTGGACATGAAATGAAAAGTAATTTACTTTCACTATTCTGCCATCAATCAGACTGTATCCACTCTCCATTCCATTACACATTCACAACTCAGCAGAGCTTTTCTTCTGCACATTTCTGCATATCCATCATGATGGCAGATGGATGCAAACTATTTTCAACATGACAAAGGAATAAAAGGAAACAGACAGTTTAACAATTTAAGATCTTTTAGAAACATACAGAAATACATACTGATGTTTTTGGCAGAATATTTAAATATTAGACGAAGCCAGGGCGGCTATTTCCCTGTTTTTAGTCTTTTTACTAAGCTTATAACCGTCTTTGGCTGTAGCTTCATATTTAGCATGCAGACATCAGAGTGGTATCAAGCTGTTACCACACGAAGTAACTTGTTGTTTATTGTTGGGCTGGATATCAGTAGTTGATACCTTTATGGTGTCAACCAAAATAAGCCAATGCTATTGCCACCATTGTTTTGTACCCAGATCTGGGGGAAGAAAAGACTATTAGTATGATTTTGGTCACAGGCAATGGATTTAATGGGTCTTGAGATTGACCTAGTGCTGCAACAGTTACAACAATCTGTGGTGTGGTGAAGTGAAGTGAAGTGTGATGTATTTGATGAAGATAATTAATTGTCATTGTACTTTCAAAATGTATTTGTGTAAAAATAATTTGAATAGGAAGTGGTAGTGGTCTTATACACAACTTAATGCTGTGAATGAAAAGTGAATGAAAGAGCAGATCCTGAGTGTTGTTTGTGCTAATGCGCCAAGTGACAGTTCAGAGTATCCATCCTTTTTTGAGCCCCTAGGACAGGTGCTGAAAGATGCCCCTTCTGGGGATTCCAGTGTTCTACTGGAAGATTCAACATTCATGTGGGCAATGATAGTGTGACTGGGAGGAACGGCCTCCCTGAGCTGAACCCAAGCGGTGTTCAGTTACTGGACTTCTGTGAAAGTTACGCTTTTTCCACGACTAACACCATGTTCATAAGGGATCTACAAGTGCACTTGGCACCAGGACAGGGGAGGTGTTCAGTGAGACCATGGAGAGACTTTTGATCGGCCTTGAAGAAACTCCTGCAAACCATCCAGTATCTCAGGAAGGGGAAAGGGTGCTTTGTTCACACTGTTTAAAGTGTGAGTGGAGAGCTGCTGACCTTGACTGATACAGTCAGGCCGTGGAAGGAATACTTCAAAGATCTCCTTATTTCCACCGACATGCAATCCTGAGTACCGTACCTCAATGCTCTCGATGTTTTGGGGCTATCATGGCTGACACGCCTCTGCAACATTGCATGGTCATCAGGGACAGTGCCCTTGGAGTGGTAAACCAGGTATCACACTCCTCAGCTAACCTGGGAAAGTTTATGCCAGGGTACTGGAAAGGAGAGTCCTTGCAAGGGTGCTGGAGGGGTTGTGAGTTTGCCCAACCAGTCCACATGTGTTTTATGGACTTGAAAAAGGCTTACTACTCTGTCTCTCTGGGCATCCTGTGGGTGGTTCTCCAGGAATATGGGTTGGAGTGAGAACTTGGTTTGCATTGCCAGCAACATGTCAAACTCATTTCCAGTTAGGGTTGTTCTTGGTCAGGCTTGCCCTTTGTTACCAGTTTTATTCATAATCTTTATGGACAGGATTTCCAGGCGCAGCCAGAAGAAGAAGAATCAACTTTATTGGCAGTATATATATTTTTACATACACACACTGAATTTGACTACTGCATTTATCCCATCCTTAGTTGAACACACACATGCAACACCCAGCAAATTACATGCAGTGAAACACACACAGGAGCAGTGGGCAGCATCAAGCACCCGGGGAGCATATTGGGGGGTTAAGTGCCTTGCTCAAGGGCACATCAGTCGGCTAATGTAGGAGGGAAGCTTTTTTTTTTCGCATTAATCACTCCACCACACCCACATTTTTCCTGCCCGTCTGGTGAGGGAATCAAACCGGTGACCCTCCGATCACAAGCAGCTTCTCCAACCTCTTGGCCACGGCTGCCCCCCAAACCGGGCTAAGTGACAGAGGGTGTCAGGTTCAGTGGCCAAAGGATTTCATCTCTGCTTTTTGCAGATGATGTATTCCTATTGGCGTCATTGAGCAGTGAACTACAGCTCACACTGAGATGGTTTGCAGCCAAGTGTGAAACAGCTGAGATGAAGATCATGATTCTCAGCTGGAAAAAGGTGGATTGCCCATTCCAGATCAGGGGAGAGTTGTTGCCCCAAGAGGAGGAGTTTAAGTATCTTGGGGTCTTGTTCATGAGTGAAAGTTAAAATGGAGCAGGAGTTTGACAGGCGGATCAGAGCAGCATCTGCTGTGATGCGGACACTGTACCGATCTGTTGTGGTGAAGAGAGAGCTGAGCTGAAATTTATATTCCAACCCTCACCTATGGTCACGAGCTGTGGGTAGTGACCGAAAGAACAAGATCACAGATACAAGTGGCCAAAATGAGTTTCCTCTGCAGGGTGGCTCAGCCTTAGCGATAGAGTGTTTGGTGACCTACCTACTTGTAGGTTACCAAACAGAGGAACAATGAAAAACCTATTTCATAAAGCTCACAATATTAAATAGTAAAAGGTTCACTATGGTTGAGCTATGGACCACCAACTCCAACTTCAGTCCTCAGTTGCATTCAGTCAATTCAGTTTTCCTTAAGAATAAGCCCAATTGTAATTAAGTCTCCTCTATTATCTGCCTGATGTGATGTTTGGTCGAGTCTTTCCTCTCGGATTGCAGTGATAACTGACATCTGGTATCTGATTAATTTTTGTTAAACTTGAGGTCACCAGACAAGCTGGAAAAATGCTTTTGGAGAAAGAGGTTGGACACCAAACCCCTAACAGCTTCACTGCACTTTGGCCATTACTAGTAAATGACAGTACATTTTGTGGCACAGGTGTGACCGGTGAAGCATGAAGAATCTGAGTTGGTGAAAAAGTATGGATCTTAGCAGAAAGCCTTTAGTGATACAAGACAACTGTTACTAAGAAAAATAGTTTGATATTGCTCAGGAAATATATTCGATTGTAAAACTGAATTATCATTTTACATTTTCTAAAATGGGAAAAGTGGATAATGTACATAAAACAGAATGCAAAACAAATGCCTTCACTGTTAACATAATCATTGAGAATGGATATGTCCCCATGACGACTACTTGTTCTGTTATGCTGTACTTGTGCTTCAAATCTGAGTAAGCAAAAAGACAGTTGTCACATGCATGTCTTTCTCATTTATTTTTCTCTCTTTCTTTCTCCTACATCTGTTACACACTAAACGAAAGAGTGGCATTGCTTGGTTGCAGCTTCGGTTAATAATGACAGCAACAGAAAGACAGATATAACTGATTGTGAACTTCTAAATAGTCTTGCACATTTGTAGGAGAAAATCAGATTATTTACCTTTTGCATCATGTCAGCTTCCTCCAGAATCACCTTCAAGCCAAGCCAAGTATCAGTCTTCACAAAATATAGAAATACTGTGTCTTATTTCTATCTGTGTGTGTCCTGTTCCTCGCTGGTTAAAGCCATGTCGGGACCATAGACATGCTATACTATAAAGTACAACACAGTGATTCGCTACTACTTACTGAGATTCGTCATACTCACACAGACGTTTTAGGGAAGTAGCATTTGTACTTTTAAAATAAAAGCACAATGCTTACTTTGGAACTAGGCAATGTAACGTCTTCAGAATTAAGTCTTTTTACTTCATTCCGTGATTGGATGAATTTCCCACACACACAAGTCCACAAACTGAATCATTGCCAGTTGGTTGACATATTACATATTATTACATTAATTATGATATTATTATTATATTCTTTGCAATATATTAATTTTGTAGGTGTTTGGATATGTGGATATGTGATTCTGACCATTAATATATATTTTATTTACTGTTCAAACGGATTAATTAATTTCATTTTGGTGCTTTGTCAGTAAAGCTAGAACTATGGCTATGGGTTAACTATTAAAATGAGTGATGACAAGTGGCATAGCTATCAGTCGCTTCTGCCGATTTGACTGACATTTGTTATCTAAACCAAAAACAAAAGTTGCAAGATCGGAACATGATAGTTTTATTTTGAAATCGGAGAGAGGAAGTCATCTATCGTCTATGCTACAACTTGACGTTTCCTCATCAACACGTCCTCTGGCTGTTGCCTGCTCCCGTCCGCTCCGGTCGGTCATTCTTGCGCGTTTGTTAGAGCTCTCTCTCTCTCTCTCTCTCTCTCTCTCTCTCTCTCTCTCTCTCTCTCACACACACACACACACACACACACACACACACAAACTGTCCCCTAAACACTAAACATCGACCATGAAAATCAAAATCTAAATACCAATATTACAACAACCTCACCACGACTGACAGTAATTTGTTCATGTACGTCTTATTGACTTTTCCTCTTTGTGTTTCCTCCTGATTTTTATCTCCCCCCTCGTCCCCAGTACGTTCTGGGCCCTACAATCAGGTAGAGGAACATTGCATAAGCCCTTTGTAGACTTAAATGCTTTCAATTTCACTTCCAGGTTGGGAAAAAATATATTAATACCTAACAAAGTTTGCGTAATTTGGTCTTAAATACAAATTAAAAGATATTCAATTCAGTATGGACATCTGGAATTGTAGTACACTGTTAAAATAATCCCAAATTTTCAAAGGTTCCGACACATCTGCTCATTTGCTGTCATTATTTGGTCTAAGGCCACTGCTGCCATCTAGTGTCTGCAAGTTGGCAGCATGCGACCTTGTATAATAGCCTAATATTTAAAAGATAACTGCCCTTACACTAACAAGTTAGTGTTACGTGAAAATGGGCCAGGATATTATTCAAATTAGTATTTCTTACTGTTTGCACAAATAATATTTGGTTTAAATACGTTACACATAAAAACATGTTGGTTTTTAAATAAGCAATACTGTATATAGAATGGCTATAAATGCAATAACACATAACGATCAGCCACAACATTTAAATCACAGATAGATGAAGTGAATAACATTAATAACATATTTACAAATTACTATACAATGTTCTGCGGAGAAACCCTGAGTTCTGGCAATCATGTGGATATTCTTTGACATACCTAAACATTACAGACCAAATTCATTCATTCATTTTCCATACCGCTTATCCGCCAGGCTCGCGGGGGCGCTGGAGCCTATCCCAGCTGAGTACGGGCGAGACACCTTAAACTGGTCGCCAGTCAACCACAGGGCTGACACAAACACAGACAACCACACACCTAGGGGCAATGTAGAGTAGCCAAACCTAATGTGCATGAGAGGAAGCCATGGGAGTACCCAGAGAAAACTCTCGCAGGCACGGGGAGAACATGAAAACTTCATAGAGAAGGGCCCAGACTGGGATTCGAACCTGGAACCCTCTTGGCTGTGAGGCGACAGTGCTAACCACTGCACTAGACCAAATCATGGTATACATTATTTATTAAGATATTATTATTATTAAATTATATTATTTTATAATTTATTATTAATAACATTTATGTGACAAACTTTTTAATTGAATTTATTTCTGTTTGTTTTTGAAAAATGGCCAGCAGCCCTTGATTAAGGTACCTGCGGGGCTATTCTGGTTTACACATTTTACTCAATATCAATATATTGAATACAAGACAGAACAGTCTCCACTCATAGTAAACTTGCTTGCTGCAGAGCTTTTGGCTTCTGTCTCACCGTCTTCATCTGCAGATGAACAGGTGAGTAAGTAAACACTGAGTGGAAATTGTTGTGCTTAGTTTTAGCAGTATTTTTACTGTGTCACTTTCGCTCTGGAGCCTACATCACAGCGGTCAACAATCCCAAATACTGATCTCAGATCTGTCATCATTCACTTCCAGCAGCGCCTTTTCCTCATAGATTGTCGTATGTTGATGACGTTAAGGTAATGGCCGCTATCGGTGCGTCGTGCCGTGTGTTTTATTTTCTCCAACAAAGCGGTTGAATAAAACCGTATACTATTTGTTGTATACTGTAAAAACAATATCGGCGGAAGAGGGCAATTCTTAACACGGCAGTACCTTCTTTAAAGAGCTCCGGGTCGGCAAGGTGAATGAGAATGTGTAGTTGTTAGCAGCTAGCTGAGTGTAGCTGCGCTTTTAGCTTAGCTTCAGGGAGGCTGCATTGTTAATTGAAAGACAGTCGAATGCGCTACATTGTCCGCTCATTGCTAAAGCGGCAGCGTCCGTTAGTTATGTCTTTCAGCTAACCGATTTACTTGTTAGTATACATCAAGGAAACTGTTTGCCGAGGACGGTATTTTCGGTGGTCAAACAGCTCCCCGCGTTGTCAAGTTAGGGGCCTTGTTGCAACTTAGCGCGACCCAGATATTGTAAGTGTTACCAGTCATCTTACGCTACAGGTGAACTTGTGTAGTAATTACACATTTGGTCTTGTTCTCTAATTATGCATTTGAAATTCGGTAACTTACACCATCGAATCCCTATGAAACATTTGAAGCACTTAAGTTTTAAGCTCCTACCATTGGTATATAGTTAGTGGCTATCTGGCTATAGCTAAGGGTTTCCTGCCGTAGAGTTAGCGGCGCCGGAAGCTAACTTTGATTAAGCAAAGATATAGTAAAATTGAAGAAGTTCTATTTTTTTCCATTTAAATCGCCTGTTTATTAGCAAACTAGATAGTTTTTCTGTGGAAAAGTCCAATTCACTCAGCCTACATTTGGAGTCATACATTTTGTGTGCTATCTAGTCAGTTATTTTGTACTGTGTTGTGTATGCAATATACTGTATGTGTATAGACTCATATGCTAAACTATACTTGAAAGTCTGACAGTGCAATTCAAGCCTGTACCGTATGTGTATATGTGTGTGTATGTATTTGTGTGCTTTATTTTGACTTTTGACTAGAGACAGGCTACTGTATTTTCTGTTTCCACTAGAATATTCTTTAATGGATACTCCTGAGAGCCCTACCCAGTCCCCTCAGTCACCTGAGGAAGAGGAGAAGGGCCTTTCTGACAGTGAGCTGTTGGATTCTCCTGATGAAGAGGACGACAGGCTCATCTCAGACAGTGAAATAGTCCATGAAGAAGAGAATGGGGCGCTGGCTGAGGAGGATGATGAAGAGGAGATTGAAAGCCAAGGAAGAGGTTCGGAATTAGAGGAGGAAAGGGAAGAAGATGACGAGGTGGTCCCTGACTTTGTGTCTGACCCAGAGGATCAGGATCCCGTAGGAGAAATAGAAGGGATGGGACAAGAGGATGGGACCATTATGCTGATGGAAGGGGATGAAGAAGGTCCACAGGGGGACCAGTTGGGAGGGGAGGATGAGGAGGAAGGAGAGGAGCAAGAGGATAGAGTCATTGACACCCCACAGTCTCCAGACTCAGAGCCAGAACGGGTCAAGGGTGTCATTGCTGAAGAGGATGGAGATGACACGGAGGAAGGGTACAGTAACTACAGAAAGGAAGCCTCAGCAGAGCATGAGACAGCTGAGGTGGATGATGAGGATGAGGAAGAGAAAAGCAAGGCAGAGGAGGAAGAGGATGAAAGGATGAGAGCTGAGGCGAGGAGGAGAGCTATTGCAGTGAGGGAGATGAAGGATGACTCTGCATCTGTTTCCCGGGAGCTGGATGAGCATGAACTGGATTATGATGAGGAGGTCCCAGAGGAGCCCAGTATCCCTGCTCAGGAGGAGGAGGAAGATGAAGAAGACACAAAAGCAGAGGGAGAAGAAGAAGAGGAGTGTGAGGACAAAAGCAGTAAGAAGAAGGAGAAAAAACCAATTCTTCCCCCATCTCCTAAAGACAGTGACTTTAAGAGGGTGGACGACTCGAAAGGGCCTGAAAGGGTGCGCAGAGATTCCTTCAGAGAAAAGAAGAAGGATGAAGATGATGGAGAAATTGATGAAGGAGAGATTGATGTAAGTAACTATAATTTTGTTGGTAGTTCTATCTTAATTTGTATGAGATTGTTGGCTGAGTACAGGTAAATAAATTACATGCACATAGTTTGGAAGCTGCTCTCTAGTCTGGAATTGCTTTTATTGTGTTTTTGATTTAGTTGTGAATAACCAATAACCATAACCAATAAGAATAATGTCACATTTTTATATAAACAATTACATAACATTTAGTTTGTTTAGTAAGAAGCTAAAATATAAGGACCCCAAATGAATGATTAATTAGAGTATTTCATAGCTCTAGTCAGATTTCTTGTGTCAGACTTTTTCCCTCTTCTTTGAAGCTTTGTGGGACTTGTATTTCAAATGACATGTTTGGCTGTCTAGTCTACACTGTGTGGCTCTGCAGAGGTGCAGCAGTTTGATGTCATAGGCACAGCAGCAGCGCTTCTTCTTCTTCTTCTTCTTCTTCTTCTCTTTCTCTGTGCTTACTGGTGGATCACAAATCAACTTTAAAGGTCCATACCCCCACCCCCTGTATCAGAGTTTGTAAATGCTGTGCTTATTAAATCAGTGAAACCAATTTGGCTTTGTATTATTAACTGTTTATCAGCTATAAATTGATTATTGCTTCATTATTAGGCTGATCATTTATTGACCCAGTGTATATTGTGCATCTCTAACAAAACAGTGTCTGTTGAACAGAGACTGGACTTATGGGAGGTGTCCCAAGTTGATCCAAAATGTCAGAAATGGGTGATTACATGTGTATTCATTATTGTACTCAATTCTAACATCCTTTTTTGGCAACTTTAACCTTACCATTTGCTAAGCTTTGAGTCTAAGGACCTGAATATACTCCCAAATGAATGTGAACACAGACAACTGCAGTCAATGTAGACACGCAGCTGTGCTGTTTATATCACGTTCTGCAGTCCACTTGCAGGACACATTCTGCACATATGCCACACATGTATTCCATAGCTTGAATGTAGTGTATTGGTCCCAAAAGATTAGAGATATGTTAACATCCACACAGGCAGGCACCTTCTGATGGCAACATTTATTGCAGGCAGACACTCATGCAGTCATTGGTGCTGAAAGTTAGCTTAAATCTGTTTTTCTCCTTAGCAAAGAGCAGTTTGAAAATGTTCAGGTAGTAGCTTTGCTTTTTTGTACCTAGTGCTGATCATCACGTCCGTTAGGTAAAATAAAGCACAACTTTTTTTCTCTCTATCAAACCAATACCAGTAATAACTATTAGTCAGCAAGCAGATCAATAGCTGCTTTTTGCTACTGATATACATTCACAGTTTAAATAAAAATCCTTAGTGTCAACATTTGGAATAACCATTGATGTAATTTAAGTACGTACAGTTTACTTGGATATTGTACTTAAGTACAATTTTGAGATACTTTTACTGTACTTGAGTATTTAAATGTTCTGTGACTTATGTCTGGACAGACGTGGATGTAAGCTGCAACTTGACTGGTTGCATGGAGGCATATAATCACAAGGCAGTGCATTTAGTTTGCTTTCTCACATCTTTTGTCATACCTGTGATGTAGACCCATGTGACCCTGTGTGACAATTCGATGTCACATACTGTTGATGGTTCCTTTTTGAAGACTTGGACTTTCACATTGTTTGGTTTTTGAAATTGTACTTGTAATTGTTCATCAAATTTTATGTCCAGTATAATTAATAATGCCAAATACCATGCGAATGTTAAATCAGCTTTTTAAAATGAAACACAAATAAGTCACTCTCCAGATGCCCTCTTTTTAGCACAGTCAGTAGGAAGGATAATATAAGATGCTCTGATGTGTCATGGTCTGCCATTTGTGTATGTGTGCAGGATGATGACCTGGAGGAGGGGGAAGTCAAAGATCCCTCGGACAGGAAGATCAGACCACGCCCTGTCTGCCGGTTCTTCATTAAAGGTAGATGGTGAAGAGCAGATCCTACCCCAGAACTATTCTTTTAGCAAATTTCAATTTGAAAGACAAAAGCCAGTTCAGATTTTATATCAAAGTCTGCTCAGTATTTAATCGGGGTTGTCTGTTACAGACGCTCCCATCTTTTTCTTAACCGTTTTCTGCTGTTTTTTATTAAAGAATTTCCCCTCAGAGACAGATAAAGGAATTCTGATTCTGACCTGACATATGACCTGTGTAAAGTCTGGAAATAAATTTAGTGACAGCTCACACACAATCATTATATGCCATATCCTCATTACAAGTCCTAATCGCAGTGTGGGCCAAGTTCATCAATAATGTTAATCTATCATGCTTTCATTTTCAAATGACATCCCAGTGTGGGGATACCACTGAAAACCATGGCAAGTGGTGAAACGGCCTGATTGCTGTAAAAACAAAAACTGCAGTGACACTGATGTGTGATGATGCATTGTCCTCGCATAGCAAGAAGAGGAAAGGAACAATTAGCCCAGTGTGCTTTATTTTTTCGTGCATTTTTGGGTTTTGTACATTGTTTTGGACAATATACAAAAGCTAAAATGGAAAATGGATAATAAATGATCAGGGAAGGCATTCAATGTTGAATTTACCGTTATGGATTTATTCTACAAAGCCATGGCCATACCACCACAACCCTAGATTTTTTTTTAATTTTCATGTTTAAGGGGTACATGACAAAATTGTTTGTTGATGATAAAACAATGTTCCTGATATTAAATGGCAGACCATTTGGGCATTAAGGTTTTATATGTGAAAATCTCATATACCATGTTCCTTTAATTATTTCATGTTATCTGTGTTTTGTAATAATATGTAAATTGTCATAATATAATTTGTGTTATTGCTTTGGAGGAATGTTCTTGTTTGTGAGTGTTATAAGAGCTGTTCTTCAGCAGGTGGAGCTGTTGAACTTTTCAACTTGGGGTATGCACTCAATAAGAAACTAGCTACTTAAAATGAAAGTGTGTTTGTCATGAATAAATATGAAGGTCCTCTATTTATTTTTAGTTTTTACTGTTTTTTTTAAGACTATTTAATGGAGTCACAGCAACAACATTAATGTCTGAATTGGTCCGATATGCTTTTCACTGCTGGTGCTTTGTCATTTGTGGTATTAGCACTTTGTTTAAATTTAAAAGTGTTGCCTAATTTGCAACTCTATTTGTACCAAAATGTTTACAAGAATGCATTTGTCTTAAAAATGACTTATGATTACATCTACAATAGAAAACACAATCAACATCTAATTGGAGTTTTGCAATGTGCATGAGCAGCATATGGAAAAGCTTTTCAATTTTTTTTTCAAGAATGCACAAATCATGACAAAACCTGTATTTTTTTTTTTTGGCACTCTGAGTAACTTGTGTGATCAGTTGCCTGCAAATGCACTTAAGCCACGCTGTTTTGTTTTCTCCAGGAAATTGTACTTGGGGTATGAACTGTAGGTTCATCCACCCTGGAGTTAACGACAAAGGTAACTATTCCCTCATCAGTAAGCCAGACCTCTTCTCACCTAATGGAGCACCTCCTGGAGGACCACATCCACTCATACCCAATAATCCTTGGGTATGTCTCTGCCCTACTACTCTGCATTTTTATAGCACTGATATGAAGACTCATTTCTTTTGTAAAGCAGTATTTATTAAACATAGCATACATTAAACATACTTATGTATGCTGTATGCTTTTGATGATGTGTTGTAACATTATCACAGTTCATAAAGCCAAAAAAAAAACGTCTTGAATGCAATGCTCATGGGTTTTATCAAATCAAACATCAATTCAACTGACTGTATGGCTGCGCCTCTCTGTGAGCATATGTGCAAGTGTGCAGAAACTGAATTCACTTTTGTCACTGTTGTAGGCTGGTCCTGCAGTGGAAGACCTCCCTCCACCCCCTCCTCCAGTGGAGCCTCCTGTGGAAAGTGCCTGGGAGAGAGGCCTGAGGCATGCCAAAGAGGTAAACACGTCCACTGCTGCTCATGGAAATAAAATGGGCTAAAAGGAACAGGTGTCAGTCTGTTGAGAGTGTGTAAACTACCTACGAACATAGACCTGCGTAATGATTGCAGTTTTATTACTACTGCTTTATTACCATTACTACCTTTTCCTGTCATCAGTTTGGAAAATATTGCCACATTGTCCATAAAATATTGCATATACAATCACATTCTTCAGTAACGTCTTAGACGCATCAGTTTACAACTTGCATGTTAACATGGGTGCCTCAAAGAGATTGAATCGACTGCAACATGGTTATATGCCTTTGAAGAGATAATGACTCCACAGAGGCTAAATACCTGTGTTCCTCGTCAGCTGGTCAGACTAGCCTAATGTAGTCTTGATGAGCATGAACTGATGAAGCCTCTTGGATGAGAGGTGAAATGTCTTCAAAGACTTGTGTCAAAGCAGGACTGGTAATCCTTCAGTATTTAAAAATTTGACTCTTAGACCTATTTAATACCAGGTTTAGGTACCTATTCCTACCCCTGAGTGAAAGTTCCAAACTTTATTGTAAGTGACCCAAAGCACAAAGTGACACCTACCAGACCAGTGTGGTGTCCTACCTATGCTTGGCTCTAGAAATGACTGTTAAATGGACATTTATAGAGTAATAATTATTAGTTTAGTAACTGAGTATTTCTGGTACTGATTAGTGAGGATAGCAACGATTAAACAACTGTTCGACTGGTCCTGCACAGCCGTTATATACATTTATATTCTCAAGTCCTATTTTTCTGTAAAATGAGTTTTGATCTCTGTAATGAAAAATGGGTAATGCTGATGTAACGTTACATCACATGCACCAGCTGTTCATGGAAAGGAGCATGTGTGTGCACATGTGTATGTGAGTTCGAAGTAGAGAGAGACAAACATGTTAATTTAGTGGTAACAACAAGCTGTATGCAATAAAATGCACTCTGTTGCCAATTTATAAGGTACACCTACCTAACACTGATGTAGTCTAACCCAACAGTCCTCCCACTGTCATAAAGGTTATAATGTTCAATTTTAATGTTGAAACCAATTATTTTAGAGTCTTTATTCAACTTAATGATCCTTTGCATATAGTGTATGGTGATGTTGCACTGTTCTTCATGTAATTATGAAATTTTGAATTTCCGAGTGAAGTTACCTTCCGTTGCCGTTTCTGTCACTGTCTTAAAAAGATGTTCTCTACGTGTCCCATAGGTGCTGAAGAAGGCCACCATCCGTAAAGAGCAGGAGCCAGACTTCGAGGAGAAGCGTTTCAACGTGACCATCGGAGAGGATGAGAGAGACTTTGACAAAGAGAATGATTTCTTTAGAGAACGCAGCTACCGCATCATCAGAGAGTAAGACCTGCTCCCATTGAAGACACTGTGTCATTGGTTAAAATGACGAAACAGTGTCATTGATGCAAAACACCATTGTCCCCTAGAACCTCTGATCCTGGAACTGCAATCTTGCAGGAGGTGTAGGATTGAGTGTAATATTAGGCTGGTTGAAGCTGCTAGTTTTAGATGAACTAGTGAAAGTGTTTTCCTGTTCAAACCTGGAAGCTACGTGGGCCAACACTTGGTCTGTCTCACTGTTCTCATTCAGAAGTTTGTTTTTTTTTTTAAATTGACCAAAACTAACCACTGCACACGCTTTGTTTAGATGAGATCTTCCACTGGATCATGCATACAGAGTTTTCAAATCAAATGTAACTTGTGTGTTTTAAGTACAGTTCAGACCTCTTATGCTCTCTAGGTGCCGTTGTGTACTGTCTTCATTTCCCTACACCAACAGACACTCTTGTTGAATAGCTCCATGAAACTAAACATTGTAAAGAAAGATTTTTTTCATATTTAATTAAGCACCCATATTTAAAGTATTAAGGGCCATGTCTGACTTTCCTCTCCTTAACAAAAAAAAGGTGTGGTGTGGTTTGCCCTTTTAAGTGAACACGCAATTACTGTTTGTAGTGAATATACCAAATACACTCATCAGCCACAACATGACCACTTCTGACACATGAAGTGATTAACATTAATGATCTGTTTACAATGCAGTGTTCGGTGGGGAAACCTTGGGTTCTGGCAACTGTGGATGTTCTTTGACTCACACACACCCAACAAGAAAGGCAACATGTTTTTATGTGTAACATGGCGGGTCAGATTGTTGCTGTTGCTGCTGTTTTGGCAGCATAAACGGGACATAACAAATATTAAGCAGGTGGTATTAATGTTGTGGCTGATCGATGTATGTTACAATTGATTTGTTGTCCTTGATCCTAATCTTGTTTTCCTCTTTCAGGGAAATGGACTTCAGAGATCCTATGTATGGGTAAGTGAACTCTAACACTGACATATAGATCTCTTACCACCTCACTTTTTGTGTTCCTTGTCAGAACCTGATTGTGTTGAACACAACCCTGCTTTTATGTTATTATTGAACAGAGTGTTTATGTTGTATGCACTGCCTTTTTTCCCATATCTCTTGTATCCAGTATCCAAATGAGATAATTCATTAAAGAGCAGTGTATAAAGTCCCTTTTAGAGTGTTCCCACTCTGATAAGAAAAAGCCATGTTTGTATCTTTTGAATTCCTGTCAGTCTGACTTGCTGGTAATTGTCATTCAGTTGTTTTTCAGCAACTGAGAAATGTTTTTAAAACAAACAAGTGACATTTTTAATGGCTACTTGTAAAAACATAATGAAATTCACCAGCAAAACAAAAACAATTTGTTTAGCCCTGTGTGCTTGAACTTGAATGAACTTCTAAGTAACCTCTAAGAGATATTGTACAAGTTGTATTTCTCTTTGCAGTGACCCATATGCTGATCCATACTATGACTATGAAATGGAGGCCCTGTGGCGAGGTGGCCAGTATGAAAATTTCAGAGTGCAGTATACAGAAGCTCCTCTTCCATACCACTACAGTGTGAGTTTCCTTTACAGTGTGCTTAAATAGTTCTCTCTAATGTCAATTGATTTCATCACAAGCGAGTCCTGCAACAACCTAAAATCAAGCAAATGTGTGTTGGAAGTGTGTCCATTGTTTCTCAGGAGCACATCAGTGTGCCACTTTTCCTCCAGGTGACATGTTCCTTTAGCCCCTGAAATAATTACTGGAGTACCAAATGTATAGTTTGTTGTTTGTTTGTTTTTTAAATTGGGGGCTTTAAAGGGGGCTTTTTTTCATTGTTTAAACATGAAACTTTAGATCTATATTAATTCTGATTATAGTAGAAATTAATGGGTGTTGCCCAAAGACGAGAGGGAAGCAAAACATTGGACACTTCAGTAGCAACAATAACATTTGTTTGCTTGATAGTTTCACTTTAATGTATTTAATTCAAATGGCAATTAAAGCACATTGTGAATATGCCCTGACTCATAAACATTTTATTGCCTGAAAATGCAGTGTGCTACAAGTGACATGCAACCAGCCAACCATTTAACAGGTGTGTTATTCACTTGGTTTGTATTAGTAGCAATAATGATATGACTATTTTCAAAGTGAATTAGAGAATACAAAAAGACTCACTACAAATTTCCTTATGTCCTTAATTTCAATATTAAAAATAAATTTTGACCATCAAAGTAAAATTTTAAAAGAAAAAAGTGGTTCCTTGCAACCACTTTTCTCCTACTTTGATTAAAAATATATCAGTTATTATTGATATCGATTGAAATGAAATACACTTCACACACAAAATTTTCAAATTTATTGTGAGAACCTGCTGCCGCATGGTTGCGTTTGTTCTTTTCGTGACATTTATTCAGGAAAGAAAAATGTAGACTAATGGCAGCACGTTTTCTGAGACTACCCAACCTAGACTTTGTCAGTAAATAGCATGTGTTTTGTTACAAAACTGATCATGCTCACCTCAACAGGAGCACGAACACGACCGGGACCCTCGCGAGCGGCACCGGGACCGAGAGAGGGAGAGAGATCACCGCGAGAGAGAGCGCCGGCAGAGGGAGCGAGAGAGGGAGAGAGAGCGGGAGCGTGAGAAGGAGAGAATGCGACGGAAAGAAGAATGGGAGAGGGATCGGATGAAGCGGGACGAGAAGGAGAGACCGAGGATGCGTCCCCCTCGAGACGCCAGGGAGAAGAAAGATGAGGAGAGACTAAAACCGCGTTCTCCCCTCACCATGCCACCCAAGTAAGTGAAATTTGAAATAACTGGTCTTGCTAATGCACTTCAGCATTGAATTCAGTATTTTTAAAAATTTACATATAGGCACATTTAATCAGCAGGTCTGATGCAAAAGGGGGAAATTGTACACTGTCAAAGTTTGATTAACAGGGAAACACGTATTACAGTTCTACTTGCGTCTCTTATCTTTGATCTGGTTTCTGTTGGCTGATGTTTGACTGCTTCTGCGTCTGCCGCTAAATATGACAATCGTGACTAGTTACTATGTGGGATCACCTGATGACCTCTATTTCATCTTCAGATATAACATTTTTTTTTTATGTGTGTAATAAATAACTAGAGAAAATAGAGTATATACAGGACAGGAAGATGATATTTATTTAAGAATAAGAATACTACAGTGCAACTTATTATCACAGAATACATAAAGACGTAAGTGTACTCCCCAGAAAATTTACAACCACAGAGACATTTATGACATCATATTCTTAATACATAGATGGCTTTGCAGCTATAACAGCTTCCACTATTCTTGGAAGGCTTTCTACAGGATGTTGAAGGGTTTCTGTGGAAATGTTTGCCATTGATGCAGTAAAGCAGAAATGAAGTCAGCCACTGATGTTGGATGAAGGCCTTGTCATTGTTGTAGCAGCAAAGAACTCTTGCAGCCTGGCTAAAATATGTACAGGACGACATGCTGTACCGCTTATCCAGTGTATTTATTAAAGCAGTGAACCCGGGCTTGGTCACCATACTGAGGGGCATCAGATGCAATTCACTCAGTTACTTTTTGAGTAATTTCCATGTGCTGTTTTGAAGTACGCTCATATGGAGTTATGCTTTCAAACATTTCAGTAAGTGATCCCTGCCGTGTGGTATTTGACTTACTTGATGCTGGTGCTTGGCATCTTAGCCATGCAACTGTCATACATTGCTTTGAGGGTTTTTTTAAAGTGCTGGAACAGGTTATTAGTGTTGCCCCGTGACATAGCAGTCTTAGCAAGGCATGTTTTGCACAATACTTGACGCTGCGCAGCATCTTCTTTTTTTAAAACCCACGCAACTGACGTACTGCTCCTCTTTGACACTAAAGTTTCCACAGTCTCAGCTTCTGTCAAGCTTGAGGCCATTGTTAAACAGATTAACGTGAGGTCGTTGTAACGTGTAAACTTGTCGCGTGACAGAGTGTAATTGCAGGTTGGAAAATTGGGTTTTTTCATATCGCAGTGTTATCGCAAATGCAATTAATTGTTCAACTCTAGTATATAATACTGGGTTATATAAAAATGTTGCAGCTCAGGTACAAGATTAGTTAGTTTGTATTACTTAGAATAAGTCCCGCTGGCATGCCTTTTTCTTGAACCATGTTTCCTGTTATTATCAGTTAGGCTGCAAGGTACTACTTTCCAGAAACCACAGCAACAAAAAAAATGAATGAAATGAAACCCTCCAAGCTTTCAGGCAAACCTGACTTCAGCTATGACTGCAAGGCGGAGGTAAATCACAGTGGCACATCAGTTCATTTTTCACATGCCACTCTAATGACCAAGGCATGAAAACAAGTGTGCTTCATTTTACAGTTTTGTAGTTGTTTTTAGTTTTGGAGCTTATGTGACTTATGTTACTCTTATGTTAATACAGATAAACAAACAGAACAACTTAATATCCGTCATTTTTATTGTTTTTTTCTATTTTAGTGAACTAAATTTGTGCTCCAAATAGAGCTGCATAATAAAATAATCTTGGTAGGGGAGTCTATAAAAATTTAAGTCAGTGAATTTAAGCTTTGGACATTTTTCCTCAGTGTGGAGAGGTCAAATAGCCTTTCACACAAGCTGAAATAAATGTGACAACAGATAGTCGACGTGCTGCAGGAATTGGTTGACTAATGACCTAGTTGATTAAAAGAATTATTTTGATAATCAGTCAGTTGAGTAATTTTCAACTAAAATGTCAAACATTTGCTCGCTCTCGCTTTTTAATTCTAAGGATTGGCTGGTTTTGGTTGTAATTTTTTTGACTCTAAGAAATAATCAGATGAAACATAGCATAGCACAGACTACTTTGGGTCAAAGTTACCGGGGACATTTGTTTTGAAACCATTTAAAATTTCATTTTATGTGACTGATTTTTAAAAATCAGTCACATAAAGTAACACCTGTTGTGTTCCTGGTCAAAAGTGACTAAAAGTGAATATTTTTTTGTGTACAAAGGAAATTATTCCAAAACTACACTTGACGATTTCACAATATTTCAAGATCTATGTCTTAATACATTAAGAACAACTAACAAGAACAGTAACATTACAATGTTCATCAGTCTGTCAGATGTGTTTTGCCTGATAATGGAAAAAAACTGATAACAAAATCAGACTTCTAAATTTGTTTTTTTTTTTTCTCATGCGCATGTTGCACAATATGTGCAGGTTGTTGCATGTCTCTTGCAAACATATGTATTGCATTTATGGCCAGTTATGCTTGTTTTTACATCTCTTGGTGTGCACAGACTGCACCTCTTCTTCTTGTCACCTCTCTGTCTTGGAGCAAGTGATCTTGCTTCTTGAGTTTGTATCTCTGCCACACCAATGCGGCAGAGGCTGGCGTTCAGGAAAGGTGTTGGCATTTTTGAATGTGGGGTGCCAGCACGGCTTTCCCCAACTCCTCCTGGAATAGCCTCCTCTTGAAAAATTTCCCCGCCTTCCATCCTGGATTCACCTCCATCCACACCACGAATCCATAAGGTGACACAGCTAAGATGTTGAAAAATAACACCATGGACCAACGTACTGTCTTCCTCTGACAAGAGGATGTGCCAGTAACCTGCAAAAGTGCAATGTCATCACATGTTGCCTGTATCTTTATGCCATATTTAGACAGCTTGGCATATATTGTTTGAAAGGGCAGTGTCTCCTAAAAGCGACCGGACGCTGTTTGGACTTCGGTCATGAGTGACAGGCGCTCCACCCACTTGTCCCAAACCTCTCTGATCACTGCCAGTTTATCTTTTTTGACGGCCTGGTCTTGTGTCACGGTTCTCAAAACTAATCAGCCGTTACAACGTGACATGGTGGCCCGAAAAATTGTCTGACCAGACTCTGCATCCCATAAGCTGCTGGTAGATTCATTGCTGGATATGTACACACCAGTCAGAATCAAAAGATCCATGTATGCTTTGATGTCTGTCTGGGTTACTTCCTTCCAAGTGTCTTTGTAAATCCAATTTCCAGCTGATCATGTTTACCACTGTGGTTTCGATGGACTCAGTCAGGAACAGTTCAAAGCAGGATTTGATGTCATCAATCACGGATACGGCATATTTTGTAGGTCCTGGTGTCATCCTGATGATATATTCAGCGGAAAGCCTACCGTGACTCTCAGGTGGGGATGAAGACCAGGATAAGTTACCATCCTTTGACTTGAATTTGACAGCAGACTCAGCATGGCCATCCTCCTCATCACTGCATTCCTCCGCATCAGTTATTTCTTGGTCTGGATTATATTCTGTGTCGTCTTCATCTTCTGACGGTTCCTCCACTAATCCATCCTCACTGTGAGTTTCCTGGACTCTCTTCTCCTCACCAGTGTGGTGGTCAAATATGTAATCAAGAGCTTCACTTATGGTGTATCGACCTGCCACGGTGCAGACCTGCCATGACTGGTCATTTCTGACTGGGGACACCAAGAGTGTACAAAAGTTGAATAAAATACACAAAACTGTATGCAAATACAGTTTATTTTGTGTGTTGAAATCCTCTTTGTGGACAAAGTCATTGAATCTGTGGTCAGTCTGATCAAATTAACTATATTTTTCAGAGATAAAACTTAAATCGGTCAAATTTGCCCAGAACACAACACAGGGGTTAATTGTGAAAATAACGCTCAGATTAATCAATAATGATAGTCATCATTAGTTGCAGCCCCAGTCAACAACAACACTACTCAATATATATAAATGCAACAAAGTGAAGATACTATAGTTGATTCATCAAGCACCTGCTAAACAAGCAGAACATACATTTTCAGAAATGTGACATCTTCAACCAGTGTGCAGCGGTAATTTAATGTTCCCTCTTAATCCACGCCTAAGCCAAATGGACCTTCCTAGGCTAAAGTAATGAAAGCAAACTCGTGTAATCCTTCCCAGCTGAGTTATATGAAAGTGGTTTGAATATTAAGACACTCAATATACAAGACAAGCAATATATGCCATCAGTCAGTGCCAATCAAGATGAGAAATGCAACAAATCTTTTCTTTAAATCGTGAAAAGGCATGCACACCATTATGTTTATAATATTATAGGTGTTAGAATGAGTTCTGCACACTTTCAGCTCAGAAACATTGTTATATGTTATATGTTGTTGCAGGTTGTGAATGATCACATTGTATTCGTATTTATGCAACCAAAACTGTAACCTCACTGTAGTGAAAAAAATAGATCATGGCAGAATGGAAAAAAGTAAGTGCATGTGCTGCAGAATTAACATTATCTAGAAAGTTGCCAGGGAGGGGAGGTGTGTGTGTGTGTGTGTGTGTGTGTGTGTGTGTGTGTGTGTGTGCGTGTGCGTGTTCTCAACCCAGATATTCCTCGCAAAGTATTGGGTATTGCATGCACCAAAGTGGTGTTTGAAACATGTTGCTGGCATCAATTTCAGAATTTAGCTTTAAAAAGTTTAAGTCTTTTTTTATGTATTTGTATCATTCCAAATGTGACTTAGTGAATCATCGCATTTATTTTTTCCATGAAATAGTTGTAAATGGTCTTGTTGTTGACAAATTTAGATTGTCTGAAGCTCTGAAGTTAATTGACAGCGGAATTTCTTTTATTTTGCAAAACTGAGTTTACATGGAAAATCCAAGCTAAACTTCAGTTTTGAGTATTACAGAAACTCCATTTGCTAAAAGCCACACCTCCACTGTAATATGCAGTGTAACAAAATACTCCTCTCAATACAGTCTCGGTCTGCAATCTCTCGAATATGTTTAGAATCCCAGTTTATGACAGATATTACAACCTATGGTGTAACATATTTCCATTGTCTTTATTCACACTTTCTGGTTTTGAAATTGTGGAAGTGAAAAAGGTTTTTCTTTCCTGTTTGAATGTGCAAACAATGATGACTATGACACTGATGACGTTCTGTTACCTGGCAGCCAACACGATCACTTTGCTATTGTGTTCAGTCATGTTGTGTTCAGTGACGTAGAGCACTTAGGCAATATTACCTGCCAGAGGCATGTGGAAATCCTTCCAATTTGTACAACTGAATAAAGAGAGATTTGAAATTAAAATGAAAGACTTAAAAGAGGTACTTGAACACACAAGTGTGTTTTTTTTTCCCATAAAACTACTTTGTCTATGCAGTAGAAAGACAAATATTTTTGGAATTTGGCGTGGCAGAAAATGGAGAGAAAGGGCTGTGATATTCCCTTTTGCTTCAAAGGCAGAAAGACCACTACAACCAGATTACAGATTTTCAGTGTCATTGTGGATGCAAAAGTTACTTCCTTCCAACTCATAGTGGATGACTTTGCATATTCTCTGTTAACGCATACTCAGTCACTATTAATACTATGCGTTTCCCTGTTTTCATGTACAAATTATTTTCACATTGTTCGACTTTTTTTCCTGTGCTGTTTTGCTTTTCAAAGTCAGTTGGTCTCCAAGTCTTCTAGTAGTAAGTCTTGGTATGTAATTAAATTTAAGGTTGGTCATGCTTTGTATTTTACATTTCCGTGCAGTATTGCAAGACGTTGATCTCGATAGGTTTTAAACTTGATGTCTTTCAACTTGCCTTGCTGAAGCCTGTACCTCTTTGATGCTTTCATGTATGTACAGTTAAGAACAGTGCTGTTAGGTTCATGCAAAGGCCAGCTTCAGCTTGTATAATCAACTGGGCTCACTCTCACCAGGCTGGTTCATCATGCTTTTCCAGAAAGCTCCTCTGGTCAATTCATTACGCTGATAAAGGTCAACAAATATCCTATTATGTTTAGTTATACTTTGTGTGCCTTGTGGGTTTATTTGCCCCGCTTCCCTTTTCATTCCTTCCTCAAAGGAAACCGTAATTTGATAGGAATGAATACACAGAGCTAAAAATAGCTCCAGTGTTGTCATTCTAATTTTAGCTCTGCGAGTTATTCTCTGGTGAGGGCAGTTGTTCGCTCTTGCATCACACTTGTGGAATTTCTCAGTCACTGGGGGAGGTGTACTTTTTCTATTCTTGCATTATATGTACATGTTAATTGTGGTATAGCAAATGATGACATAATTCCAAGTATATGTCCTGGTTCCAGATTGATGTGGTAGTTTAAGTTGTCCTGTTGTTGTATCACAAATGGTAAACCAAAGCGTTCAGCTCACCCAGCTGAAAGTGCTCAGCCTCTGTCGTCACCAGACAACAGCTCATGCACAGATAGTACTTCTTCAAACATTCATTCAAAGCTTCTGTGTACAGCACAGTTTCATTCACCGTGGGAATACCCACTCATCTTGTTCATTTCCTATAACAAATATTTAGACAGGCTTGTTCATGAATGCTTAAATTTTGTTTTTTGTTTTTTTTTTTTCAAAAAAAAAACATAAACAAAACATTGTTCTTTCTTCTGGGGAAAACCCCACATCTTTATTGTAAATGTCATAACCGTTCACTGCAATTTAGCTCCCTTACACTGTGCACTTTGATGCACAGTGATTTATCACATCAGCAAATTCTTACTATTAACTCTTAAATCATGGTTTGATGGCGTTATGATACACAACATTACATTTTAAAAGGTAAAATGAAAGGTCAGTTCAGTCAGTTCATCAATATCAGAGCCTGACTCCTTAAAATGTACCAGTCAGTGCAATCAGAACAACTCTGGAGAGTCAGACAAGCATTCTTACTCCAGTCTTTTACACACAAAGTCACCACCTTGCCCCTTTTCAGTGCTGTGTTGCATTGCATTAGATGCACACGTTGTTGATCGTACAAGCCCAGGGGCAAGGTGCAGGTGGACTGAAACTCTACCGTAATACAAAGTTTTATTGTGCTTGCATTTATGTCGTGATTTACTGGTCTTAGTGTCCATTCAAAGCACTTTACAACACAGTCAGAGTCAGCATTCACACACTAATGAGCAAGAAGAGCCATGGACAAGTCTCTCAGTGGTTTGTTTCAACCGTTTCCTCCTTTGAACTAGTAGCCACAACATACGCCGATCAGCCACAACAGTAATATCACCTGCTTGATACTTTATAGGTCCCCTTTGTGCTGCCAAAACAGCTCTGACCTGACAGGGGAAGGGACACAAGACCTCTGGGGGTATTTTGTGGTCACTGACTGGAATGTTGGGTCTTTGAGTCCTATGCATTGAGGGTGAGGCCTCCCACTCAGAGGCTTTTGGTCTGCAATGTTTGGGTGGGTGGTGTGTGTCAAAGAACATTCAGTTGATTTCCAGAACCCACAGGACATTGCATTGTAAACAAATTCACTTCACTTAGCAGTGTTGTCAGTGTTAATGTTGGGGCTGATTGGTGTATATTGATTTAATCAATTAATGAATTAATCAACTAAACATTAATGTTAAGTTCATCTCAGTATAATCTAAACTGTTAGTGTAAGAGCCAGTCAGAAGCAGAAGCAGCGTCATGCTGCACCAACATGTTTCTGCAGTAACCCATAACAGACAAACCAAATGCTAGCTTTAGAGGGGCTCTTTTGTCTGCCGCTAGCGGCCACAGAAGGGGAGGGCAGGATGGGAGTGTTCAGTTGGTTGCAGTCTGTGAGCAAACTACTATCTGCCATTAAGGTTGCAGTCTGTGAGCAAACTACTATCTGCCATTAAATCTGACAAAATGGAACTTGAAGACCTTTAAGGCACTCCTGCATAAACCTAACCAACACAACCAGTGAGTATAAGGGGAGCAAGTTCAACAAATAGTAGGCAGAATAGGGTGGGTATAGTAGAGTTCGCCATCTTACGAAAGATAAACTAGACAAACTGTTGTTTTCTGTACTTCACTATGTATATTTGCAGTGTTTGGTTGTGTTGTTCATATTTGGCTGTGTTGTATGTATTTGCATTGTGTTAGTGTATTTGCAGTTAATTTCCTGAATGCTGTGCACGTGTTTTTAAATCGATCTTTTCTTAATTTGTGTTTTCGTAATCAAAAACATGGTCTACATAAGACGAATGTTTATGCCAGGTGAAAATGGGGCCTTAGATGGTTAGTGCTCTCTTTGTATTGTTAGCATCATAACACAAAACTGTAATTCAGAAAAATCAAAGACTGGTTGGCTTGATATTTAACTTGATTAACTGTGTTAGGGGGAGCTGTTATTATTGTCATAAATGCTATTAATTTTGGAATGGGTTTAAACCTATCCATGGCAACCCATGTACATGCTAAACTCTTTAGAATTTGTGCATTGTGCATTTTTATGTAGGAGTAATGCAAACAACAAAACTCACATCACACACTTCCAATAGGGGGGAAATAAGGTGTTGCTGAAGCCAAACCTCAAGCAATTGTTGAAGCAGGAATAAGCAGAATATTTCATATCTCATCAGATTATCAGTTATACGTTAATTAATTTCTTCATTAAACAATTGATTGTTTGGTTTGTAAAAATTCTGAAAACAGTGATAAAGTCATCCAACACTTCAACATGTTGCCCACTCCAACAATTTTAAATAATAAAATTATTTTTCCCAGTTTATGGGATAATTCAACCAGTTTTCATGTAGTGTTTCCAGTAGCCTGCTAAGAAGAAGTTTGCACGAGGAAATGCGCATGCGTCGATATGTGTGCAGCCTGTTACACTCTGTTTTTAAAGAATTTCCTCTCTGGGATAAATAAAGGAATTCTGATTCTGATGCACAGTTGTCGCATATACATTTGATTTTAGCTAGTTATGTTTGTGGGTAGGCTGTAATGAAAGTGATAAAACAAGAAAGAAAGAAGAAAAACAGTAACTAAAGCAATAAGTAGTAAAGTAAAAACGATAGACCCATCGGCTTTTCAAGCTCAGTCACCTAATTTTAAAAAAGAAAATGCATGTTCTGGTGAGGGCGGCACGGCGGTGCAGTAGTTAGCACTGTCGCCTCATAGCAAGAGGGTTCCAGGTTCGATTCCCAGTCTGGGCCCTTCTATGTGGAGTTTGCATGTTCTCCCTGTGCCTGTGTGGGTTTTCTCCAGTACTCCGGCTTCCTCCCACATTAGGTTAATTGGCTACTCTACATTCCCCCTAGGTGTGAGTGTGTGCATGAGTGGTTGTCTGACTGATTGGGTGAACCCCGCCTCTCGCCTATAGTCAGCTGGGATAGGCTCCAGCCCCCCCGGCATTGCTGACGGATAAGCAGTATAGAAAATGGATGAATGTGCTGGTGAAATGCTAAAATTGTATCCAGTGTTTAAACTGGTATAGAAATGCTCATGTATATCCATTTAACTTAAATGATTAGCTGTTAAAACAATTGCAAAAATATTTTCTTTTGTGCTGCAACTTGTCTCTAAGCAGCCATTGATCTTGTTTTCAATCTTCTCAGCAGGCCAGTGGAGCCTCCCTCAAAGAAGGAGGTCATTCCAGTAATGAGGCGACCAGATGAGTGGAAGGACCCGTGGCGTCGGTCAAAATCTCCCAGGAGACGCCCTGGGCTAGGCTCTCCACCACGAGGTCGTCGGCGACATAGGCCCTCGGGCTCCTCTGCTTCTCCGTCCAACTCCTCCAGGTAGGAGTTCCAAATATGCTCAGGGCTTTTTGGGAATGTATGAAATTTTGCATGATTTCAACAAAAATGTTGGACTGTTAAATAGTGTAATAATTTTTAGACAAAATAAAAAACATAAGAAAGCAAGCCTATGTCTTATGGCATGTTTTGATTACAAGTATACCCAGTGATTTGATTTATAATCACCCATCACATGTATAGATAATTTTTTCATCATTCCTTTCAAATTCAAACTCTTTCTCATTTCTGTTAAAAGGGTTTTGAGTTATATTGTTTATGATATAATAACATTTATTTATTCCCATAAAAAAATGTATTCCCATTTAACTGTGGGATAACCAGGGTGAGTTGTCTAGTTAGCTCCAGCTCCAAATACACAACAGCTGGTGCAATGCCAATTAGATCCACATGTGTCAGTAGTAGACATAAGTCGGCTGTTTTGACTGTAAGTAAGCTGATATGTGCTCATTTTACATATTCATCTACATATAAATCTTGGCTGGATATGGTGTGTGTGTGTTTTGCAGGTCTTCGTCTCGCTCTTCATCCTACACAGCCTCTGGGTCATCTCGTTCCCGCAGCCGCTCTTCCTCGTTCAGCTCCTACTCCAGCCACTCTTCCCAGCGCAGCTCTTTCAGTGGCAGCCGCTCTAGGTACACGTGTGTGTGCTTGCAAATAAAAAACAGTCCTCTGCTTTTGTCCAACCTGCATGTTTGTGTAGTTTTTTCAGTACGTCCTTACAGTACTTTTTTAGAGTTTACTGTGCAACGTTCATGCTACACTGGCATCTTGACCTTTTTAATACAGGGTCTGGGTAGTTTTCTGCATCATTTTCATTAACTTCAAACATGACCTGCACTGATCAGCCAAGACATTATGACCGCTGGCAGGTGAAATGAGTAACAATGATTTCCTCATTACAGTGGCATATGACAGTTGGTGGGATTTATTAGGCAGCAAGTGAACATATTGTCCTTAAGTTGATGTTTTGGAAGCAGAAAAATGGGCAAGCATATATTGATCTGAATGACTCTGACAAGGGCCAAATTGTGATGGCTCAGTGACTGGGTCTGGGCATCTCCAAACCTGCAGCTCTTGTGGGATGCTCCTGGTCTGCAGTTGTCGGGATCTACCAAAAGTGGGCCAGGCAAAGAAAACCAGTGAACTGGTGACACGATCATGGGTGGTCAAGACTCACTAATGCACGTGGGGAGTGAAGGGATGCCTGTTTTGTCAGATCCAGTAGAAGTGCTGTAGTACTGTGGCTCAAACTGTGGACTGCGAAGCGATGGAAGAAGGTAGACTGGTCTGATCAATCATGTTTTCTTTTCCGTCGTGTGGGCGGCTGGGTCCGTGTGTGTTGCTTACTAGGAGAAGACAAGGCCCCAGGATGCACTATGGGAAGAAGGCAAGACGAATGAAGGCAGTGTGATGCTTTGTTTAATGTTCTGCAGAGAAACCGTAGGTCATGCCATCCCTGTGGATGTTACTTTGACATTTACCACCTAAACATTGTTGCTAATGAAGTATACCCCTTCATGGAAACAATATTCCCTGATGGCAATGTCCTCTTTCAGAGGGATAATGAACACTGCAGAAATGGTTTAGAATTGCCTTGAGGAATACAACCAGTTTGAGGTGTTGACTTGGCCTGCAAATTCTCCAGATCTCAGTCCGGTCGAGTATCTATGAGATGTGCTGGAAAAACAAATTTCCACCTCACAACTGACAACAATTAAAGGATCTGCTACTGATGGCTTGGTCGCAGATACCACAGCATACCTAGTCTCTATTCTAGTGGAGTCCATGAGGGACTTACTCAGTATTAGGAGGGGAGTCATAATGTTGTGGCTGATCAGTATATATTGAGTTATGTTTTTTCTGAATGACATAATGCAGCATTACAAGGTCATTCTAAACTTCGGTGATGTGATCTAATTTAGAAATTTTGAACTTTACTATTGATTTATAGGTCTCGATCATTCTCCACATCTCCCTCACCGAGTCCAGCAGGACTGAGGAATGCTAAGAATAAACCAGACCTTCCTCCGGTGTTAACAAAAGGGTAAATTTCACGTTAATTCAATTCAATTTATTTATATGGCGCCAAATCACAACAACAGTTGTCTCATGACACTTTCCAGGTAGAGCAGGTCTAGACCAAACTCTTTACGGCAAACATCCATAGTCAACAATGCTTATATGATTTTCTTGCATCCTTGTTTGTCTTTAAGAAATGAAATACACTTTGTCAGTAGGTTTTCATAAATAATGTAACTCAAGTTGTCAAAAGACAGTTTTAAGTATGTAGTTTGAAATCATGCCTGTTTTACTGATTATTATTTATTGATCATTTGTGAGAACATTGCATGTGCTCTGCTGCGGAAATGCCAGTTGTTAGCACATGCCTGCCTGTCACTGTCTGCATGAATGTGAACAAGAAATGCCTTTTCCCTCCCAAAGCATGCCGCTGAAGCCCGGTGCCATGCCCCTTCCTCGCAGGGACAAGCCTCCCATGAAAAAAATTCCCAGTCCTTCTCCACCTGGGGGGCTGCAGGGTAGGCCTTCCAAACCCCTGCCAGAGGGAGGGAAGCCTCCAACCAATCCCAGGGAGCCTGGGGGCACAGGCGGCGGGACAGGTGGCAGTGGAGCCGGGAGACCTCTGCCACCCCGGGAACCTGGAAAACCTCCCAACCCAAGGGAAGACAGGCGGAAAGAACGGCAGCAGCGTCCCCGGAGGTAGGTGTCACACCTTTAAGTTCTTGGTTTATTTTAACCGAACGTCTTTTGGATTACGTTACATTACCAAAGGAATTTGACATATGGCAGCAATCAGGAAAAGGAAGAGTGTTCCAGTAAATTCAAACTGAAGTCTGAAGTTAGTGTTCGCTTTCCTGGCCAAAGTGTAAGTCGAGTGTGACCTGTTACTAGACAGAACTCCCTTCTACTAATACCTATTTGGAACTTATTAAGGTTGTGACATTTTAGTTGACATAGATACCATATATAGCAAAAACAACAAACCAATTAAGGGAAAATGGGGAGCTTCTGCTGGCTGCTCTCCAGTCAGTTAATCAAGAAGTACAAATACACTATATTGCCAAAAGTATTCCCTCACCCACCCAAATAATTGAATTCAGCTGCTCCAACCACTTTCATGGCCACAGGTGTATAAAATCAAGCAAATAGGCAGACTGCTTCTCCAAACATTTGTGAAAGAATGGGCCGCTCTCAGGAGCTCAGTGAATTCCAGCGTGGTACTGTGACAGGATGCCACCTGTGCAACAAGTCCAGTAGTGAAATTTCCTCACTACTAAATGTTCCACAGTCAACTGTCTAGTCCAACTGTTTGTGGTATTATACCAAAGTGGAAGCTGTTGGGAACAACAGCAACTCAGCCACAAAGTGGTAGGCCACATAAAATGACAGAGCGGGGTCAGTGGGAGCTGAGGCGCATAGTGCGCAGAGGTCGCCGACTGTCTGCAGAGTCAATCGCTACAGACCTCCAAACTTCATGTGGCCTTCAGATTAGCTCAAGAACAGTGCGTAGAGAGCTTCATGGAATGGGTTTCCATGGCCGAGCAGCATCCAAGCCATACATCACCAAGTGTAATGCAAAGCGTCGGATGCAGTGGTGTAAAGCACGCCACCACTGGACTCTAGAGCAGTGGAGACGCGTTCTGTGGAGTGACGAATCACACTTCTCCATTTGCTAATCTGATGGACGAGTCTGGGTTTGGCGGTTGCCAGGAGAACAGTACTTGTCTGACTGCATTGTACCAAATATGAAGTTTGGTGGAGGGGGGATTATGGTGTGGGCTTGTTTTTCAGGAGCTGGGCTTGGCCCCTTAGTTCCACTAAAAGAAACTCTGAATGCTTCAGCATACCAAGAGATTTCGGACAATTCCATGCTCCCAACTTTGTGGGAACAGTTTGGGGATGGCCCCTTCCTGTTCCAACATGACTGCGCACCAGTGCACAAAGCAAGGTCCATAAAGACATGGATGAGTGAGTTTGGTGTGGAAAAACTTGACTGTCCTGACCTCAACCAGATAGAACACATTTGGGATGAGACTGCAAGCCAGGCCTTCTCGTCCAACATCAGTGTCTGACCTCACAGATGCGCTTCTGGAAGAATGGTCAAAAATTCCCATAAACACCCTCTTAAACCTTGTGGAAAGCCTTCCCAGAACAGTTGAAGCTGTTGTAGCTGCAAAGGGTGGATTAAGAATTGGATGTCACTTAAATTCATATGCATGTAAAGGCAGATGAGGGAATACTTTTGGCAATATAGTGTATGATTAAGACAAACAAAGCACCTTCCTGTAGGGTTGTGAATCTCTTGGACCCCCACTGTTGGATTACAATTCAGAAGGCAGCGATGCCATTTAAAATTATATAGTGATTTCTGTATATGATTTACGATTAGTATAAATGATTTTAATCCCTACATTGTTGTGTGAGCACAGAGTAGGCATACAGGAAAACTGTCTGGATGCGGTTGATGTTAGTTTCGGGTGTGTGTATGTGAGTGGGAGGATGTTATCCTGCTTAGTTTGTTTGTTTGGTTTGCTTGTGCAAGGGAGTATGTTAATGAGACTGGGTTTCCCTTTAATTTACATATTTTTTTATGTGTTTGTGTGTGGCATAAAGAGGTACTTGTGTGTGTGTGTAAGCCACATCAGTCAAAGAGGAAGAACAGTTAAAGGACAGGGAAGAACATTAGGGTGTGTTATACTGTTTTCATCTCTGCGTGGGGTGCATGTGTGGGCAGAATGTGTCACACATATTGAAACTACCAACAGTTGTTTTCTTTTCTGTTTGTAAACTATTTCCCTCTGATTATCAGAGGTAATATGTTACAGGTTAGTGATACTTCCTGGGTCAGTGGGGTGGGGTAACATTCTGAGCGTGGTTGAGGAAACAGTTTAACAGTTTGCCTTCAAGGAGTGCTTCACCATGAAAATTCATTCACTGCTTTCTTAGCCTCATGCCAGCCTCATAAATACACAAGAGACAGTGTTGCCAGGACTGCTCCTTTTATAGAGTTCCACAGACAGCTGAATCATGAGTAAAAATGCAATTTGTTGGGCGAACTTATAAAACGTCTTGCTGATGAAGTCAACCAAGCAGACACAGTGAGAGCGTAAACAGAAAGAAGCAGAGCAAGCTTGTGTGTGTGTGTGTGTGTGTGTGTGTGTGTGTGTGTGTGTGTATACATGTTTTTGTGATCTCATGGGGACAAAAACCCGTTTGCACAGCTACATGTGGGGACTCACCTACCTTATGGGGACAAAATGCGAGTCCCCATGGGGAAATAAATAACTTTTAGGGTGAAGACTTGGTTTAAGGTTAGGTTGAGTTTGAGGTTAAGGTTAGGGTTAGGGTTAGGCAAGTTATGGTTTTGGTTTGAGTAAGTCTGCAGGAAATGAATGTAAGTCTATGTAATGTCCTCACTGGGCATGAAAACCTAAACTGTGTGTGTGTGTGTGTGTACATGTGTGTGTGTGCAGAAAAAGACTAATGTATGCTTTTGTATGTATGATTTTTCCAAGATGGCGCTGGTGAGGTCGGCCGCTGTCGTACCTGCTCCCGAAATTTGTTTGTATATAGTCGTTTTTAGCGTAATTTTTAACTTGTTAAGCCATCCTGTTGTAGGTCGTAACACATACGACAGACAGACACTAATCAACCTTGGAGCACAGTACTCAAACTGTGCTCCTATCAACTTAATCCCGGACCCGAACTGGCCCATCGACATCCAACGGGCAGGCTACAACAACAACAACAACAATGGATGCTCAGGCCGCAGGTCACGGAGAGGGAAACGAGCCGGCGTTAGGAACAGACTGAGACGCAGAGCACACCATTCACCTCTGCCCAGCATCCAACTCGCCAATGTCCAGTCACTGGAAAACAAGCTCGATGAACTCAGGGCCAGAATAAAGTTCCAGAGGCATATACGGGACTGTAACGTCATCTGCCTCACTGAGACATGGCTGACCCCCCTGACTCCGGACCACGCCGTTCAACCAGAGGAGTTCTTCTCAGTTCACCGCAAGGACAGGACGGGCGAGTCTGGTAAATCAAAGGGAGATGGTGTGTGTCTGATGGTAAACAACAACTGGTGTGACAACAGGAACGTTGTGTCTCTCAGACACTCATGTTCCCCTGACCTGGAGCTCCTGACCATCCAGTGCCATCCTTTCTACCTGCCCCGCGAGTTTACTTCGGTCATCATCAGCGCTGTTTACATCCCACCTCAGGAGAACACGGACACTGCTCTCACCGAGCTACATGAGGCTATATCCACCTATCAAGCTAACCAGCCTGATGCAGCCCTCATCGTGGCCGGGGACTTTAACCGTGCTAACCTGAGGAAGGTGATACCGGAGTTTAAACAACACATCGACTGCCCCACCAGAGGAGATAGGACTCTGGACCACTGTTACTCTCCTTTCAAGGATGGTTACAGGGCCAAGTCTCTGCCTCCGTTTGGCCTTTCGGACCACAGTGCAGTCCTTCTCATGCCGAAATATAAACCTCGGCTGAAGCAGGGATCTCCTGCAGTCAGAGAAGTAACACGGTGGACTGACCAATCAGAGGCCACTCTGCGGGGCGCACTGGATTCAGCGGACTGGGGCATGTTTCGGTGCAGCTCGGACAGTGACATCAACGAGTTCACGGAAGCTGTTGTGGGATTTATCGGGAAAATGGTGGAAGACATAACACCAACAGCCACCATCAGAACTTTTCCCAACCAGAAGCCGTGGGTGGACAAAACTGTCCGCGACGCGCTGAGGGTCCACACCGCTGCCTACAACTCGGGACTTGCCACCGGTGACATGACGCTGTACAGGGCAGCCACCTACGCTGTCCGTAGGACGGTGAAGGAGGCTAAACGCCACTACGCCACAAGACTGGAGCTGCAGATGGAGGGGAGCAACTCCAGGACGCTGTGGCAGCGACTACGCACCATCACGGACTACAAAGCTGCACATCCACCCGCAATGAGAGTCGACGCTTCTCTGGCTGATGAGCTCAACAACTTCTTTGCACGCTTCGAGTCGGACAGCAGGCAAGAAGCTGCGCTCTCAGCCGGTGAAGAGGTGACGCTCACTGTGACGGAGCTGGAGGTGAGGAGGATGTTTAAAAGTGTAAACACCAGGAAAGCAGCAGGGCCTGACGGCATTAGCAGTCGGGTCCTCAAAGCCTGCGCTGAACAGCTCGCACCGGTGTTTACAATGATATTCAACCTCTCCCTCTCACAGTGTGTGATTCCCACCTGCTTTAAGAAGTCTATTGTATTCCCCGTCCCAAAGACAGCCCAGCCCAGTAATCCCAATGACTATCGCCCCATAGCCCTCACATCTGTGGTGATGAAATGTTTTGAGAAGCTGGTCAAAACATTTATCACCTCCTCTCTGCCCCCCACCCTGGATCCCCTTCAGTTTGCATACCGCCCAGACAGATCCACAGATGACGCCATAACCTTCCTGCTGCACAAGACACTTTCCCACGTAGACACTAGGATGGGGAACTATGTGAGAGTGCTGTTTGTGGACTACTGCTCAGCATTCAATACCATAGTCCCCTCCAGGCTGGTAACCAAGCTGTGTGATCTTGGACTGAACTCCTCCCTGTGCAGGTGGATCCACAGCTTCCTTACTGGCAGACAACAGGTGGTACGCGTGGGCCCCTATGACTCATCCCCCCTCACCCTCAACACTGGATCCCCCAAGGCTGCGTGCTGAGTCCCCTGCTGTACTCCCTGTATACACATGACTGTGTGTCCACATCAGACAGTAACACCATTATAAAGTTTGCTGACGACACAGCCATCGTGGGGTTAATCTCCCACAACAAGGAGGAGGCCTACAGGAAGGAGGTCACCCACCTGGAGAGCTGGTGCCAGGAGAATAACCTCCTGCTGAACGTCAGCAAAACTGACAATCAGAACAACTCTACCCGACCTGCAGGACATTTACACCAAACGATGCAGGTTGAGAGCTGAGAAGATCCTCAGGCAGCCCCATCACCCCGGACACTCACTCCTCTCCCTGTTGCCATCAGGCCGTCGGTTCCGCTGCCTGAGAACCAACATTGAGAGGATGAGGAGAAGCTTCTTCCCCCAGGCCATCCGTCTGCTCAACAGTGAGCGTTAATCTGGACAATCCCACTCCCACCTGCACTACATGCACTAGATGTAAATACCATTCATGTAAATACTGCACATTTTCACTTTTTTTAAATTTAAATTTAATTTTATTATTTTTCTTTACAAGCGTTCTCTTTTGCAATATTTAAATTTAAATTTACATTTTTTATTTACCTATTTTTTGGTAGCAGGGACATAAAGAATTTCACTGCACATTGTACCGTGTATGATTGTGTGTGTGACAAATATACCTATCTTGTATCTTTTGTGAATAAACAATAAGTGTCCCCACCACAATTACACTGCAGTTCTGTGGGAACCACTGAACAGACTCAAACACCACTAACCTGTTTTACCACTTACGCAACAATTATGTTGCCACAATCATTTTCTTTTTATATTTAACACAATGATATTCAGAACATGCCTAGTTGCCTACGTGCAGCTTCTAAATATGAGAAAGAAATATATATAGATATATGTGTGTGTGTGAGTGCGTGAGTGCGTGATTTTACACACACACACTCTTTTGGTTTATCCTTTGTGTTCTTATTTCTTTGTCTTTTTCAGGCGAACTATAAGTGGGAGTGTTAGTGGAAGTGGTAGCAGTTATACTGGTTCGAGCTCCAGATCAAGATCCTCCTCCAACTCCCTCTCACGCTCACGCTCTGGTTCCAGAAAATCCAGGTGTTCACACATGTAAACTCCCATTCACATCACAACTGAAACTTAAGAAAAAATCAAGAGCTACTGCTGACCTTATGGTAGAATTGAGGTGTGTGGAGGGTATTTATTTAAAGAGGAAGCTCTTATTATTTATTAATGAGAGCTTCTTTTTACACTATGAAGAAGATTGGCCAAAGTGCATGTTGGCATGCAAAGTAACTTCAGTCACATCATTCCATACATTTGAAACTGCCAAAATGGGCTTATACCTCAGCCTCAAACCTTATACTTTTATTCATCTGTTACATTCATGTTCAGTCACATTATAAATTGCTAAGTCTAAATATCCAAAATGGAAATTTTAAATGCACATGTAATGGGGCCTTCTGACTGATTAAACAGCCTAATATCCTTCTTCCTGTGTTTTTCTCTCTTGCTGTCATGTGCTGCATCCGTGTTGAAACCTTCTAGGAAATCCAGGTATGATAGTTATTATTCAGGGTGTGTGGTTGTCTGTGTGTCTGTGAACATAATAAGTTGTACACGTATAACTGTGATGACATTGCTCAGTCAGGAATGTCCCAGATAATCCTCCCTGTGAGACTGAGAATCTGCAGCTCATGTTCGACCTGCTGCCTTTTACTGCAGATCGCTGAGTGTGAGCAGTGTGTCATCTGTGTCATCAGCGTCGTCCAGCAGCAGCTCGGTACGTAGCGCAGACTCAGATGACATGTATGCTGACCTGGCCAGCCCAGTGTCCTCTGCCAGCTCTCACTCGCCCACACCAAATCACCCCCGCAAGGAACGAGGTGCGCCGCGGGACCGACCGCCACATGGCAGAGACAAGAACAGGGGTTAGTGTGGGCAACAGTCCTCATGCAGCTGGCACACAAGACCCATAGGCAGGCTGAGACACAACAGAATAGTAGACAAATAAGCATTCAGTATTTGCATATTGGCCATGTGATAGCCACCACATGAAATAAATGCCGGGTAGACATTTTGATGGAGATGGAATTACCTGTACCCCTGTAGCTTTCAAATAAATTCATCATAATGTATATTTCCATAGCGCTAACTCAGTCATTACAAAAATAAGCCATGTCATACTCTACTGTTTTCTCCTTCTGTCCACATAACATAACAGCGTAACAAAATTTGTAATAGGTAGGTAATCGATCGGATTTTAGAATGATTTATGGATTTTCTCTGTATGAGAAACCCCAGCTGATGATTAGCATTGCATTGCTCCTCGTTTCTCATGTTTTCCTGTCCTCATCAGAAAGACCATCAAAGAAAGATGAACCCCTCAGGGAGGACCGCAGGAAGATTGACCCATCTGGTGTGCCACCTAGAGGAGGCAACCCCATACCTCGGTCAGGACCTGGTAGCAGGGGTGGCCACCCTTTACATCCCCCACCTGGTGCCATGGGCCCCCCAGGAAGCTATGGTTCAGGGTCTCATAAAGACATTAAACTCACCCTTCTCAACAAGGTTACTGTTCCTCCTTTTTTCCCATTTAGAAGTGACAACAAAACATACTTTACTCACTTAACTGCTAGTTGTGTCAGGTCTTGCAGATACATTTGGTTTTATGTGTCAAGGAGGACTTGAGATATCCTAGATAAACTTTTGTCTTTTAAAGATATGAATTGAACTTTCGGTGCTCAACAAGGTAACATTATCAGACCTGAGAAAAGGAAGTGTAAGTGTGGAGAAATGAAGACATTGGATGACTAAATACAGTTTTATCTTTGACATCTGTCTCACACACTAGACAGAGGTAGGATAGGATTACTTTTACATGAAGCTTGTGGACTGTATGTCCAGTGACAGGGCTCTAATTGTTAACCAAATTTCTGTTAGCATTGACTCATTGTCTGAAGATAGGGCATATCTTAGCTATATCTAGTTATATCTCTGGCTCTGAGTGAGGTAACAGTTAATGATAGTATCAGACTAACTTCAGCATATTTTGTTAAAGAATGTTTAACTTTTGACAAAAATGAGGCTTCTGTTGGAATGGAAGTCACTGTGTAACAGAGAGATGACCTGCAGACTCCTAATGTCTTAATGAACCACCAATCAAGCTGTCATTCTCCAGTCAGGTTCATTCCACTGCAGTGTGCAGTAACTGTAAGTAATTAGAATGTAAATGTAAATACTTCAGTATGAACTCTGGTTTTCTAAAAATGTTCCTCCCCTCAGCCATTGAAGCTTCATACTTGTGTGAAGCATTATGCAGACATATATTTCCTTTGAAAAACACTGGGTTAACATGTCTGCAAACTACTATAAGCTGGATATGTAATTGTCTGGGTGATCTGTTTGCACTTAGAGGTAAAATAAATCACTTGAACTCTTTCCAGCAGCAGGGAGATAAGGGCAACAGGAAGAGGTACCTGCCCTCAGACAAAGACCGGCCAGGTTCCCCCCTCAGCAAAAGAATGGCCATGTCTCCAGACAGAGGTGAGAAATGTGCTGACTTGACAACTGACATACTTCTTTTACTGTTCACATCTTTTCACCAGTATTAATTATGTCTTTTTTTTTTTTAAGATTCCTCTCAAATACAAATGGACATGTTTTGTCTGTATTGTTAATGTTATCAGTAGTATATTCTTGACCAAGAGATCTCTATAAACACTGACACTTGGATAACATTTATTCATGTCGTTGCAGTCTCCAGTAATTGTTGTGTAATGTATGTTGTGTGTGTGCCTGATATAAAATGAATGCCAAAAGTTATGCTGAAATGGTAAATTGAATAATCATTGTGATGGTCTACATAACATTCCTCTAAAATGTAATAGTTGCTACATCATTTCATGAGTTTCATGCCAGACATTAGCTGGTTCCGGTTCCTTAAATCTGGGGGGTTTGTTTCTCTATTTATTTCACTGTAAATCGGATGTTTACTTACTTTGCAGTTTTTTTTTTTATTTATTTTTTTTTTTTAAACTTTTTGTAGACACAATTAATACATCCTTTTTAACTGAAAATGAAAATAACACTTAGTTAGAATCCTACCAAAAACAGTCAGCTAATCTTTAATGAATCATGAACAAAGATTATATACCTGATAAATCTGATTTGTTTTATGTTTCAGTCCTTAATGACCAACATTGCCTTTAATTCTGTAACTAACCTTGTCCCAGTTTAACAGCTGACATATTCCATGCTGTAATAATCATCTCAAGCCCAGTAGCTTCATCTTTGGTCCACTCACGACAGTCTTTGGAAATGGTGCTGCACATGTTGTTCTGATGCTCATGAGATAACTGAATACATATTTGCTGTCGGGTGTTTTCCCCAAATCGCTTACATTAATATTAAGCCGTTGCTCAACGAACCCTGTTATGAAAAGAAATCATTGGTCATTTTTCATTCTCCATTATTAGAAAATTTAAGGAACATTCTACATCATCTGTAAATTATTAAAAGTAATCTAACTTGCAGTCATATACTGTACATAGTCTGTTTTCCATACTTGTTAGGGTAAAGCCAACACATTGTTCATTATATGACTGCTGGAAATGCTTTTGCTGTCCATTATCTAGTCTTTCCTCTCACGTGAACAGTGAGAGGAAGAGTAAGTTCTCTTTCCTCTGGCAGCGAAGTTGACATAATGTGGGCTGTATCTGTTAATATCATGACAGCCTAGACTGAAACTAAACTCTGCACCCCTTCTAACCTTTCTTAGCCTCTTTTGGCTCACTGTTTTGGTCTTAAGGTCCACACATTCACTTTTTGGTTGAGTTGTAACACTTTCATCAATCACTGCGGGCAGCTGTTTTTAGGGATTAAATTCTGATCGTCATGGGAAGCCATTAAACCATAAAATACCTCACCGACACGCACAGAAGTGAAGCAGTACTAATTTGTCGTGTGCACCATGCTTGCGTTTACAGCCACTTTCTCATTAAGTACTGCAACTCATCCATTTCAGTCATTTAGCGACCTATTTTAGGAAGCACTGGCAAATGTTGACAAGCTGAAACTAAGAAGACTTCAGTTTCAGCGTGCCAGTTGTTTTCAAATTGTTCAACAAAATCAGCAGATATTTGTGAAACTGGGACCAGTGTGTCTAATTGATTCAGTTATATGTCCTAATGTACAATAACTGGCTCACGAGGGGGTAAAGGGAACTGTATATATCACAGTGTTCTTTTTCACAATTGGAAGTACAAGTTGTGAATAGTAGTGTCTGTTCTGATTTCTACTACAAATACCCACAAGCCCACATCCTAGTGAAGTAGCCCCTAGCAGCCTCAGTAACCCTGAAACTGGTGTTTTTCAGGCCGCGATAAGAGGATACCTGGTAGACCTCCTCTTTCCCCTCGAATGGATCGGGCAAGAGGCCAAGGACCCCGACCCCTGCCGCCCCAGGGAGACAGGTTGGTGCAGCCTTGACCTTGGCTTGATGTTATTGCTGTATAACTGTGATCTTTATCTTTCAACAACAGAAATCAAATGTAACAAAAAAAAATGGAAACAAAAGGAGGAGGTGGGCATTCAGCTGGAAGTGGGGAAATTTTTGAGCTATCTTTTCTTTGTGACTCATCATCCTTATCGCCAGTAGTGATCATGTTTACTCAAGCCAAACACATCTGGGTTTTCAGAGCTTGAAAGTTACCTGGTATTGTCATAAAAATGAGGAACATGATACATAAGTGGAAGCACACAAACATTACACCATCCCTGGCCATGATATATCCCAGTCCAGTATGAAATGGGTCTCTTGCAACAGGGCGTAGCTCAAAATAGATTGTATTTAGATCCTTTGTTTTGGAGGGTAGACACAATAATATGAACGCTGGGAATTTTGTTGAGTTTTAGTCATGTTAGTTTCTTTTCATGTTACTACTGCCCCGATGATGACTATGATGATGATGAGTCTTCTTTGGAAAAATGATTGTACTTGTCACGGCTATTGCTTCTATTTGGTATTTCACCTAATCCTACGGGTCTTTGAAGGAAGGCTGTGATATTTCAAATTAATTAATATGTTTATGGGTAAATCTTTCAAATAAATCACAAGTAGAATTCAATACTTTCCTACAAACAGATACATGATGTCACACTAGCTATTCATAAAAATCCTTCGTTAAGTTTGTGCATAAACTCCTGAGTGACTGCTGGCAACTTTCAGTTTAATCATTTCTTAATTGTGGCTGCATCTTTTAACTAACTTTAGTTACCTCTAACTGCTCAAATAAAACTTTGAGTGGCCACACTGTCAATTCAGATGAACTGCTAAGCCTTAGTATGCATAGGTATGATTTTGTTTTAATTAGATACACTGAGAAATGTGTGCTTCACAGTTACTCACAGTCATACAGTTAAGAATGACTGTGAAATATCTGATTATTACTTAACTGTTGCAGTTAGTCATGTAGTGATGTTTTGTAATTTGACATATAGTGAAATTTTAGAGCTTCCCATTGTCAGTGTCAGGTATGTGTCATCCTCATTTTATATTACTTTTTATACTCTCCTAATCAAGCTTAATGTTGTCATTTAACCTAGCTTGTTCTCTTAGCTGCAGCAGTACCTTCCGCTAATATCTGGGTGTAAACCTTTAGGATTAACGTATCTTTGCACAAGGACAGGTGAAACCTGTTTTATTTTTGTGGTCCATAAATTGCTTTGTAGTAAACAATACGTCACAGCTAGGATTAGTTTAAGCTTATGAACAGTTGTGTGTTCATATTTTACTTACCATGTGGGGACAAAAATCTGTTTACGAAGTTACGCGTGGAACTCACCTTCTTTATGGGGATAAAATGCAAGTCCCCATAATGTTACAGATTAAATGTTTATGTAATGTCCCCATAGGGCATGAAAACAAGACTGTGTGTGTGTGTGTGTGTCCGTGCTACATTCTGATGTGTTTTTTAATGATCTTTGAGCAACACCGGAGCTCCATGGCACAGAGGGAGAAAATACATCACGCTTTGTGTGTCGCACTTGTTAGATGTTGGGATTTTTTTGACAACGTTGAGAATGTAGAGTATCACCAGAATTATCGTTTAAAGTATTTAAATAATACAGGTAATAAAATAATTGTTGAACAATTCAGTTTATTTATATAGCGCCAATTCACAACAAAAGTTATCTCATGACACTTTCCAATTAGAGCAGGTTTGGACCAAACTCGAAAGATGATGACACTCTCGCACTTTGACCCACATTTGATTTTTTTTTTCTTGCTGTGTTTACAGTTGGGTATTTTCTCTTTTTGTTCTTAGTTATGTCATGCATGTATGAACTTATGTCTTCCTCAGAAAACGCCCTCTGTCACCACCCCCCAAATCATCTGGGAAAGGCCCAGCAGCACCAGTGGGCAAGCTGGCCGTCCCAGGATCCGTTTCGGCTGCTGGCTCAGGCTCCAGCTCAGGGCCGGGATCCACCAAATCCAGCAACACACTGTCACGCCGCGAGGAGCTGCTGAAACAGCTGAAGGCTGTGGAGGATGCTATCGCCCGGAAACGAGCAAAGATCCCCGCCAAGTAAAAGGAAGGCCGCTCCTCGTCTGTTCGCCAGTCTGCCTGCCTGTGAGCCGGAGGAATAGTGAAGGTCATGGGGTGGAGCATTTTTTCCCTGCCTTCAGTGGACATTTAAAAATGTTGTATGGTTCATGTATAAAGGCTATTGCGTAAGTGAACGGGAAGTGGTTGTCACGAAAACCATCTTCTGCTTGTTTGCCCTCAGAAGAGTTTGGCTCTGCTCCATTCTAGAGTGTTGTTCACTCCTATATGCCCAACTTTAACTCCCCTTGAAAGTCTTTGGATGTCACAGCTGCAGTTTACCTCATCAACGACAAACAGGAAGAAACATGGGCATTTGGTGAGGGAGGGACATCTCAGGAATGGAGTGTATACTTTACAGTTCACAACCAGAATGGTAGTAAGGTGCACCTGATCACTTCTCACGCTGTTCCTTCAGAGAAAAGGAAGCATCTTCCTCATGTGGTGTGATGAATAACAGATTTATACGCATTGAATCTACTACTTATGTCTGTCTTTCTCTGCCCCCTTTTATCGTCTTGTTCTCTCACTTATTTTCCTTAGTTTTCGTCTGTGTGGAGTGATGCGACTGTTGGATACTGACAGCTAATGGGCCTTCACAAGGCTCCTCTGTATAAATCTACAAATACTTGAGCATCCATATTTGGCCGCTGCAAGCAATCACGAGCCCATGCTTTGTTCACAGCGGGCCCATCTTTAACCAATGACTCGTCTGTGTTCTGTGTTTTAGGGCAGTGTTCACTGTCACACCTTGTACAATAATAGCAAGTCATCAGATTCTTTCAAGCGTATGATTATAGACAACAGTGATGTGAAGTATTGATTTCTTTTTCTTTTCTTTTTTTTTTTTTTTTTTTTAAAAAATCTGCAGCATTTTGTTTTCTTCTTAGCGCTTCTCAAGTGGTAAACCAATGTTTTATTTGTGTCACATTTTTAGTTGGAGGAGTATGAAAGGTGGAACGGGGACATTTAGAGACAAGAGATGTTTTGCTTTTGTGACAGAAGCCTTCTAAATAAACTATTTTGATAAAGAGGTCAACTGCCTGTTTTTTTTCTCTGCTGTTGTGTGTTTGAACACAGATGTAGTCAGATATTTGGCATTTTGACGCAGCATAGAGAATGTGGTAGTGTGTCTGATTTATGCTATTTGTTCCTAAGTGTTCCATGAAAAGGTTGCTTCAGTAAAACCCTGAACTAAGTCCTGCAGCACTACATCAGCATGGTGCACTGTTGTGAAATGTCTGTTCCATTTCACTGCATTCTGTTTTTTCTAATGAAAGTCACCATGTCATTTCCTGTGTTTTCGTCACAGTGTTGGTACACATGCCTTGGCCACACCAGTTGATCTTGTTAGCCAGCATTGGTTGTGGAAATGTTGGTTTGTTGGTCCCCAGAAGATGAATACTAAAGACTTGATCTTGTGAGTGAATTCCCATTAGGTTGACAGTTCAGGTTTTTATTTAAATCGCTTTTTTTATGACTGGTTGGATTATTGTAAAATTTGGTTCAGGCTACATGCTTTAAAGATTTTCCCCTTGGGGATAAATAAAGATAAAGGGATTCTAATTCTGATTAGATGATCTTCAAAACTGATGACATTCATATGAGCCTCAGCTGTCTGGGATTTGTGTTTAAATAGCAAATGTCAGCATGCTAACCCTAGATTGTGAGCAAAGTGAACTGTACCTGTTAAACATCAGCATGTTAGCATTTAGCATAGCTTTAGACTCTTTGTTTTGTCTTTGAAATAATAGTGGTTCTCAGACTTTCTCATGTCAAGGACCCCTAAAGTGGATCGAATAAGAGCACAGGCCCCCATCTGATAAGATTTTTACTTTCAGATGTTTTATTACAGAAACTCTGTGAAACCCATGGCCATAATCATACATTTTATCATTGTGCTCCTTATAGGTACTGAAAAGAAATGACTCCCCTTTTTGCTGGGAACCCCTCATACCCCCTCAAGAACCTGTGTCACTGTTTCTGGAGTTATGAGTTTTGTATCTTAAGTTTCTTCACACTCTGGCAAAGCGTTTTGCAAAACACAACAAAAGAGTGATGTGATTCTTGAAAAACTGATTTGTTTTGGCCAATTTTTAAACAAACATTAAACTTGTAGAGCACCAAGAGTACCAGCTATTTATTTTAATGTCATCTCAGAGAATATAAGTGTTAATTTCTTTATTTTATTTTATTTATTTATTTAAAAAAAAAAAAGAAAATTTCTTTCATTTCAACTTTGCAACACTGGCATGTGTCTAGTCTATTGTTTATTCGCGTTGAAAGGGGGAGTCGGGTGAAGATTCATGGAGTGGAGTGGAAGAGCAAATGAATATGTTAAAGAAGCATTTTCTGGGTATATGTGAGGTGTTTTGCATTTAGAAATTCCTTTCAGAGTCCACTCCAAAAGGTGACCTTTATCTGAACTAGAAATTTGCTTATTTTTCCATAACTAAAAAAATGAACAAACATCCCTGGAACAGCTGGCACACCACTGCCAGTGGAAAGATGCAGTTAACCGTGACAACACATTTATTGCACTGACACTGAAATATGAACTATGGACCATTCATATCAACCAACCAGCCACAGAAACATGATCCATCTTAAGTTTTGAGTCAGTGTTTGGAGATTTACCAGTCAATTCATTGAAATCGTGAGATGATTTAATGATTTCATTTAGAGTAGGCAAAAAGAAAAAACACACAAATGTGTGCTCCTCTTCTGGACTTTTCTCGGCCCAAGATGCTTTTTCTTTTGGTCTCACAAGTTAAATGTTGGGAGACACTGGTTTGCTCTTAAACAGTACCTTGTATTTTGTAAGCTTTTCATGTGTTTTTAACATAAAATCTTCATGCATAAAGTAATGAGTAACTTCATATATCAGATAAATGTAGTGGAGTAAAAAGTACAATAAATGCTTCTGAAATGTAATGAAACAGAAGTATGAAACAGCAAACATACTCAAGTAAAATGCAAGTATCACAAAATCAGCTGGATTCCGGCTGGCAGTGGGCAAGAGGTACACCCTGGACTGGTCGCCAGTCAATCACAGGGCCAACACACAAAGACAGACAACCACACACTCTCACACTCACACCTAGGGGCAATTTAGAGTAGCCAATTAACCTAATGTGCATGTGTTTTGGATTGTGGGAGGAAGCCGGAGTACCCGGAGAAAAACCCTCACAGGCACAGGGAGAACATGCAAACTCTACACAGAAAGGCCCAGACCGGGACTCAAACCTGGAACCCCCTTGGTGTGAGGTGACAGTGCTGACCATCTTTGAGTAAATGTACTTAATTTATATTCCACCACTGTTTCAGTGAGAACGAGAATGTTGTAAACTTTATGAAAGATAGTACAAGCTGTGTGACTACGCAACTGCCTCTCTGTCTCTTCTCTCTGTTTCTTTCTCGGTCATCTGACTGCTGGTCTCTTATCTGAGCTTCATCTCTGCTCTCGCTCCCTCTGCGTGAGCGGTATCTCTTCGGTCTCGTTCTCAGTTCTTATTTATTTTAGTATTTAGCCATTAAACCCAGAGTTCCGGTGGGTCCTTGGAAGCTCGTCACTTTTAGGGTACATAATCAAGAAGAGTAGAAATGGAATTTATTTGTCTACTAAATCGTTAGTTGACAGGCTATGTTCCGTGCCGCCTGCCATGAGAAAGTGATGACTAAGTGCGTGCACGAGTGGAAGGCAAATCTTGCAGGTTGCAGCAAGTGAGAAAGCTGACGCTAAGACCAGCTTCAGTTGTGAGCTGTGAGCTTCTGTACAGCCTGTCAGTTCTCATTTGAATTCTTCTCAGTGTTGTAGTTAACCTTGACCCGTGTCTCAAGCTATACCATGTTAGAACCTTTAATTTCAGGAAACTGGGCATGGAAAGTCCTTCATTAGTCCTTGAATTTGGTGTTTAAGAGGGTGTGGGAACCTTTTAACTCAAATGCTATAATAATAATAATAACTTTATTTATATAGCACTTTTCAGAACTCACAGTTACAAAGTGTTTCATAATAACAGCAATTTGCAAACTGAAAAAGGTGATATATAGTCATGATATATAATGATATATATAATGATATATAATGATATACAACGATATATAGTCATAACATTTTGTAGTTTAAGGTATATTGTTTTTTTTTGTTTTTTTTTTAAAAAACTGTAATTTAAATCTTCCAAGTTGACAGCTTTATTAAACAGTATTTCATTTAAGTCTTAGCTCATATATTGTGACTATATTACTTGTTTTTAAATCAAACAGCTCATATGTTTTTTTTTTTCCTTATCTGGGCCAATGGTTTAAAGATGGAGGGTGACTGTAGTCAGACTGTATACAAATTGTAAACTCCTTTGGGCCAAGGTTGTGATTCCTGATTTTTGGCTTATAAGTCAAACTCACTTGACTTGCTTTTAGTTTGTTTGATTTGTTCCGTGACATTTATATAACTTCTTCTTTCTAGGTTTTGTGTCTTGCAAATTAGCCCTATCATACAGTATGTCTGTAGTTTCCCTTCGAGGATGAATAAAGGAATTCTGATTCTGATGTCTGTAGTGTGTAAGGCAAGCCAACATTACAAAAGCGGGTGATGGTATGACATCATTAAACACGTACCACAAAACTGTAAGTAAAGCTTGGTCCTAAAACAAGCTGACATTCACATTACATTTGGAAGTGTCCCAAATTTCATCAGTGTGATATTAAAATAGCTGCTTGCAGTTCTGATCAGGACACACTGATACTGAATGTGGTTTAAAATCTGAAAGTGAGAAATGTATGACTTTGAAATTTGTGTTTCTGTTTCAGCCAATAAATTCAATTGAAGTTCCTCTATTAGTCACAAGAACACTTTGAAATCTGTTCAGACAGTCCCAACTTCTCTCTCTGAAAATCACCATGATTTTTTTTCACACAAGCAGTCAGAATACTCACTGTCACCCTGCGATCCCAAACTGATTAGACAAGAAGCTATTTACAGCCTTTTTTGCGCCAAATTCTTCACTGTAGCCGCTAAGCTAAAAAGCATTAGCGCGCAACATTTCTGATGTGGGTCCACAAGCTGGAACAAGCAGGTAGCAAGTAAACACTTATGTATTTAGAGATGGATAATTTCATTGGGCTGTATTCCTGTACTTTTAGTCTGTTGTGTAAAAATGATTAAAAGATCAGATTGCCTCAGATAAAACTACTAGCTTGTTTAGCTACTGAGAGCAAAACCTAACTGTTAAGTGCAATTAGCATGATGACAAAAAAAGACAAAGAATTTGTCATGAAGATTAAAATGTGGCAAAAATAAATAAATGAAAATGAAAAAAAAACTCCTCAGAATGTAGAAAAGGTGACAGACTTGAAAAATAATTATGTTGTTGCATTTGAGGATTTTTATTTTATTTATTTTAAGAAATAGACTAAAACTTTACTAACGTAAAAATTAACCTGGGCTTTTTTTGTTTGTTTGTTTGTTCGTTCATTTGTTTGATGTGGAAAATGACATTTTTTCCCAAATAATTATTACTACTCATTGAGCTGTGTCTTTGTTGTGTAATATTTCTCCAGTCAGACCTTCTGAATTATAGAATTATATACTACACATTCAATACAATTACATAACTTATTTTTTTAAAGTATGATAATCTAAAAGTGATGTTAAATAACTGCATGAATAACTAATAACAGCATTTTGGAGGGAAGTTGTCTTGCAACAAATATTTGTTTGTTTGCTGTTTTAATCTTCTGACTTTTGGAGGACTCATTGGCTCAACTGCCATTAGCTGCTATCAAGTCTCTGCTCTGCATACGTCAGCAAAGATATTGGTGTTTAGAGACTTCACACTGTTAAATAAAGGTAATAACCTGTGGAAAATTAACTGTAAATGCCCCTAACACGCACATGTTGATAAGAGAATATTCCCCTCTCTTAGATAGACGGACCTTTATACCGACAAAACATTCCACTGAGCCGGCACGTATACACACTGAGACAGCCAAGAACAAAGTGTTGGCTGCATGTCTGTAAGCTGATGAAGACAGTGGCTTGTGAACATAATGCAGCAACTAGCAGTTAAAAAAAGGCCAGATATTATTCTCTGATAGTTTTTACCTTATTTTTATTATCCCTCTTATTTTTCTCTTCCTCACTCAATCTGCTTAACATTGTCTTCAGTTTCAACATCAGAAACTTGTGGGAGAAAACACAAAAAGTCCAAGGCGCTGTGCAGGTACCTTTCACAGTTGGGACAAAAATGAAGTTTCAGTTAAAATTATTTTGTTATTATTTTCTTCATGTGTCTTCATAGGCTTGCCAGTGTGTACATATAAACCTCCAGCATGTGTCAGTGTTAGGTGATGACAGACAACAATCAGCGACAACTTTAAACCCACTTGATCTATGAAGTGAATAATATTTCTTATCTTATTTTGATCAAAATGAAATGAAAAAAAAATTAATTGCATGAAGAATGTGGCAAAGTGCCCAAGGTATTGAATCAGCCTCCAAAATCATGTGCAGGGAACGCAAGAACAAGCTTGATCCAAGGAGGGTTTTTCACACACACATACACACAATGACAAAGGAAGAAAGGGCAGTAATATGATCTCACGCGGTACATAAAGACAAGACAGATCAGACAATAGAAGACACTGTCCCACAGAAAACAACAAAGTCAGTCACAGCCACAGTCACCAAATGACCCAAAATTCCATTTATTCGTGTCCATGTGGCAAAGCCCTTAAGCGACCATAGATTTTATGACACTTGTCCATCAAATGCAAATGAGGAAGTATTGTGACAATGTTACAGAGCCACAAAATCCACAGGAGGAAGTTGGGGGGGGTTGTATGTGTTACCAAAATGTCAGATTTTTACAGAGGAGACCGCTGTTGGTTTCCTGTTTCCTACCAGTGGTGTTTTCTTTAAAAGCATGACCACGATGCTCTCGCAACCTTAAAGAAGCTGTTACTGAAACCAACTTTTACCTTTGAATTTAACCCAAAGCACAATATTTCACTCATCTTAATCGTGCCGTGCTTGTGCTGAAACATAACCTAACCAGCATTAGAACAGAAAATGTGTTTAATTTTATAACAGTTGTTTTAGAGAGGCATTGGCAAGTATGTTGTCCTGCATCAGATTAAACAGTACTGATAAGTGTCACTCTGGGGGTCAGTTACAGACTACATATAGTGTAGTTTAAGTTGGAGCTGGATAAGAAAAGTATTAAGGCCATTTATTTCCTGGCTCCTAAAAATAAAGTGGTAAATTCAATTCAGTTCAGTTCAATTTAATTATATCACACCAAATCACAACAAAGTTTATCTCATGACACTTTCCAAAGAGAGCAGGTCTAGGCTAACCTCTTCAGCTTAGTTTTTAATAGATAGAGACCCAACATTCCCCCATGAGCAAGCACTTTCCGACAGTTGCTCTTAGAAGGCAGAAACCTCAGAGCACACCTCGGTTCTAGGTGATCTGTGATTACTCATCACTCATAGAAGAAAATAAGAACAACTCCAGGTTTTTACTCAGCACTGTAGCCAGGCTGACCCAAAGTCATAACTCTATCGAGCAATACATTCCTCCACATCTCAGCAGCAGTGATTTCATGAACTTCTTTAATGAAAAAATTGTAACCATTAGAAATAACATTCAAGACCTCCTAGTATCACCTATCACACATTTGTCCGTCAATGCACCCGCATTGGAGATAACCACTAAGTCAGATACTCATTTCTTCCTATCAGCCCTCAACAACTGGCTTCTATCGTTTCCTCCTCTAAATCCACAACCTGTCTCTTAGATCCTATTCCTACTGGGCTATTTAAGGAAGTGTTCCCTTAACTTGGCACTACCTTAGCAGACATTATTAATTTGTCCCTGACATCAGGCTATGTCCCACAGACTTTTAAAGTTGCTGTAATCAAACCCCTGCTAAAAAAGCCCACTCTTGAACCAGAGGTTTTAACAAACTATAGGCCCCTCTCCAACCTGGTCTTCATTTCAAAAATTTTGGAGAAAGTCGTCGCCAGTCAGCTGTGCAAGTATCTCCATAATAACAGCCTATTTGAAGTCTTTCTGTCAGGTTTTAGGGAACATCACAGCACAGAGACCGCACTAGTAAAAGTCACCAACGAACTGTTAATGGCCTCTGACCAGGGCTGTGTTTCAGTACTTGTCCTTCTGGATTTCAGTCCCGCATTTGATACTGTTAACCACCAGATTCTTTTACAGAGACTAGAAAATCAAATTGGTAGAAATGCAACTGCTTTAAGCTGGTTCAAGTCCTATCTATCAGACAGACATCACTTTGTACATGTAAATCACAACCTGTCCATGCACACTAAGGTTAGCCAAGGTGGTTCACAAGGTTCTGTGCTTGGCCCGATCCTATTCACAATCTATATGCTCCCACTAGGCAATGTGATCAGAAAGCAGAAATTTTCACTGTTACGCTGACAACACCCAATTGTATTTATCAATAAAGCCAGATGAAAGCAATAAGCTAACACAACTGCAATCCTGTGTAGCAGATATTAAGTCCTGGATGACCCACAACTTTCTTCTATTGAACTCAGACAAAACTGAGGTTCTGCTAGTTAGTCCAAAACATCTTAGACAATCTTTAGTTAATGATATAGCCTTTCATAACGGACTAGCTCCTGGCTCTAGCACCATTGTAAAGAACCTGGGTGTTAGCTTTGATCAGGACTTGTCTTTCAACATGCACATAAAACAAATCTTGAGGACTGCATACTTCCATCTTCATAACATTGCAAAAATCAGGCATGTCCTTTCCTTAGGTGCTGCTGGGAAGCTCATCCATGCTGTTCTCTCTATCCTCCCTGTCTCTCCTCTCTCCCTCTCCTTTTTCTCTCTCTCTCCCCCTCTCCTGTCTCTCTCCTCTCCCTCTCTCCTGTCTCTCTCCTCTCCCCCCTCTCCCTCCCAGGCGGTCACAACAGAAGGCCGTCTACACTGAGTCTGGTTCTGCTCGAGGTTTCTGCCTGTTAAAAGGAAGTTTTTCCTCGCCACTGTCGCCAAATGCTGACTCAGTGTGGGGGTTTTGCCGTGGCACCTGTTTTTCTCTGATTCGCTTCTTTTTTTTTTTGAATGTGTTTTTTACACACTTGTAAAGTGTCTTGAGATAACTCTGTTATGAACTGGCACTTTAAATAAAATTGAATTGAATTGAATTGAATCTGCCTTGACCTTGATTAGATTATGAGAGAGAGAGAAAGAGAGAGGAAGTGAGGGAGAGCAGGGGGGGAGAGGGGGTACACCGACTTGGCATCAGCAGTAATGACAGAGTGCTAAAACTATGGGTAGTAATAATAATAATACTGCCACAAAAATAATAATAATAATACATGATAATAATCACAGTCGGTATCAAGCAGGACCACAGCAGGAGGTTCAACCACGGTCCATGGAAACCTGCAAGATGAGAAAGACAACACTTCAGGGAAGAAACCAAGTTAGTGACATGGGACATTAATGGGATTTTTAATGGGACATGACTGTGTACAGAAGCAGAGGGATAGAAGGAGAGAGAACCTCAGTGCATTATGGGAGATCACCAGGCTGTCTAAGCCTATAGCAGCATAACTAGGGGCCAGCCTAAGCCAACCCTAACTATAAGCTTTATTTTACTTTAAAAGGCTGTCTGGATCTGGAACCGGGTATTAAAACAGACTGTATGATAATGCTATATAGCTATGGTCATATGAGTAACAAAGAAACAGTATAGGAATCATTACATAAACTTATACAAAGACAACAAGGAAGACTTTCTCAGCCTCAGTGCCACTGAGCTGTAGCAACAAAGGCTTGCTAATAATAGCTGTAACATTATCTCTTTCAGGGGAGACTTAGCATTGTTACCTTGCCAGCTTAACAAACCTCTGCTAGAAATTCTGCCTTGTGAAAAACCAAATGAGATCAAAAATAATAACAATTTCTGCTTTCATGGGAATTCAGTCTCTCTTTTCAAATGTGTCGTATTACTTCATCACAATTTGCATAGTGGGACACAGCCAAGACTGAGATCCATCAGGCTGGAATTTCTAATTTATCTCAAAATTATAAAGCCCTAATGACTAATGAATTTTGAGTAGAATTTTTCAGACTTCTGCCGTTTTTACACATCTTTTATTTGTGTATGTAAAGAGCCTTTGTGTTCTTTTTTTGACATTTGTACATTACAGTATCAGAAAGCTGCAATGTTTCTTACTCAGATGTATTTTGTTCCTATTTTGTTTATGTTTACATTCAGTATATTTACATATTTTGGTGTTTAAAAGATTCATATTTACTGATTACGAATTTTGGAATTGGACCCGTAGACAAACTAAGCTGGCAGCTGTGACTGCAGTGGCTGTCCATGAAAATTCTGTCCACTAAAAGTACTTTTCTGACAACATTACTGAAAGGATCCATACAGTGAGAGAGCGTTTTTTTAAAAGACTAATTCTGTTGTGTGTGACCAGAAACACAAGTCTCACTCAGGGGTAAGTTTTGCTTTGAAATTTCATGAGGGGTTGGTTGTTGCTATTGTTTCCTCATATAGAATAGGGGCAATCTAAAGATGCAAACCTTTTTGTAACTATGGCTTATTTACACACCAAAATATGTAAATAAAGGGCCCAGGTTTAAAAATGCTGGTATATCCCTTTAACATTTTGAAATAAGTAAATAAATGAACAAATAAATTAAGTTTTATTTTTGTTGTCTTTTTATCTCTGAGTATTCAGAAATAAAGGTCAAATTGTTTTTATTTGTGACTTTTCTTACTAAATAAATGAATACATTTTCAAATTCCTTGTGAAACACGTTAACAGTACAGCTAAATAAAGTTTAAATTGTTTTATCTCTGATCAACAAATCTTTAAAAGTTCTGAAACAAACACACAACTAAACATTTCTTGCTGTATTTCTGTGCTCTATGAAGGTTTATATTTTCTTTTCTTGTTCTCAAACAAACCACTGACAAATAAAGAAGGAACTTTGATTTGCCTCACATAAAGAAATGAACGAATAAAGTTTGAAATAGTTTTAGAAATATATATCAAAATATGAAAGCGCCAAAAGTAAATAGATTTGACTACCTAAATAACTTGCAATGTGCAACACACAGACATACACTCAGAAATAATGAAATCAAGCAATAAGGTTGCAGAGATAATTGCGTTATTTAGTGTTTGAATTGCGAAAGAGTGACTTGCAGTCAGTTGTTGCGGTTATTGCGTCACGTTGGTCAAGGGGGCACTCTCTCATCGGCATGTGGGCCGTCTTAGGCAACAGTCTTGTTTCATCACGCTGTTTGTGTTTGACACGTCTCTGTGTCGTCAGCACTTTCGACGTCTCAGCACTGTGCGCGCGTGCGCACCTTCAAAAAATTCCTAACTAATGTCTTCCCCTGACAGCGTATGAGTGAGCCCGCACACCTACACGGCTACTTTCACTTAGGAAAGAGGAAGTCGAGGAACTAAATCGCATTTCCATTTCCTCATGCCACCGGTTTTCCCCAGGTACGCCAATAAATAGGTGGACGGTGGAGCATGGTGGCAAGTCAAAGCGAAGCACATCGCTTGTTAGCGGACAGTGAGTGGAGAGGGACAGATGATGGACATGAACAAGGTGAGTGAACCACAGACAGCTGCTGACGCTGCTGCTCTCTGCTTCCCGCATCACTTCAGCCGCCGTCTGTCTGTCTGTCTGTCACCCTTCTACAGATTCTCATCTTTGGCCTTTTTCTCGTGCCCGTGTGGACGTGCAAAATGAACCGGTGCTATGAAGAGCACGAGCTGAGCGAGGCGGCACAGAGGAAGCTGAGGAGCCACTACCCGCAGAAGCCAGAGCCTTCAGTTGCGGCGGCACCTGACTCACCTGCGTCCTGCCCCGTGGCTCTTTACCAACAGCAGCCGCCTCAGCACCTCAGCGGGAGGTCCCTGTCCCCCTGGAGATACGTGTAAGTAACCTCCCGTGCCATTCTCATTCGTTCACTGAAAGCCTTCAAGGTGAATTGAATCAGTGAGGCGTAACTGCATCCCCTCCGATGGAGTGACGGAGTCGGTTTAAGGCAAACGTCCCAGCTCGTCATACAAACGGTTAAACTCGGTGAATATTGAGCCCGGGGAGAACCTTTGGCTCGGATGCTGCCTCCGCCGGTGCTTTCTGCTGTTTGGATGACCTTGCAGGTGGACTACTGTGTTTGACCGGGAGACCCAGTTGAAGAAATCAGAAACAGGCGCTTTGGTTTAGCTTCTGTCATGGGTTGAGCAGTGAAAGAACTGGGTCTCACGGTCTTTTTCACTGTCAGACAGCATAGATACTGTGACAGCGTGACTAACTCGCACTGGCAGGAATACATTTGAAATTTGAAAGGAAATGTAAATTAGAATTACATCCTCAACCTTTGTCAGGTTTGAATAAGAAGTAAGCTTCCATATAAAAGCCACCCTGCGTGTTTGCACACAATGGGATGTTGGAGCCATAAAAGTCAGGCGTCGCTCAGCATCACTCCCTGGTGAAATGATAACGTGAGGAGGAATTCATTATTATGACTCTCCCTCAGTTCCTCGTGCTTCATGGTAATTAGTGGCTGTGATTTTGTCAGTTTGATGCCTGACCTTGAGTTAACCTCACCCCCTCCAGCCAGGGGTAAGTCCCTGTACCGCAGCCGTGGTGACGCATGGCCAATGGGAATCTGGCGGAAAGCTCTTTAAACTGGTGACTATAAAGTTTAGCTGTAAAATCTTTGGATATTTTTACAAGATTCCTGCCCTCCAGCGTGTAGATGATAATGATGAAGCAACTCATCCATGGAAAGTTTAATGGCTTTAGGGAATCCCTTGAACACACAGGTAACTGATATATATGCTATAACTGGCACACAGTACACACACAGAAAACACACTTTGTTAGTGGTTTCACTGTTGCACCAACATTAGCGATCCGATAATGTCATATATTTTATTCAGGCTCAGGGGCAGAGTACACTCAGAACTAAATTTCGATGATACTGCTTTTTACTTGTAAAATTTTATAGTACTATAAAAGGATCTGAGTACTTCTTTCATAAAAAGATTATGTAATACTGCAGGACTCTCAAGCTGATGTACAATGAGCACATTGTCCGGTTTATAACTGAGTCTTGACACTCCATTCTGGATGCAGACCAGGAAGAGAGGTGCCCTCTGAAGGCCCAGTTTCAGCATATTGCCAGTCTTTGGATTTAAATTATGCAGGTTCTATGTATGACCGATCATACAGAGGCCACTTGTGAAAACCCAGAATCTCCAAAAAACGCTTTTTAGTTCGACTTATTTCATTTATTGGTTTGGATAAAGAAGGATTTTGCATTATCGAATGTCACATACTACTCACCTGCCAGTCCTCATCTAGCCATTTTGTTCCTTTCCAGACTTATAACAATGAAGGATCACTTTCCTTCCACCTATGCTGAGGCCCAGTGCCTGTGTTCAGGATGCATCCTCCTCCAGGACAACTCAGGCCAGGAAACGAGACCACTCCCAGTGGAGAGCCACGACTACAACTCAGTCCCTGTAAAGCAGAGCAGAGTGTTTCTCAAGAGGGAGCTCTGCAGTGATGGAAAGACGTACCATTTGAAGCCGGTCAGTGTGGAAGTAGCTGTGGGATGTACCTGCGCCCGAGCCAAGACCTCCTCTTAGAGGGGGTCTCCCTATGTCACTGTGGTAAATCACAGTTAATGTTGTGTTTGTTTTAAAACGCACCAAGTTCTCCGGAAACTCAGGGGTGTCGAGTCTTACAGTGTGACTGTTGGCTCAGATGGAACACCTTTACACGCAGATCACACCCCAGAGACCATTAATGAGGCTTCAAAAGTCACATCAGCCTATTTATTTATTTATGATGACATGATAACTCATACATCTATAATGTGTGTCTTGTAGGTCTTTATAGGCCCTAGTTCCTCTGTTATTGAATTGTTTACAGCTCTGCATAGTGCAGCTAAAGTAAACTGGGTGTTTTAGTACATACTTCTTTTTTTAGCTATTGTATAGTTTTGTAATACAATAATTTAACTGCTAATAATATTCTAATAAGTATCTATTTATTTGGTTTGTTTTACATGTGACATATTTGAGTATTTAGAAGCTATTGATTGTTCATGAGTGGATGAAGAAGACTTTGTATTCATTCATGTTGGATATCTTGTAGCTTTGTCCCAGTGGGACTTTACAAGTCTAACAAAGACTTTTAAGGAAGTTCAGCTTCATTGAAGCAAAATAAAGAAAGACGTTTAAAGAAAACAAACTCTCTTTGTGTTTGTGTATTACAAGCTGATACTGGAACATGCAAAAGTGGATTATCATCTGGACAAAGGTCCAAAAGTGTCAGGGGCAGTGTAATCACAGCAAGCAAGTCACAAACCCAAAATCCACAGAAAAACACTATATAGACAAAAGTATTGGGACACTTGGCCATTACGCCAACAAGGACTTCAGTGACTTTACATTCTAAATACATACACAGCGTTGCATCTATAACAGCCTCCACTCTTCTGTGAAGGCTTTCCACAACATGTTGGAGTGTTTCTGTGGGAATTTTTGCCCATTCATGCAGCAGAGCATTTGTGAGGTCAGACACTGATGTTGGACCAAAAGGCCTCACAGGCTTGCAGTCTCTGTTGCAGTTCATCATCAGAACAGCTGTCAGTTGTTGTAGCACGAGCAAACCTGTCTGCACACATTATACAGCAGATTGTAGAAAGTTTACAGGTTTACAGAAGTATAGAATATAAAGCTGACAACACATTGTGGCATGGTTACATATGGCTACTATCAGCGACAGGGGCAGGTTTAAAAAGGCTGTGGGTCTCTCTTGTGTCATGATCCACAGGGCTTTAGTTCGCACAGTGCATGCTGACATGTGACAGTAAGAACAGCACACGTGTAAAATGAAGACAGAATTCCATGTGGTTTATTCAGGTTCAGGGTGCTGGTTGTGGTTGATGCTGGCTCATTGTCAGACTGTCATGGCTGACTGGGAAACTTGAATAGAACAGAGCCACTGTTAATGTCAGTAGTAACATTTGTGTTCTTCCTATGATGACAAGTCAAAAACGTCAGAGAACTTAGACAAAGCTTAACATTAGCTATTGTCCCATCATCCACAAAGCACAACAGGTCAACCAGAGCTTGCAAAAGTCTTCCAAAACATATTTCTTCATTCGGTGTTCTGTGGGGCTGAGGTCGTCTGACTGGAACTTAACTCCCATCACATCAAACTGTTACCATATAACAGTCTTTTCTTGCGTAGTTACTATCCCCTACCTTGAATCAAGTGTTATTGTTCCTATGTCAAAACTCAAACAGTTGATCTGCATTTTATTTTAAATGTAGTCTTTATAAGAGTAGAGGGGAGATCAGTCGGTGCAGGGTTTGTGTCCTCATAGAAAAAGTTAAATGAGACCTTGAAGAAGTGAACCCGGATTCTCTGGATTTGTGAAATTCTAAACTGAAACACCACCACCTGCTGATACATGAAAGCTCCACCAGCCACTCATTCATTGGAGTGAACTGGTCTTAAGGTGGCTCAACAGTGCTCTCTACTGTGCCACAGACGACATGGAAACGGCAGGTGTGGCGGATTCACTGGACTGACCCTGACGGGGATCTAAAAGGTTCATGTGATTTTTAGTTTGTGAAATGATGCTCAGATATTGTTCACTTTCTGAAAAGTTTGATTTTCTGGGCTAAAAACATAAAACAGAAGTTAAAAACTATTTTAAAAAAGCAAAAAATTCCTCAAACAAGAATGACAGTAAATAGATCTATTTATTACTTTATCAAAGTATTGTTTTTTTTTACAAAAGCGATGACACATGAAGACTTGTTAAAAATGACTTTAGATGTTGGAGTCACAGTGAATTGACACAACGATGTTAACTACGTGGGCTAAAAACACCTCCAGGAATCCTGCTTTGCTTCGTTTATGTGGCAAACTTCTTCTGTCGGACAGGTGCAGGCAGCTGAGACATGATGTCCAGCAGGGGGCGCTCCACCACAACCAGAGAATGGTCCTCCAGTAAACTCACACACAAGAGGTGCTGTAGGAGCAAATGTGAGGAGAACAGAAAACATGAGTAAGATTAACAGGACATTTTGCTCTCTACGCTGTCAATGTGAATCCTCACTCAGACGCAGAGCTCTGCTGTGCACAGTATGATGACGGTACCTGGAAATTCTTGCATATCTTAAAGGCATGGCTGTGTCTGATCCGCTCTTGCTCAGGGAGGCTCCTCAGTGTCATCTGATTGTATAGCATGGTGTTTGCTTCAGGAAGGGGCTGCATGTACGAAAAAAACAAAAAATACAGCTATAGTAGTGTCTAATCACCCAGGAGAAGATCGAACAAGACATGGCACTGACGGCACAAGTGGCATCAGTAGTTCTGAAGGCTTTGTCTCAACATGACAGCGTTTACATACCAGACTCTGGTCAATGACGCAGAACATGAACATATCGTGCAGCAGGATGTGAGCTGGATTTTTAGGGCTGAAGGTGACATGGGTGACAGGCGTGTCCCTCTCCAACCACAAAGAGTGCAGTCCTTGTTTCTGCAGCTTCCGACTCCACTCTGTGTATTCTTTGTGCACCAGAGAGTACTCAAAGATCTGCACACACACACACACACACACACACACACACAGTTATGGGATCTACAGAGCATATCTATCTTTGATAAACCAGTACGCAGAGCAGATGATGAGTTGTTTATTATAAGATAACAGTCCAAATCGGATCCACTGGCTACCTGCTGGTCAGCATGCACCACAACAAGGTTGCTGGTCGTTGGGTGGATGGCGATGGCAGTGGGACAGGAGCTGTACACTGGGACTGTACAATGTAGCTGCAAACATAAAGAGACACCAAGAGTTACTGTTGCAGCTTTGACTACAATTCAAAGTCTACCTGAGCACAGAACAGACGGAGGAGAAGCTGAGTTCCAGCTCACCTTTTGCTTGTGAAGGTCATACACATGGACCTCACAGTCGGTGTTGGCTGCGGCAAGCCATTTGCCATCCTCACTGGCACATAGCAGGTGCACTGGCTGCGTGGAGCCTGGACATCACACAGGGACACAGTTTACATAGTGACAAACAGAAACCTGCAGGATGGTAGGTGGTCTGTGCGCATCTGTCATAAATTAAAGTCAACAAATGTTATGGATAGTTTGCCATCTCGGTCAGATTCACAGATTCAAGTATGGATCAGTAAGCTTTCACAAAGCTGTTAACTGATAAATCGCACAGTGTTGAGAGTTGCTGAATCAAGTAAAACTGAGCCGCATGTTCACAACAGGTCTTGAACAGGCTTCACAGGCTCACCGAGGATCTCTGTTGCAAAAGAGCTTGTCCAGATATCTGTTGTTGTTTTTTTGCATAATCCCATCATTTAGAATAGAACCCATAGAGTTGCGTTTTCTTTTATGGTAGCCGGGATGGTCAACACTGTTTACAGTTTGGCATAGTGGAGTACAAGCGAACGTCCCAGATTCAGGTTTTCAATTTTGGTCAAGTGGACGGATGTAGTGGACACTGAGGTCAATTACTATTGCTGCTAAAACTAACTAAACCAAACTAACCTAACTAAAAAAAGTGCAGAGGTAAACTGCAATTTCCATTTGTTCCTTAAAGGTAGCATACAATGCCATGAAACAGTCAAATAAGTTGCAGAGTTGTGCCTTCTGGTGTATAACCGGTCACATTGCTTTCCACAGAAATGATCAAATTCACTGATGCTGCCTCTATGGAATGTGTTGTTCACACTTACACAATATTAACCAAAACCCCATGATCAGTCAGGACCCAGGGCGCTAACTCACCTGACTTGGGTTTGAGAGTATGACGGTATTTGCACTCCTGCTGACTGAGGGCAACAACAACGACTGAAGAACTGCTGGAGGAAGCAAAGAGTTTGGAGGAGTCGGAGGAGAAACAGAGCTGCTGGGCCGAGCGAAGCTCCTTAGGTAGTCTGGACACCTGGAGGGAGGAAGACAGAGGAGACAGAAGGGTGAGCTTCAGCAGGGTCCTCTCACACACACACACACACACACCTCTATTAGAGCATTATATTGAAATCCTCAAACATGTACTGAATGTCTACAGAAGCAGATAAGTTTGCATTTCACCCATGCTCTAAACAGACTTAGAAAGAGTGATCTGGTAAAGTTCTGTATTAAGAAGAATGACCACTAGGCACTTCACTGAAATCACCTCATATGCAATGGCCAGTGCCGTGTGAACAATGACTAATAAAGAGAAGAGCACAGTGACCGTCAGTGCCAAGGAGCCCACCTTGCTGATGCCAATGTTGTTGTGCTGTAGCCTGTAGAGACGGACCCCAGAGACCGTAGAGTAGGCCAGCCAGCCCCCACACGGAGACAAAGCACTGCTGAAGATATGATCGTCTCCCTACAAAAGTCAGCACACAGTTTTGATCCGCAAAGCTCAAAGATGAAATAAAACGGGCATAAAACAGCCAACGGCAGCGAGGTCGGCTGGAGGACGATATGGTCCTCCTGCAAAACTGAAGACTGTAGACAGCATAAGGAACAGAATAAGACTGATATCTCAGCAAGACTTTTGTTGTTGTGGATTAATACTGTAGCACAGTTATCAAACCGAGTCAACAGAAATTAGATGTGTTTGTCTCTCCGCTCTACTGCAAAACAGAACACAAAATAGAAACTTCTTAGAACCCTGTGACCAAAGTTTGCATAAGGATGCTTTTAAAATGCTGTTTAAGTAGTGTCTGACATCTGGTACAACATTTAGCATGTCATTGTAAAAATGCAATAAGCATACTTCTGGAAAAAAACCCTTAGATATTAGTACAGATACATCAACATAGAGAAGGTGGACTAAAAGTAATGTTTTAGTAGAGTATTAATGTCTCAATAAAGCAGGGACTCACAAGAAAAAGACTCAGCCTAGTTAGGTTACAATAAATGTAGTGAGCATGGAACTGGCAGTAGGTGACACAGCTTTAGTGGTGTATGTTTGAATCTATCTAAGTATGTTGTTTGAGTTTTGGGAAGTGCACACAGACATCTGCCCTGCCACACAGCACTGCGAACACACTTTCCTGGTGACAACTCTCGGACAGATACAAGTAAGTATAGCTCAGGTCAAACATTTCAGATGACGTGTGCATAAGAACTCACATTTTTGAGTGGAGGCGATCTTTAAAATGAAAACAACCTCTGCTGTTAATGTTAAAGACAGACTGTGTGAATGAAAATAAAACAGTACATGTAAAACAAACACACACACGCAACATCAGTACACACCTTCCTCTTCAGCTGGATCAGTTTCTCTGGTTTCCTCTTCACAGACAGAATGTCACCAGGCTTTCCTGTTAAGACACAGTATAAACACATTGATTACACCATACAATACACATGTTGAATATAGATAAAGGTGAATTTTCACTATTTATTAGATATGCTTTAGTTTTCACCATCACTTTCACAGCTTGCATTACAATGCATTTGTATGGATGTGTGTGTGTGTGTGTTTTCCTCACCATGTCCATCACTTTCTCCTACTCTCCACAGCTCTAAATGATCAGGGAACTGGAAGAGCAGCAGTCCTGCTTTCTTTGCACAGCAAACCAGGCTTCTCTACAAGGAGCACAGACAGAGGTAGGCATGTCACCTTGGAAACAGTCGTGACCTAAAGAGGCTTAAAAGGTACTCTCTCATACACTAAACTCCACTAAATATGTACTCACGTGTGGAAAGGCTATTTTGCGAAGCGCTGACTCCTGGGTGTTCTTCTCTACCTTGTCCAGCAGGGGTCGCACCACCAGCTGGGTGTCCATACCTGACATCACAAATATCATATCATACATTCACATTTAAGGTAGGCTTGAAGGATGACCATTTCTTTGACAATAATTACCGAACGGAAATAATGTGTCTGTGTTTTAGACACTGCCAAAATGCAGACTGTCTAGAATCAGGAATTATTGCAAAAGTTGAGCCAGGTTCAAGAATGACATGATTTTGCACGCAGTAGTCCAAATCTTACAGGATGAAGTCCACAATCAGAAAAAAAAAGAAACCCTCACACACACATTTTATATTCAGCTGTGGTGTATAAAATCCATCAGAGCACATTTTCACTGCAACAGGTACCTTATATAGTATAACAGCAAATATTGGCTGTCATTAAAATAACAAACATAATTATCAATGCATAAATAGTCTGCATTCTGCAGCCATGCTAGCAGTTCTGTGAGACTGTTCTAATACCAGAGGCAGGAATAAGTCATTGTCTTCTCAAGTCACAATTATGTCTCGGATCTTTGCACTCAAGTCCCAAACAAGTCACAATGCACACTTCACTGAGTACAATGCCATTCTAACAACGCGGTCGCTTTTCAAATGGAATGAACTACAAACTGCACTCAAACCAGAGTCTTGCATTGTCTTAAATCTCTGCTTTCTCATGTTTTTCATGATTCGTGTATGTAGACGTTTTTGTTCTTTGTATGCAGGCACTGTAACTTCATTCTGTACCGTCTAGATTCCATTAAAAAAACAAAACAAAACAAAACATGAAAACATACATCAGTCTAACACCAAAAGCAGATTTGATACTGACCTCCAGAAACAACAGCAGTCTCAGTGTGAGCAAGCGCTCTCACATCATGCGAGTGGTTTTTAAAGGTCCTAGTTCGAACCCACTCCCTGTGCTCGTGGTCCACAGTGGAGGCGATGAACTGAAACTGGACGACGGTACCCTCTGACGTCCCAGCTACCAGACTGCTCTCGTCCTGTTAAACATTTCCAAAGTTTAACATGTGTGCACCTAAAACCTTAAACTCAGACTGGAAGTCGTCCAATGTGCCCTAATTCTATCACATACACTCACCTGTGAGACAGACAGAGCCAGGACATCCCACTTGGTGACCAGGTGACTTTTGACCAGAGTTCCTGTGAGTCCGTCCCAAACCTGGACCTTCCCCGCAGAATCACCACTGATGATTGTGTGATCAGACAGAAAGGCAATACTCCAAACCACAACCTCTCTGCTCTTGGATGCTCCAGCACCTCTCTCCACCAGCAGTCTGTGCGTGGCATGGCCTGAGGTCAGAAAAAACAAAAACAAAGGGCATAAACACATCATCAGGGACTGTTTAATAATTACATGGAATCATCTTCTGATGTCCTGTAACCCAGGGCGGGACGGAGCTGCATCTCCTTACCTGTCTCAGCATCAAAGATCCTGATCATGTCCATCATCCCGGCAGCAATCAGTGTACCAGAGGGGTGCCAGGACAGCGATATAATACGACCTATAAGATCAAGTAAATCTAAATGAAACGCTCACTGTCACTCAAACCTCTTTCACACACATTTCCCAGTAATTTACTGGAATAACCATTCAGGCACTGCTACATTTAGGATTATCTCAGTCTTGCTCCTTTACACACAGTGCTGGGATCAACAGGGCAAAGAACGGTCCGGCAGATAGCGGCGATGCAGTTCTTCCAAATCCAAACAAGATGAGGCAGGACTGGAAGTGTATGTGACAGCTGAGAAGCTGTTACTGTTTGGTGTTTTTGTAATGAATTTAATATGAAGCAAGTCTGCAAGTCAAGGAATGTTTTGTTGTCACTGTAAACAAGTTGCCAATTCGTTACGTCATCAGTGGAGTCTTGAGACTGGTTAGCTTGCTCCACGTTAAAGCATCTTTCATTAGAGGGACAGAACCCTTTCCGGGCTTGTCCCTGCAACGTTACCGCTTTCAGTCGCAGCACAGCTGTCCCAGCATGTAGCTAGGTCATGAGGTGGGGAACTAGCAGTGTGGATTTCCCTGAATCAATCCCTGCTCCCATTCACACATGAACCATGCAGGAAATGTTCCGAAACACTTCGGGGATAGACGGCATGTGTGAAAGAGGCTTTGGTTACAGGGAGGGTCAAAAATTACTCGTCCACAACAAAATACTGATCAATTTGGTCCAATTTGGGGAAAATAAAATGAATAAACACCACCACCACCATATAAAGTCACATCCACACCACAATAGTGTCTGAACATGAACAAATCCTGTTCCTAACAAATGTTCTTTTCATGTTTATTAATTTGCCATGTGAAGTTACAATTTGGACACTGGTCACATGAAGGAGTTCAAATACTAAGTGTGCTGCAGTAAAAATTTAAGCTTACCTTTCTGCCTGTCAAGGTTTCTCTGAAACTGAATCCTCCCCTCCAGTACTTCAAAGACCTTCACGGTCCCATCCTCACAGCCAACCTGAAACAGAAAAAAAAAGTCATGCAACAAAATCTAACATAGGAAAGATTAGCCTGGGGTTTTACAGTGTATATAATCCACAAGGCCTTGACTGACCGTTAGCAGTGTTCCCTGACTGTTGCTACAGATGGTCCAGATTGGTCCTCCATAGGCCTCCACAGTATACTTGGGCCTAAGGTTCTCCAGGTCATACTCTGTGATCTCACCATTCAAACCAGCACTGAACAGACGCTGGCCCACCCAGCACAGAGCCTCAACAGCCCTGCCGTCCCGCCCTGGGATGACCTGTGTATTGAAATGATATTTAAAAAAATAAATAAATAAATAAAATAAATTGGCTAAATCTAGCTTCAAACGCAGCTCTTGTAGGAAGACACTGTGATGCATTTTAGTGGTAAGTTCATGGACAGGTGTAAGCGAGCAGAGATTAAAGCACTGACTAGGAGCAAGTTTTAAAAAAGTTTGAATGTTTACTTTTTCTCATTAGCAGAGCTTTCATAATCCCAACACAGTGAATGAAGACACTCATTGTGCTGTGCAGTTGTTAATACAACGTGCAGAATTCAGCTGATAATTTTACAATGGCAGATACAAGTGGAACTTGTTGGAAGCTCATCTCTAAGCGGTTACCTTTTCTTGAAAATAGCGGTCCGCGAAGTTGAAGATCTCCACAGCTCCATCAGCCCGGGCCAGAGCCAGTCGCTCCGTCCGGCTGTTAAACGCCACGGCTCTGATAGCACTCGGCATGTAGTCAAAGAACCGAACGCGGTGCACCTTGAACTCACCCATTTTCACTAATAAGGAAAACACAAACTGGCGTGTTATCGAAGCTGGACAGACAACAGCTAAGGTAAGCTGTAACCTGTGCTGTTCGTTAGCAACACCAAAAACCTCACACGTTAAACACACAAAACTATGCGTACAGCAGGTTTTAAAAATCTTTTCTAAAACGTCGTTTACCTGCTCTTCCTCCACGAGCAATAAACTTTTCCTTGCTATTAACTCCACACGTTGGAAAACACCATGAACCACGTTGGGGACATTTGAACCGGTACTGAATCACCCAAACAGGGCATGAAAAACGGAAATACGTCATCACAATGACAGCACGCGAAGCTGGCGGGAAACAGTGCTGTTAGTTAAACACTGAAGTGTGTTGTTGTTAGCAAAACGGCTGTGTTAAACTAGCTTCATGGTAACGCCTTAGGAATTTATTAGTGCTTTTTTGTTTTGTTAATGTTATTATAGCACGGCAGTCTTCTTCGCTGTGTGACAGGACAATGGTTCAAATAGTAATAAGGTAAGACTTTGCTTTATCTTACTGTTTCCCGGTAGTAAATTACAAGTTCTTACAGTTTGTATACAGGCTAGTGTAAATTTATAATGTTTCCGTTATCATTCGGGAAGCGAAAGTTTAAGAGAAAGGCACAGTGAGAAATATATTCAGGTAAGCTAACACGAATCATAGGCACAAGTGCTTTATGTTAACGGAGGGAGTTTGTGGGAGGACTTGGCTTGCCGGGTGTAAAAGCTTAAATCTTATTACTTAAAGTGCTTCTGAGTGAAGTGCTGCTAATTAAGCGCTTTGTTATATTGTACGTAGCATAGCGTCTACTTTCACCATTATCGCAATATAACTTTGGGAAAGTCATGTTGAAGTAGAAATGAGAATGTTCGTTTCAGAAGTACTATCTCAATTCTAAGGTACTTGTACTTGAGTATTTCCTTTATTCATCCTCTCCACTACATTTTTAATCACACATTACACGTTTTTACTCAGCTGCTCTTGTTTGATAACATTAGAGCTTAGGTGATTAACAGATTTATATTATTCAGTATTGATAAGATATTATTTGTGAAGTGTAACCAATGAGATTGTTGTGGACAGGATACTGAGTAAGACCACAGAGTGGTGACTGCAGACAAAAGAAATGTATTTTATCAGTAACGGGACAAAAAACATCCAATGCTGATAATGTGAAAATTTCCAAAATTCACATCTGATAACCGGCTATATTGGTAATTGGTCCCTAGCTTGGTGTGACAATCCCTGTGATATGGACTTGTTAGAATGAAGTCATTCCAGATGCCTTTAACTGACGCTGGTGTGTATGTGCTCCTGTAGAAGCAGTGTGGACGGCAGCAGTCCTCCAGAATGGCTGCTGGTGGAGCTGCAGGGAGAGATGATTTCCAGACACAATTCTGGTCTGGCAGGAAACGTGATGGGAGACCTGCTCTACACTAAAGAGGTAAATGAAAGACTGAAAGGTACGCTGGTGCTTTCCAAATGCAAACAGATCTTTGGAGATACTGTGAGGCCAAGCAAGGATAGCTACTTTAGTTCTCTGATGGAACCCAGACTACACTTCTACAACATTTGCAGAAATAATGTACATGCAAGGCTACAATGAGAAAGGTAGTCTGGTGTGTCCCTGGAGCAGGACATGACTTTAAAATCCTGATAAGATAAGATAATCCTTTATTAGTCCCATTACTGGGAAATTACAATGTCACAGCAGCAAACAGGATATAGAGGGTGCAAAGCATGCAAGGATAAGGGAAGAGTGAGCATTCAAAAAGAATAAATACACAGGAAACAAGTACCTGCAGCTACACACAGTACAGAAAAGAAAAAGACTATTCACACTAGAGTCCCTCAAGTTATGATGAGTGGATAGATTGATTATTGTACAGAGGACTGAAGAATTTACGGTAACACAGGGTTAGTTGTAGTAGTAGTAATGAGAGTTGTAACACTCTCATTATTTGTTCATCTGGACTGGCTTAGAGAACATTTGCTGACCAAGAAGACACACAACACAGAAGATAAAAAAACCTGATAAAAGCAAAACAGTTCTTACAACTTTTTTACAACTGTGGTCAAGGAAACACTGATTAGCTCTATGTATATCACCCTCTTTAGGTCAGAAGTTTGTTATTTCCTCCTGTGCATAAAAGTGCACACTGGATATATTGATCACACCGGTGTCAGCTGAGCATTGTCATTTGCCTTTGTGTGCTTGCATGGACCATGTTTCTGCCTTAACGCGCACCTGTGGTGACGGTATTATGTATGATTAATCCAAAACAACAAAGTGTTAAAAGTTATGTGATTATATTGTTGAATTTATTAAAATTAATTGGTAAGAATGTACATTATGCTGAACTGGCATGCACACTACGTGCAATGCACCCAGGAGTTTATCCACCCCGGCCTGTATTTGAGGGCTGGCTTTTATCAGAATCAGGATTCCTTTAAGATAAGATAAGATGAACTTTATTGATCCCACATTGGTGAAATTCACTTGTTGTGGCAGCTCACAAGAACACACGAAGAGTGCAAAAAGTGTGCATAAACAGTTACAAAAAATATAGAGGTGAAATAAATTAACAATTTACAAGGTACAATAAAAACAGTACAATACATAGCTATATACAAGTCCTCATAAGGAAAGAAAAGAGGACTAAACCATAGAATTATACAGTCTAACAGCATTGGGAATGAAGGACCTGCTGTAGCTCCTTCCTGCACTGTGGGTGTAGCAGTCTGCCGCTGAAGGAGCTGCTCAGAGCCTCCACTGTCTGATGCAGAGGGTGAAAGGTGTTGTCCATGATGGATGTCAGCTTGGCTAACATCCTCCTCTCACCCACCTCCTCCACAGAGTCCAGTGGGCAGCCCAGGACAGAGCTGGCCCTCCTGACCAGCTTATTTAGTCTCTTCCTGTCCTGGTCCCCAACAGACCACAGCGTATTGAATAGCAGAAGCTACCACAGAGTCATAAAAAGTCCTTAGGAGAGGCCTGCACACTCCAAAGGACCTCAGTCTCCTCAGAAGGTGGAGGCAACTTTGGCCCTTCTTGTACAGGCCATCTGTGTTATGTGACCAGTCCAGTTTATGGTGGAGGTGGACACCCAGATACTTAAAACTGTCCACCATCTTAATGTCCGAGCCCTGGATGTTCACTGGTGTAAGCGGTAGTGTCCTTCTCCATGAGGGGAACTTCTTTCATTTTAATTTTATTCAAATTTTTTGTTTTTTGTGTTGACCATGCCTCTGGCTTTTATTGCAGGGTCGCCTTTTTAAATTATCTTAGGGATTTTATTTGAGGAGGTATTGTATTTGTGTTTGGTAACGTTAAATTACTTTCCCCACTGACCATTCTGACTTTTGTTTTATTGTTTCTGTTTCAAGAAAGCATGCCAAACACTCAGTAAGCACTGGCTGAATTTCTCTCTCTTATGTGACAGTAAATTTAATATCTTTAGATTTTTAGATTTTTGTTGATTGAACCAAAGCAGCAATTGTAAAATGTCACCTTCTGGCTGTAGAATATTTTGATGAATAAAATCTAACTGTTTAATAATAGGTGACTGCTCAGCACAGGATGAGCCTATGTGCAGGGGGCTGAAGGAGCTGCTGATCAGTGAGTGTTAAAAACCTTGCTGTGCAGCCTTTAAAATTCAGATGTAGGAGAGGAAGTAGGAGAACAGATCTGCTCATGTTGTTGTAGAATCTGAGACAAGTCATGAATTGCTTTAGTCTCTTTTTTTTACTCAGCTGTTTCTCTTCTTCGGTCCACCAGGGGGTGCCGGTGCTGATTGTAGGGCATCACATTCTGTACGGGAAGCAGGTGAAACTGGAGAAACCCTTTGCTGTCCTTACCAAGCATTCTGGCCATTCTCAGGATAGCCTGACCATCCACGACAAGGCTGATAATGGTGATGATGTCACACAGGTGGCCATGGAAACGAATGAGCAAGGACCCGCCTCCACCTCTTACTCTGTGTCTGCTCTCATCAAGCGGAAGCTGATTTTCAAGACGAGGCCCAAACCCATCATCACTAACGTGCCCAAGAAGGTGTAGGTGTCTACGTTTCCTCACTGGGTCAGAGCTCCCGTGTGATGATGACGACAAATGCTGATGATGAATGATCATCTCACCTCTACTGAGTATACTTCAGTCAGTGCCCTCCAACTCTGACATGATGCAGTTTGATTATACATTTTTCAATGCTTTGCCACATATGGATCAGAACGGTCAACCTTAAATCTGAACAAGAGACTCTGAGGTGCCTTGTTAAGTATGAATGAGCGTTGTTTTCCCCAAATCCGCAGAGGACATTTAAAGCCCTGTGAAGTACTTTTTTGTTCTGTTTTCTGGATGGGATACTGAGTAATTGTGTGTGGCTTTTCTGCATCAGTCCACCAGATGGCAACATTATCATACATTGTGACTGGACTGCACAGCATGAGGAGGTGGGTTCTTCTTGAGTGCCGCAAATCCACTTTAACGTAATAACTTTTGGTAATTTTTTTCACATGAGTAAATGCTTTTCAATAATTATTTCAGTCAGTATCTTTTCGGATTTTCCCAGTATTTGTCATCATTTGATTAATTGAATGATTTACATTCAACATTTGTCCATATTTTCTGGAGATACAGTTTTAATCTTCAGCTGTGGCCTAAAGAGCATAACTGACAGTTCTTGTAGCTTATGCAAAATATAATATTGACAATTGATTAAAGTCTAAGTCAGTGGGGTAACTGGACTTTAAGGCCATGGTTTGACTTCGAGTCCAAAAACTGGTCCCACATTTCCCATAATGAACCTTGACTCTGCCTTGTAAACATCCACAGCTACAGTTTGTAACACAGGATATCTGTTCTAAATTTTCAGACTGCAAGCTCCTGAAATGAAATCACACTCCTTGAATAAATAGACCAATCTGTTTGTCCCTGTCTGGATCCATGTTAACCCTCAGAAAGTAAAGACTTTTAAATTGGTTTGCTTATCCGCCATGTTAATCCCTCCTACCCACAGAGCAAGGAGGCTGCTCTGTGCTATTTCCTTTGCTTTGAGAGCAGACAAGAAAACGTTTTACGTCAAACACTGGGCTGATTGATGAAGGTGGTTCTCGTGCATCCTGACAACAGGCTCAACGTGATAAGCGTACTGTAGCGTGAAGAGATGAACAAGGATGGAAGTCGGTTAAGGTGCAGTGTAGACCACCTTCTCTCACACTTTACCAGCTATCAGTTACCAGTGGAGTCCTATAATAATCTCAGATTTTAAACTCTTCACCACTGAGATTAAGTCCAAAAAACATTAGGATGAATGTGATGCTATGATAAAGCAAAGGGTTTGCACCAGCACTGCACTGATGAATTACTTTTAAAACAACAAAGTGAGAACAGAAAGACCAGCTTCAGAGATCAGTTTGGGGGTAAATGCTCAGAATATTTGTCATCTAGCATACAGCACTTTCACATGTCAGAATATTTACAGCATGAGCGAGTGTGTGTGTGTATGTACGTATGTAGTGTTTGTTTTTCGGAGGGCGGTTCCCGTGTTGAGGTGTACCTCAGACGTAAAAAGCCACCCAGTGCACGATGACTGAAGGGACCAATTCATTCAGCTGCTGTAAAGCTTCTGTTTCCTTTCCTCAGCATTCGCACACCTCCGACACACACATGCTCAGGCGAGCCGGCAACGTGATTTTTAAAGTCGTACCTACCTTAAATGTCAGCCATTTTAGTCATTTCTCAAATACCCAAATGAAACAGCTCTTCATCTGTATTGGCTCCTCATACTAGATTACGGTGGATGCATGCGGTGATGTGGCTTTTCTTTTTTTTCCCACCATGTCAGGAATTTTGACACTGACTTCACTTTTGTATTCGGTTGTGTTTGTGTGATTTGGCAGCACATTTCCTAAATGCTTGGCAAGTACTGTTGATGAAAAATGTTTTCTCCATTTGCTTGTGTTGTGTCTGTTTGCATGTGTTTTCTTAAGCTGCAGCGTGTTGAGCTCTCTTGGACACCGTGCAGTATTCTTCATCGCCATTACCTGATACAACACAGGTTAAAACAAAAGGTCAGTCGGTACAACCTGTGTTGAGCGTCATACTTACATTTTTAGGCCTTTAATGTTAAAACATTGATGCTGTAGTCAAATTAATTCTGAAAATGTATTTCTCTTTTAAAGTGAACATACAATACAGGGAACAATATACACTCAGAGTACTGAAAAAGACAGTATGGAAGAAATGTCAATTCAGTCATTTAAATCAAGGAGGCATTCTCCATTTGGTATGAATGGGAGGACTGTGTTCAAAACTGGAAGAATTGTTAATAACTTAGGAAAATTTCAAATATCCTGTGATGCCCAGAGATGGAAGCAGCAGAAGATCGAAAAACACAATTTCTTGCATCGCTGGTTAAACAGGCTTATAAACACAGTTTCCTTTTCATGTATTTGTCCTTTTTGAGCTTTCAAGTTTAAATTAATATACTGATTCCTCAAAACAGCGTTAAACTGCACAAAGAGGAAATGTCAGCTGCCAAAGCAAAAAGACTGCTGTCAGCGTGTAGACACAAATATGCTGATGGTGTACACACTTGACAGATGGACTAGCTGCTTAGTTCTGATCTGAAATTAAATGAAGATTAAAAACATGAAAAGCTTTGAGGAAGCAAAGCCGTCAAGTCACACACTTCACAAGAAATTGGTCTTTGGTCACGAGTCTTCACACTGTTGTTGATGCAATGAATAAACAAAGGCTACATGTTGTCTAAAGGACACAAAGACATGTGTCCCATGGTAAATTCGTACTGTTACACAAACATGATTTGGCACCTTTACAATACATATAAAAAAATCTCTGGAGCACTGAAAGTACGACCCACTGGTGACTGTAAACTGAGAATTGGACCATGATATAGAACAACAATAAACTACTGCACAACAGCACCGAAGGTACAGCTGCATGTCACATGTTCAGAAATGTTCGATTGTCTGTTCTGATAAATCACAGCTGCCCCGCAGAACAGATGATTGGGCTGGTCTCAGAGCTGAGGAACAACCCCTCCAGCTGTCTCAGTCCCTGTCCAGAAGACTATAGAGGACCTTTAGTGTCACAGAAACAGCAATGGAGCTTTTCATCAATTAACATCTAATAGCACAATTCAAAAAATAGGCATTAATAAATTGAACTACATCATCAACTACAACTAAGTTACAAAATCATTCATGATTGGACATTTTAATGAAGGATCTCTAAAAAAGTTTACAGATAAATGATTAATCATCAATAAATTTTAAATGCCTGATTAAATTTCAGTTTATGAATCCATTTTCATTTTCAAAAAGATTTTTAATTATTTGATGGACTAAAATTTCATTCCTTTTTATTACCCTTTAAACTGATTCATTTGTCAAATAATGTATTAACACCTATTTTTAATATACAACTAGTTATTAGTTAATGAAAAGCTGGCCCTTCATAGGAGACATCCACATCACCACACCATTACATCCAGTTTCAAGTAGTGTGACAGGAAAACTTCTTATTTTCTGCATTTCCTGAATATTGGTAATGTTTAGCTGTCTCTGTCATAATATGGACACTTTTAAAAGATCAGTTTCAGTTTTTCAAGTTTGTATTGATGCAGTACTCACTACCCATATGTACATTGTAAGAGCTGTAGGTTGCTGTAATCGTTCCTCCTGTCCACCTTCCCAATGTGGGAAGATACTGTATAAAATGGGGACTAAAGTGATTTAGAAAAATTTAGAGTTGTTTCAAAGACCTTTCGGATTGTGTGCCCCATTGCTTATGATTGTAGACTACAGTTGTTGAAGAATGATTACAACAACTTCAGCAATATTTCAAAGTGGGTTGAGATAGAACACAAACCAAACTGTTTCCATGAATTTTGCTGGTTTGTTTTTGCAATCCAGGTTTAGTGTTCACAAACTGTAGACAGTAACTGTATGTGTGTCACCTATGACTTATCTCAGAACTCACCAACAACTTCAGGTGTTTCTGTTATTTTCTTTCAGTCTCCTGTTATCTCTCATCTCCATACTTTAATAAAGTGGATTAAGTAAAGAGATAGCATACATTTTTACATTCAAGCTGACAAATTTTCAGTTTGCATGGATGGGTCTTTCAAATTCACCTCTATTTATGAGCGATCTTTCTGTTGACAGTGCAGGGACAGTTGCTTTGCATTCTGTCTGAACACTTTTAAGCAGTGGCGGGCCGTCAGGGCCAGCAAGGCCTTCTCTGTTGGCCTAAACACTATCAGAATCACTGAACTACATTTACAACCTAAATTCTCAAATTTGTTCCATGAAATTGTATTCATTTTTTCCTCACTGTTTATTTCGCAGCATTTCTCTCAGCTGCACCGCTTCCAGTACGTGTATGTGGGTGTTCTGTCCAATCAGATTTCAGCCTCTATGTGTTGTCATGTCAGTCTAATCTGCCCAGGGCCTTCAGAATCAGTAGTGCTGGCCCACACAATTTAGACTATATTAGCCATTGACTGTTTCTAAGTTTCTTGAATTTCCCTTGAGATCAATAAAGTATCTATCTATCTATCTATCTATCTGTATTTAACCAATCAGATTTCAGAATTCACAGCTAGCTGACCCTGAGAAGAGTCAGCATTCTTCCATCTTCTGATTGGTTGGTCAGAGCAAAAGTCACAGCCAAGTGCGACTAGCAGTTCTGAACTGCTCCGGATGATGTACGTGGCACAGTTGTGGTTGTAGTGTAGAGGTTTGGAGTTGTCTTGTTTCTTGTTTCCTCTCTCTCTAATGCCACGCCTTGTCATATTGTGTTTTTGGATAGTATTGATGTTTGTTTTAATAATTGCGACATGATAGTGGTTGTATTAAGAGGTGGACTAAGTCAGGCATGTCCCCACTGAAGGCCCAGGAACCAAATACACGGCCCACCACTGCTTTTAAGATACACTGCAGTGTCAAAAACCATCTGCGCATTCGTCTTCTTGTATGAAATAGATTTGAGAGAACTGCCTTGCAATTTTTATTTATTGTTGTTTATTATAGAGGTTACCAGATATTCAGTTCCCTCAGATTTTAACCCATTTCATCTTTATTTTAAATAAAAAAAGAAGACATTAAATACCAGACAACCGGTAAATAAGACCTTACTTCTGTCTTATTTTTCCTTCTGTGCTTTATATTCAAAGCAAAAAAGCACCATACTCCATCCTCTGTACCCATAAACTACCTAATGTTCTTCTGAGCATGTCACTCTTACAAGTGTATGAACACATTATACACTGGATCACTTCCATTTGGTTTGGTTTTTCAGTGTGAAGCACCATGAGATAAATGGGGAAGCTGTATGGATACAGTCATCTCAGAGCCTCCTCCTTCAGCTGGATAAGATTCCTGCTGCCCAGATTCCAGATTCACACCTTTCTAGCACCAGTGATGAAGACGTGAGTGTTTCCCTGGTTCACAGCCCATCACACTACAGTTCACAGCGTCGACAGACAGCCTGCTAGAATCAAACTGCAGTGAAACTTGGTGCAGATGTCCTACCAGTCTCTCTGGTAATAGGTTTATGCCTCAGCATATGGCAGGTGATACTGTTCTTCCCTCTTGTTACACCGTTTGGCTACGATTGCCAGGTACAGCACCAGTAGAATGAGCCAGTAGCAGGCATAGAGTATCGTCCCTGCTATCAACAAGGCTTTCTCTGTCTCACTGAATGGCTCCTGTGTTTCGCAGTAGATTGTATAGGCCACTCCTCCAAGCAGCACCATAGCCCACACTGTGACAGGTACAGCACCGATGAAGTTGACCACGATCTTCCTGCGGCCTGAAGTGCCCCATCCAGACTTGTTGATGGTGAGCAAGGCAAATATTTTGGCAGGAAGCAAGCTGGACATGTAGAGCAGAGAATAGAGTGACATGAAGATCATGACCAGGCTACCACGTAGGAAACAGGCGTAGGTGGCCTTCACCATCCCAACCAGCTGGACTGTCAATAAGAAGAGCAGGATGTTCCACAGCCTTCCACGGTAGAAGAGGTGGATGACCGTGGCAACCAGGAAGAAGGGGAAGAAGCCAGTGACCACTGACTCATAGGTCATCCAGAGACTGTGCTTGTGGAACCACAGGGCATTGTAGAGCCATTCACGGAAGTAAGACTTGCTCCATCGAGTCTGCTGGTTGAGCCAACGCAGATACTGGGTTGGTGTCTCAGTCTGGCACTGTGATCGCGCCGTGAATTTTGTCTTGTAGCCGAAGCTGAGCACCCGATTGGTGAGGTGGCGATCATCACCAAAGCTGCACTTGGAGCCTAGGAAGGTCTGGTGGTACCAGGGCTCCAGGAAGCGCTGAAGCAACGAGCTCCTGTACATCCCCAGAGGGCCGCTGATGCACTGGACACATCCAAAGTAGGACTGGCAGGCCCTCTCTATATTGAAGGCCATCCAGTAGCGCACACTGCTGAGGAAGGAGATCCACGAATCATACTTGTTAAGGATCTGGAGGACAGGAAAGTTGAGAGAAATTAGTCACAAAATAAAAAATACTTTAAGATTAATTGTACTTTCATGACATTTTTTTGTGAGTTTTCAGTCACCTCCTTTTGTGACTGTCAGTCAATATGCTTGCCACTTTTGTGTTTTACCTGTACATCTCCACCAACTGCTCCCACCATCGGATCTTCCTCAAGAATCTTCAGCATCTCTATGGTACATGCTGGGTCTAGAACTGTGTCTGAGTCACACACCTGACAAAGGACACAGCAAACACACACAGGGTACACATATGCTGAGGGTCACACACAGACTGGAAAATATAAATGCAGTGGACAAAAAGGCGGCAGGTGTTGCAGTACACTGAGAAGTATTATTGTTAAAATCCACGAGAGAGAAATGAGAGGCTGCGGACAGAGACCCCAGCTGGTTCATTGTGCCTACACGGAACTGGATCAGATGTGGACATGACCTTTGACACACAGCAAAGCCACAGAGGTCATGCAACAGCTGGCTACAAATAAGAAGAGCAGTACCTGACTCAAAATGTTGTCAGTCGAATCAGATTTAGCTGTTAAACACGAAGATTCTGCTATAGACTCAATCAACAACAATCAGAAAATCCATTGGCATGAGTTTCAGTGATGGTTTTGAATGTATAACAGAGCCATGGGAAAATAAATTAGAGACAGCTGCATGTGATGCAACAAATCAAATGCGGCCTATTTCGATGCTGACACACAGTATAAAGTGCTTACGGATTTCTCAGAATAATGACACAGGCTGCAGATGTATTTTGTTTAAATGAAAGTCTTATTCATTTATTTCACTTTAAGCATAAATGAAAGAGAAAAATAAATTCACAGCTAAACCCATATTAGCCTCCCATGCTTTATCTGTTAAGACTCACATTTCAATGCCTGCCTTCATCGTCTGTGATGTGAAATCAAAACATTTTTAGATATGTCTTAACAAGCTGATATTCTGTTCAAGTGTTCATTTTTCTGACAACTTTGGTTTTAATTAGTTCATAATTGTCAGCTGAACGCTGCTCCTAATTTGGACAGACGGATGTATGGGCTGGGAACTTGATCTCCGCCTTTGTACAGTGGGAGGAAGTGGATACATTGATCTAAATAAAGATGAATGACATGAGTGGGATGTAGAAGTTTAAAAAAGATTTTTTTTCTTGCCTGTTTGTTTTAATTGGCCTTAGTAATATTAGCAAATAAGTCAGTGGCTGGCCTCTAAAATTGTGACATACCAAATCTAGCTTGCTTCCTGTACGTGTGAATCTCTGATTTTTGGAAAGTGCACATCTTTCCGGGAATGTGAACACACCTCTCTAGTGACAAACGTTGGACAAATACAAGTCAGTATAGTCCAGGTCAAACATTATAGGAGACTGGTTGGGATCTTTACATTTCTGATTAGAATTAGTCTTAAAATTTGTTTTAAAGTTATGGTTATCTGTGTAGATTAAACATATCCAATGCTGCATGTATTTTTTCAACATACAGAGTCTGACTTATAAATACAGTTAGAATTCACAGTATGCAAACAATGTTGAGTGTCCTGTTCTAACTTTATTTTATACAGCAGAAGACTGACATCAGTATGCAGCAGCACAGAAGCAGTGCAGATATCAAATCAGCAGCACAGCTGACTTCAGTGGTATCTGCTGGAGTGTGCTGATGAATGTAAATGGGCCTCCACTGATGGCTTTGTGTAATGTGATTATTTTAGGCTGCTGCTGCACACATTTAGCCGCCCTAATGTTCACAACTTTATTTGTGTTTAATGGAAATATTTTACTGTGTGCTCTGCTGCCAAAATTCTCTTTAAACTTAATATCAGAAAACTTTCCTCTTTTAGAGATCTGAATTTTCTGAAGTCACTGCGGTGACTAAGAGTACAATGGAAAAAGACAGGTGAGCTTTAAGCAGCAACTCAAAATACACAGATCCATAAGTTATACACCAGTTAAACAGTGACATGGCAAGATGACCTGCTGATGACCCTCTGATTTTTCAAATAATGCCACCAGTATGTTAAAGTTTTCACATTTCCAGTAAAATATCTCAACTTCTACTTAATAGCTTGGCACTAAATCTGGTATAGACATTCATGGTTCCAAGATAATGTTTCCTACTGACAGCAGTCATGCCCTGACTTTTCCTTTAATGCCACCATGAAGTTGGTGTGTTTTTTAAGTGAGATTATTGGATGACTTGCCATGAAATTTGGTCCAAACATTCATGTTCCCCTCAGGACCGGCCTCAGTGTTAATGGTTTTTTTCCCCTTGCTAGCTTGGGCAAGCTAGTCTAGCTAAATGGATTTTCATGTTTAATCACATGTGCCTTCTTCTCAAACTTGCAGTAAACTCCACAAGATGTAACTGGCCCACTTCCTCTACCACCACACAACTGAACTCCTGTTTCCAAATTAACTGAATTGTTCTCTTGTGCTTTACCTCATAAACATCTTTGCCTGCTGCCATTTTCTCATGAGGGCCCAATCGGCACTGCACATGTGCTCCTCTAATCTAATAAGGGAAGCCAGGAGATGCAGGATGAATTATAGCAACTCTTACATTTCCTCTAGCACCCTCATCAAGTGAGTACACCGATTTGCAAAGGTTTCTCAACTGTATAATTCCTCAAATCCATAAATATCAAATCAATCAAATCTTGCAGTCTTCAGTCTAAATAGTTGCAGTGCCATCCACTCAAATACGTCAAGTCCCAAACAGCAGATGTGTGAAACCAAACAAACAGGATACAACTGCATTCCATGGACCTCCAACAGTGGAGGAACTGCTGCCTAAGTAGGAGAAAATCTGGACCCTTAGGATCCACTATCAACAAACAACTGACTTTCTACAACGGAAACAGTTGTGAATTAACAACATGAATTAAATGAGACCACTGTGGAAGGCCGAGCCTTTGATCATGTGCACCTTAAAAGAGGTTTTGGGGAAATGTCCTACAGATTCCAGATGAGGATTTTTGACCTGAAGGGATCTTCATGAAGGAACAAACATACAACATACTGGGGATACCAGAAGGTGAGGAAAAGGGGAGATCTACAGCATCTCTGGATAAGACCCAAACATCTGGATAAGAACATTTTTTCAAAGCTGAAATAACCCTGAGTTATTTTCTCAGACTTGACATCATACAACCATTTTCACAGGGTTAACAGCTCTTGTCATGATCAGTAAATAGCTGGGATAGGCTCCAGCTCCCTGCGACCCTAACGGATAAGCGGTATAGAAAATGAATGAATGAATGATGAATAAATGGGTCTTAATGTGTAAAATTGGAGGGTTTTTTTTTCCTGAAATGAACTTTATGTCTTTGTACATCTAAAACAGTTTTTTCACATGGTGGTGCTCTTTCACTGCAGACGTACCTGCATGTAGTCCACACTGTCCCCCAGTGCTTTAAAGGCAGTGTACATCACCTCTCTTTTCCCTCCCCACTCCTGCATGATGCAGGAGTAACGGCAGCCTCTGACCAGCCGAGCCACACGTGCTGCCTCCTCCATGTGCACTGTGCTCCTCCCTCCACCTCCGACACCTCCTCCTCCACTCCCATCACTGTGATAGTTTCCTTTCCACACCATACTGCCAGCCTGGTCAGCCCCGCCCATCACCTCCTGGAAAATGTCCATCATGTAGCGATCCTCAGGCCGGTTCCCATCCACCACCAGCACCACCTTCAGCCCAGGGAAGGAGATTCTGCGGACACTGCGCAGGCACTTCCTCAGATAGTCTGGGTCCTCCTGGTAGGCGGCAATGCAGAGGGCTACCGAACGACGGAGGTGCTGAGGCTGGGCGGGGCTCCTCATCCGCCGATGCTCCAGGAAGGCAAAAAGGCTCTGGAGGAAGAGGTGGAGGGAGAGGAAGGCACCATAGAGGCCAAAGGAGAGGTGGTGCTGTTCAGTGTGGATGAACTGGTAGCCTTTATAACAAAGAAAGAGTGGAAACAAGTAAATAAAACATGACCATCACTAGTTTTGATTCACATGAACATGTTTGTCTCTTTGTATATCATTCAAATTTACAACCTGTGACATAGGCCAGCAGGATGGTGAAGAGGACCACCGCAGCAAAAAGGGTGGTGACCACGATGTTCAGCGCATTCCTGCAGCGAGAGGGCATCTGGAAGTGGGCAAAAATCAAACCGCATGTGGGTGAACTGTGTAGAAGACATTCTGTGTAGCAATGTGGCAGAGCATTGCTCATCATCTGTTCCATAAATGCACGTATGGACAGACAGACACCTGAGGAACTTGAGCGTCTTATTCCTTACATGAAAATGGTGCATTAACACAGCTCTGTTGAACACGTGGGGTGAGACAGACAGGGGGCCTCTGGCCTCTGGAGGTCCTCCCAAGGCTCTGACAGAAAGAGCTTGTAACCCCTCATCAGCTGACCTAATTACCATTTCCTGTATTTTGTCCATAAAATGTTTAATCAGTGACCATTAACTGAAGGGACACAATCATCAGTTACTGACATCATGGAGATACGATTCCAGAAGCACAAGGGGAGATACTAACCACCCTGTGCAGTACAGGTTTATAGCTAATGCTACTACTACAATAACTATTCAACCCCTGATGCAATTAGTAGTGATAAAACTTCCTCTTGTATGTAATAAATATATATGTTACATGTTTGCATTAATTTAGTTTAGTCAGGTAGAGTTATTTAATTTATTCACATCGATTCAATGTGATAGAAAAACAATGCATTAAATATGACCCCTTACACTCAAGTTTAGAATGTAATTAAAATATTTAAGCCAATCTTTTGGGCATAATCATTTTTTGAGTGTAGTTTTACTATACCCAATTTACTACTATTACTACTATTAGAATGGGAGGACAAAACTTTAGCTATCAGGCACCCTTACTGTGGAACCAGTTGCCAGTCTGGGTTCAACAGGCAGACACCACCTCCGCCTTTAAGACCAGACTTAAAACCCTTCTGTTTAGTAAAGCATATAGTTAGCCTCAAACAAAGTGTGTAGGGCTGGTAGGTACGGTTACAGTCACTTCTTAACATACAGCCACAGGTAGAATAGGTCTGACTAACTCTTAGTCTTTAATCCCCAACACCACCACCATCTCTACTCCCCCACCTCCTCTCCTCTTCTTCCTCTCCTCTCATCAGATCAACATATAATTCATTATTTTACGTCACTAACTGTGTGTCCAGTTCTCCTCATAGTTTTGTGTCTCTCCCTTCCTTTCTTTCTCTCTCTGTATCTTTCTGCAGGTCTCTCTCCATCCAGATCTACATGTTGAACTGCATCAGGCCCTCTGACAAACCCAGTGTCCACTGTCAACATCTGCCCATGTTGTTCTTCTATGTAGTGCTATTATAACTAACTTAAACAACATATCAGCTAAAAAACAAATACATACAATACATAGTCTTCAGAATTCCAATTATAACAACCTGTCACGTCTGTCCTTTGTAATTTATGATGTTTATTGCATGTATGTTTCTCTCTCTCTCTTTCATCCTCTCTGTCCTGTCTACCTCTTCTTTCCCTCCCTTCACCCGGCTGACTATCAGCAGGATAGTTCTCCCTTGCAAGCCGGGTCCTGCTCAAGGTTTCTTCCTGTTAAAAGGGAGTTTTTCCTTGCCACTGTCTGCTTGCTCAGGGGTTCAGGCTCTGGGTCTCTGTAAAGCATCTAGAAACTATTTTGATTGTAAAAGGTGCTATATAAATAAACTGAATTGAAATTGAATTGAACTACTACTTCTAGTAGTACTCGTGCTTATATACTGTATTACTGTATAAAGAAGCACATAGTGCACAGAATAATACCTCAGACTTGATGGATAATGAATACTTTTAAGTGAAGGAACCCACAGTTGAACACCACCTGTCCCTCTGTTCTGCTCTCTTTCATCTTCCTCCTGCCTTCTTCAGCCTCCACCCCTCCTCCCATCAGCCCCTCTGGCACGCCTTTCTTCCCTCTCTCTGAGTTAATAGCTCTAATTAAAGGCGAGCTGGGGTTGGGCCAGTGCTCAGGACCAGTCGAAACGGAGGAACAATTGTGTTCTTTCATTCATGAAATTGCCTCCTGGCCCCCCTATCACCACCACCCGCCTACCCCCTCCTCACGTCACCTGGCTAGGCCCAAGCAGGACAGACAGAGCGATATTTATGTTATTGCATTCAGCTGTGTGGGACACACTGGCACAGACAGATTTATCTGGTTCTCTGAGTGCATGTACAGATTTTCATCTTGGCACTGAATCACACTTTCTTCTCTGAGCTTCACTCACAGTCTATGTGATACTCCTGACTGTACTGATAGAAAGGGGAATTTTGAAAATAGAGGTTTTGGGACTCTTGCAGAACTCATTGTCATTTCTTTAGAATAATCTCAAAACCGCAACTTTTTACTGACTCTAAAATCTCTATTCTCTCCTATTCCATTTTGTATTTTTCTCACTGTGGTTCTGACTCTTGCCTGATTATTATATTTATATGTTATATGGTTATATGGTACAGCAGTTAATTCTGTGGTTGCACTCATGCTCATTCTGGATAAAAGCATCAATCAGTTAATGATAAAAAATCCAACATATTAAGTAAACAACAAAACCAGATATGTTAAAGAGGTACACTGCCACCTTAAAGAAAAGGTTTATCCAAATTAGATTTTTACTTGTCTGAATCCATCTGATTTTATTTTCACAGGTAACATATCAGTCTCTGAGTTCTCTTCCTCAGTCTCAACATAGCGGAGTTGAATTTTATTTGTGTTGCTCAGGCCACAAAAAAATTTGTATTTAAAGCATTTTGAAGCAATCCCTTGTCAGACTCAGTGTCCCTGTTACTCTGGATAATCTAGAGAACTCAGTGTCAGAAGAAGGGATTATTTCTTTGGTAGAAAGGATGCCACAAGGTCATATAGTGCACAAAATGTTGTTCATTTAGATCACATTTTTTTCACAAAGGGCCACAGTGAAAAGAGCCTCTGCTCCCTGAACGCCCCTGGGCCACAGGCTAAATGATCACAAGCCCACAGAAACACGGCCTGCTTGATTGGAGGGTCACAGTCACTGGAGACTGGGATTAGTCAAGGAACTGGGGGGCAATTAGCCCCAAGGTTACATCTGCCTGGCTGCCACGACTGCTGCACAATGCCAACTTGGTGTTTAAAGGGACGAATGTTGGATGCTCAAATATGAACCACAATATGGAATGTACTGACAACTTTCATGGTACTATAAAGGTGAGCAAATCTCAAGGTATATCATTTATGAGCTTTCTGATTTCCTTTTGTCTGAGTAGCACAATCAAAAACTATATAGATAGAAGTATAAGTTGTTCTGTCTCTGTATTCAGAAAGGTCGTACTGTCTTTGTCACAGTGGGAGTGGCAGCAGTAATATCAAAATCATCAAAAGCAAGTTTCTACTTGAACAGAAATCCACAGAAACTGAATCTCATGAAATGACACATCATTAAAATTGTGAAAGAAACGGAATGATCACCTTATAATCTTCAGATTGAATACAATTGGAAAAGAAGTCAAAAAAGAAGAAATGAGGTGAAAACCAAGAACTCCAAAACCCTGAAGCTGTGACGTTATATTTCACCTGGATATCTCAAGTGATTACTGTCCACATTCACCCATCCTGTGCACAAACAGTCCGAGTCTACATCCAGGTCCTGAATAGGATTCATGTTGGCTAGAAAAGCTGTCCTGGGGCACCAGGTTATCATTTTACAATTAATCCAAGATGCACAATATTCCAATTTTACAGGTTAAGCATATTAGGTGAAGCTGCAGGTAAAAATATCATAGGCAAAAAAGGTAACAAAATGAGTCGTCCCAGAGCTAATCACCATTTCCAGGTAAAGATCACATTAACCAAGTCAGTAATGATAATCCCAGTTGTATCCCAGGAGTGGCAGTGCTTCACAGCAAGGGTTTCCTACATCCAGGTCATCTGAATGAATGGGCTGGGAGTCCAGGTGAGGAGGTGTGTGTAATGAATGGTGGTTTTGGCCTTGGGACAGGGACTTTTGCCCAACTGAGGAAGAGGGAAGAAGGAAAGGGGTGGGAGGAATATGTTTAGAAAAGAGTGTTGGGTGGAGCAAGAGAATGAAGGAAGGAAGATAGGAAACAGAATGTGACGAGAGAGAGATGAAGATTTCAACAGAATCATGCAATTAATACCTCCTTTTATGTCATGACTAATTTACATTAAAGCTTGTGATCAATAAAGAATCAAAGTGCAGGTCAAAGTTCGAGTGGCCAAAATAATTTAAGGGACACCCTGAAATTAACCAATTAGGACTCAGAACCCTTTTGATAAATGAGCTTGACTTGGTACCAGACTTGGTACAGCCAGGCTTCATGTAAGCATCCTTGTCTCTCTCTTAATGCGATATTCACTGTGCTTGCTACACAAACAGAAAAACTTATTTGGTCTTTTAAACCTGCATTTTATTACTATTTTTTTTCTTTTGGGGGGTGGGGGGGGCAGAGCCGTTACTAGGGCTAATTTTGTTAGCATACAGAAATGTATTCACACACCCAGCAGCCACAGAGCAAAATTAGTTCATTTGCCAGATCAGTGCAGTTCCAGTATTCTTCATGCATTTACCTCTGTTTTGGTCTCCTCACCCTTTGAGAAAAATCTCTAGTCCTTAAGCTTAGAAATTCTCCACTGTGTTCACCAGCTAGTTGCTAACTCTGTCTGCTGTTTGGTGCTGAGCAAATTGTGTTCATTTACTTCATAGGGCTTTTCACTTGTCACTAGCTGTTCACTCTGGGATAACTTAACCCCTTTCCATACAGACAGTGTTAGCTCAGGGTTAACCTTAGCCCAGGGCTAGACCATTCACACAGCATCTCCAATAGCCCAACATTCAACAAATGTTTACAGTCTAGAACGATCTGTGACTACTCTGTTTATTTTAGCCCTGTTTCACACAGGTAGCTTTCAGTCCCATGTTTAGTTGCTTTTCAGGGTACAACCCCGTAAACTCAGGCCTAACTGAACTCTGGAGCAGGGCCAACAAGGCCTAGGCTAAGACTGGGATTAGCCCTCTTTGCAATGTGCTATGATTGCACCGGTATGGAGAGTTTTCTAATTCTGCTACCAGCTCTTTAAACTGGGGTTCAATGTGTTTAGCCCTGAGCCAAAATGGTAAAGCAGAATGTAACACCAAAACACTGAGCTGGAAGACAGCAGAAAGTCTCACAGGGCTGAGGAGAACCGGAGAGTTGATAATAATTCTCTAGAAGTTGCAAACCCACAACTGTGTTTCAGTATTCCATTGTTTTATTTACTGTATTTTATTGGAACAAAACTGTACTATATGCTGTGCCATTTTAAATATATTTCCCCCCAAAATTCAAGATGTTAAGTTTCTTGAAATATTTGTATCAACATTAGAGTTGTAATAGAACTCTGATAATTACTATCTACTAGTCTCCAGTACTTTCATTTTCAGTTGTCCTCAGACTGAACAGTTCAAGTCATAAATGCCAGAAAGGTTTAATGTAAAGGTATAAAAAATGTATGATGATAAATGATATGTTTACTTCTTATTGCTTGTTCTCTTGTTCACCTGTCCATATAGATGTACAAAATTTCGAAAAGTTTATACTGTCTCAATAGAAATATACTTGGAGGGAGAGCAGTACTGGAGGTTTGAGAGAAAGAAGGGACTCTGTGAGAGAAGAGACTGAACAAAAAGGACTGAAGAAGTGGGATAAATGAGCATATTGAGCTATGATTATCCAGATGAACAGCCTGAGGTGAGGACGGGCTCTCCGTGTTCATTGTTACTGCATGAACAAACTTGGATATGTGATGAGTTGTAGTCACTAACCTATCAGCTCCCAACAGTCTCACTTCCTGCTAATGTGAGTCATGATATAAATACCCCATTGTTTGATATGAAGAAATATCATAACCAGTTGTGTTGTGATTTGAAAAGTGAACAAACCTTGTGGTGACCAGTGATGAGGAACATAGAAACCTGTAGCTGTAAACCTGCCAAAAATATGCCTGGGAATCCATAGTAATTTGCCACTAGAGGGCTCTCTCAGTGCATCGACTTAGATTTCTCCAGAGTGCAGCACAAAATCCTCTTTTACAGACCTCATCACATAATCAAGGAAGTGATGTAGAAGGGAAAGTCTAAAAAGTACTCACAGCAGAGGATACATATGTGAGGAGTGTCTGAACTGTCTTGCAGGTCTGTTTGATGCCAAGCAATTTTACACAAGCCATTTAAATGGGCCCAGTGCAAACTGTGGGTTTCATTTATATTTGTGAATCTTTTAGTGCGTGATATGGAGTTAATTACTTTTTTACATGAATTTTACATAAATTTAAATATGAATTTTAGTTTCTAATTATAGCAACGTCATCATCACTGTGTTTTATCCAGAGCTAAATATCTTGACGACTGCTGGATATGAAATAGCATTATTAATTTCCATCATTTTCTTTCTCCTTTGTTTTTTTCTTTTCTTTTTTTTTTTTGCTTTACAGCGGTCTGCTGCTGGTGGAAACAAGGTTGACGAGAGCAGTGAAAGGGAACTAAACTGTAAAACCAAATGAATAAACATACTCAGTAGAACTGAGTGGAAGGTTTGTGGTAATTCTCTGTGGGTTCATCACAAACAGACATTTGACTGACTGAAGTGAAGTGTTTGTCTGTGGCATTCTGAAATGTAGTGTAACAATAGCACAAGAGAATGTAATCAATTACGCGGCTATCTAAAGTTTGCTAACATTAGCCACCATAAGCTACTAACCAGACCAAGTGAGGTTGTAGCAGCCAAACCACTTATTGCAAGGCCCAAAGTTTTACCCTTGGAGGACCTAAGCTGAAAAAGAATGGTGGGCCATTGGCCAAAATCAAATTCTCACCATGTTGTACTGTATTGATACAAAATGGTCCAAGATCCCAAGTTATCAATGACTGACTTCCTATAGTATCACTCTGACAGTTGTGTTCAGATCATGAAAAATGATTTGGGATCCTACATATTAAAACAACATTTTCATCTCTCAAAAACAAAACAAAACAAAACAAAAAAGACTACTACTTTTTTTTTTTTTTTGTTAACACCTGCCAAGTCAAATCAACACCTGGGCAGGCAAACGTTGGCGTGATGAAATGAGGTGCACTGATTAAATTCAGTTTCATTTTCTTTCTTCCTTAAAGAGTCATAGAGTCTTGCTTTAATCATGCTTCTAGAGGCTCATTTTCATTAACTGAAAGTCATCACTTATCCACCTTTTTGACTCTGTCAGAACGTGTTGTGGAAAGCAAATCTACTTCACCTGAGATCTCACTGTATTCAAATAGCGTGTCAAATATCAGAAGAAGCCTTGTATAAAAGGCCACCAGACAAGGCAGGTCCAGCATGGCAGTGATGCCATGGAAAATCAAACAGAGCAGCGTTTTCTTAGGAGACGCCAGCAATTTTCAAACAGGCGCTTGAAGGCGTTCCTGTCAGCTGTGTCCTAACTGTCACGGTCTGCCTCTGCCTCCACAGAGGGAAAAGGCAGCACGTAAAGTACATGCAACAATTAACAGAGACTCCGTGATAATGTACATACATGTACATGCAGGCAAAACACACCTATTCTTTACATTACCACCCAGCAATCAAAGCAGAAACGAGCAGCAGTTGTAAACTTCTTCAGTTCTGTTCAAGGGATTGCTTGTCTAACTCACTCACACTCACACACAGACACTCACAGTGTTGGGCAGAAAAATATTTTCTCTACCTCATATTGCACACATTCACCACACAAGCCTGAACACACTCAGCTCTTTGTCCTGCATTTTCTAACTAGGCTTTAATGTTGCTCATTCCAATTTTTCACAAAAATTTTGCATTTGGTGTTCACCTATGAATACTTTCATTCATTCTCTTTTTCCAAAACCTGGACATCTACCTGCCAAATCAGAAGCATAACTTTATCCAAAGTTTAAATGCTAAACTAATCTGTATCTTTTCATCTATAGTGGTGGGAGTTTACATCATATGATAATAGTCTCATAGTGGAAAACACATAGATAGATACTTTATTGATCCCGAGGGAAATTCAAGACACACGCCTATTATTAAAACCCTTACCTTCCTGATTCAGTCTCTGTCTTCGTCTCCCCCTCAGGACTCCCCCCAGATCTCCGTCCTCCTGTTCCGTCTGTCGAGCAGGGATGTCCAGCCCTCTCCTCTCAGCACAGCACGCTCCTTGTTCTGTTCCCCTCCTTCCACCAGCTCACACTACATCTTTATTCCAGCTTGCTCACTTAATTCAGAAGATCCCACATCCAGAAATATAGCAGGCAGCTTAAATCACCACCCTCCAACACTTCTATGAGCCAGCCTCCCCGCTGACTGCTCCTCCTCCTCCTCCTCCTCCTCCACCTCCTCCTGCTATATCCCAGAACTGTCCCAGGGCATGAAGCCCCCCAGCTGAGATGTGATCAGAGGTGCTCAGCCAGCAGCTGATGCTGGTGCAGTCTTACATTTGCAGATTACAGGATAGGGGCAGTGGCTAGTCTGGTCTCTGCCTCTGGTGCTCTCCATCCCGACTCTTGATTTCCGCCATGAGCATGTGGCCAAAGTGATAGTAAAGGTGAAGACGCAGGGCCAAAGTGGAGAGTCTTGGTGTCATCCTCAAGTCCGATTCCTTCTTTTCCCCGTGTAGTGAATCCTCCCAAGGTTTCCTCACCCTCTCATCCCCTGTTCTGTGCTGCAGTCTCAACTCATCTCTACATGCCCTGTAAGCAGCAGAGCCTAAATCCGTCTCCCTCCTCTGTCATGCTGCCCTGCCTGGCTGGCAGGCAGACCAACACTG